>NC_064303.1:4282204-4595889 GCF_023373825.1 Bactrocera dorsalis
AAAATAAATAAACAAATCATTCGTGTTCGAACCAGTTACGTTTAAATTTACCAGTAATTTTCGAAGCCGTGAAAAGTTGTGCTACAAATTTGGTAATAATTCGACTGCGGAAAAGCAACAACAATGTAAGCAAATAAACAGTGTTAGGACACTGGAGGTGCGCTCTTATAAAATTGTTTTCAATTAGCCGAAACTGGGTTACGGTACTTGCGAGTTGTATATTTAAATTTTTCAAAAACTTTATGCTGAACTTTTGTGGGTTGAAGGAAGAAATAAAGTGAATGAATCTGCACACTAAGCAAACTCTAGAAAAACATTTAAACTGATGATGTCAATGTGTGAAATATATAGACTGAAACGTTGAATTTCAAAACAAAGATGACTTACAAGTGTTAGAAACTATTTCATATCTCAAAAACTAACTGATCTGTTCAACCTGAAATTTGTTCTGAAAGGTTCCCATAACACTTATAAGGTGCAGCAACAACCACGCTTACTGCCAATAGAACAATAGTCAACGTCTTTGCATTTCTAATAGGTTAAAGAGGCACCAACAGAGATAACTAAATACAACTTAAAATAAATTATACCCGAGGCATATGACAACTCAAATCCTATGATGTTTGGAAACACTTGAAATCTGCTTTCAGCGCTTATATACCAATATAAATAATGATTTTCAAATTAAATATCTGTGGTAGCTGAGCTTAGATATTTAGTAGCGGCAATTTCAGTTCAAGAACTATTTAAAAAAAAATCAGCTTTATCGGCATGAGTCGAGCAAGAATGCGTTTCATACCCAAAATATCCACCAAAATCATTCGAACGGACTCGCGAGAGATTTCGTGCTCTCTTCCCATCTCTATAACACTTTCCTGACGATTTTTAAATCTTCACTTTTTTAATATTTTCATCAACGATCTCTCAACGGTCTTTGAAAGCTTTGTATCACTCATATGCTTTTGCTTTTGATAAGTCTAAATAACCGTAAGCATTTTCCAACATTCGTAACAACTGCGTACCCTAAATTTGGTAAGAAATGCATAATTTTTGAAAAGAATTCTTTATTCGACAATTTTATCCATTGTTAAAATCACAAACTGATATACAGATCGTGCTCATATTTGGTATAGCATTTTGTTCAGTTGCTGTTTCCTTTATTAAGGGGAAAATATAGGAAATTATTAAATATCAGTTACTGAACTATTTAAAGTTTAATTACTTATTTAATTAGTAACGGAGGAGTTATAGCCACTTGTTAATTTCAAAAGTTTGATTTTGTTTGTATATTGAATGTGAATATGTGCATATATGTATTTGAATATATTATCCGAAAAATTTGAAATTGATCCGGCAAAAAGTTTCGGAAATATGGGATTACAAATATTGCAAGAATTTTTTAACTTAGGTTGTAGAAAGCTCCAAAACTGTTTTTATCCGAACGCTGTTTTATAAGTCAACTTTGTATATTTGATGAAAGGGATACGCTTTCTGATGATAATTTTTTAAACCAATTTGAAATTTTTCCTTTTTTTAGTAAAATTTATTTTTATTTTGAAAAACCATCATTTTGAAAAATCAAACCGTCTATCATTACTTGTATACCACTATAGTATAATAATAAAAATGTTTTTTGATTTTTCGACTTTTGATTACTTTCAAATTTCCCCCTAAGAGAATCTGTTAGATGCTAGATAAGAACTCAATGAAGACAGGAACATTAACTTTGACACCCGCTTTTCATTTTCCAAAAATTTTTGTATTGTTCCAAAAGCCTTTGAGAAATTTTGTTGAGTTGCTTTTCCTTTTTTAGGTGGAAAATATAGGACATTGTTAAATTTTACCCACTGGTCTAGGTATTTAAAGATTAATTAATTAATAATTTTACTACTTTAATGATTTTAATGTTTGTCTTCTAAATTATATTTAAACTCAAGGTTTTTATTTATTATTATTTGACGAATAAAATTTTGGATTTATCATGCTTCAAATATTTGTTTAAATAGTGTCTTAGTGAAAAGAACTTTAGTACTAGACTAAAAAAAGTTTAAAACTAGAATTTTGTAAAATTAAAGAGTAATGAACAGTTTTCAAAGAATGCACTTATCTTGAGAACTATTTCAAATTAACTTGATCAAAAATTTATAATTATGAAACATTTTTAAAACATAATATTCTATTTCTAAAAAATGAAGCAACAAAATATCTCATCAAAATTTCTGAAAACTCACTTTAACGCCAGAAATTTCATATCGTTACTGTTTTCTATAATACTAGAACCTTAGATAATTCATACATGGTTTATTCGCCTTAATGTATGCAACACTAATTCAAGTCATTATTTAAAAAAAAACTATGAGGTACAAGTTACGATATTGTATACGTATACACTATAAAATATTTTGAAAACTTTATTTGATTACATCCAGAAAAACCTTACAATCATAAAACTACCAGCCCATATAATTTATACATGTTTTATATGCCTTAAGAAATGCAACGCGAGATCGAGACGCTATTTTTTAGTAAAACTACGAAATATTAGATAATATATTGGACAATTTTATTTTGTTATTTCCGGAAGATATTTCTTTATATTTTTGTCTGAATTTAAAATATGAACTCTATTGAAGACCCACAAAGAGAGTTTTGAAGTGAAGAAAAATTCATACCCGCACAAACTTCGCTTTGAACTTAAAAATACATTTCCTTTACAATAGAGGTCCACACTTCAGAATTTATATACCCTCAAATATATTATCAGCCTACCATTTCACATTTTATGCCGGTATTTAAACAATGAGCCGATAAAAACTCTAAATTCAACATTTCTAAACGCAAATCTCACTAAAAATCGAACTATTCACACGAATGTAACTCAGCGTATTTTACGGTACCAAAAAATACGCCACTATTACAGACTACAATTCAACTACTATTTACCGGTCTGAGGCCGCGTACTGCCTTTGTTCGGCTGGCTGACTGGCTTGGCTCGCTGGCTCGCTGGCACTGTCCTGTCTGAAGTTGTTCGAATTCGACCAAACGCCTTGCTATCTACAAAACCAATGACTGCCGTTGCAGCGCGTGCGTTATGAAGAAAGCTCGGTCGCAGCCGGCGAACAAACAAAAACAAACAACAACAGCGGTGCAAATTAAGCGCATAAGCAGGCGAACAAACAAATTGACGCACGAAACAGGCAACACGGCAAAGGCTGAGGCGACAGGACGATATACATACATACACTTTGCAGGAATCGCAGCGCCATGTGACGTTCGGTGGCAGACGAAGTTGCGTGCAGACAAAATGGATGAAGTTCACAGTGGAGCTGATGCTAGCGCACATACAGACAATACAGTGCGATAGCTTTGAGATTGCAAGCCTGCAAAGTAACAGCAACAGGATGTTAGAAGAGCGGCGTGACAGTGTGACAGCGTGCAGTAACAGCCAACGGGTTCGTGCGGACTGCAACAGCTGCAATCGGCCAGCTGTTAGCTTATGGCAGTCAGCCAGTTAGCGAAGGAAGCGAAAGTGCTATCAGCTGAGAGCGTTGCGCTGTTCAATATCACATATGGCGGTCGGTATGTACATAGCGTTACAGTCGCGTGAGGACTTTTGATGAGATAATCAAGTAACAGAGCGTAGAGTTTGTGCCGAAACAGCTGAGCGAGTTGCATACAATAGAAAGTATTGGAAAATAAGCATACCATTTTTATGTGCATACAAAATGCCCGGAGGCTCTTGAAAAATAGCATTAAATTTGGATAAACCTTAAGAAAATGAAATAAAACTCTAGAAAAAATATTTCAACTTATTTTATTATTATTTATATGTGTTTGTTGTTTTATATCCAGTCAAGAAATACTCTTAAAACTCAAAAATTAACTGTTGACTACACCCTGGATTCAAAATATATATTTTTTTAATGCTAGTGGTCGGTAAGCTCACTCAATCTGTGCGTTTTGTTGATATTTAATCCATTTCTGGAAAGGTTAAATCCTCATTGAAACTACATTATCTACTCCTGGTTATTTACATGTGTTCCACAAGTTCAGTTTGGTCATTAATAGACTTTGCACGTCCTAATCGATAAAAAATTAAGTGTGCTCGATCCCTTTGTATGGCAGCTATATTCTGTAGTGGTCCGATCTAAGCAATTTTTGTTTAAAGATTGTAGTGTTACCATGAACGACAATCCATGACAAGTTTCGTACGAGATATTTCGTTGAATAAAAAACAACTCGATTTTGTTCGGTCGGTTTTTTGATACTATATGCTACAGTGGCCCGATATCAGTCATTCAGACAACTGATTGACTTCTGTAAAAGAAAAAGATGTGTGGAAGAGTTCAGATCGATTTCTCAATCTAATCTATATCAGACAGAGAGAAGGGGATACCTAAGCCGACTCAGCTCGACACGCTAACTATTTATGTATATATTTTATACGGCCATCGGCGCTTTTTTTGGGTGTTAAAAAATTCGTGGCAAACTCTGGGTTTATTAAGTTTCAGTGTATAAAAAAATTGTATAACATCGACTGCCCTAATGAAATTTTTGTTTAGTAAACCACCCACGCAAATTTAGTAGGTATATACTATACATACAATTATACAGTGAAAGCTATCGCTGTATTTGCTCTCAATGCTCATGTAATCAACTCTCACTGTTACAATGTAAATGCGCTCTCGCTAAGTTCCATGTAAACTCAGCTAGCAGCGTGTTAATTGCAAGCTCTCTTTAGCTCAGCTGTTTTGTAATGCACAATGTAATGGTAGAAACTACTCTCTCTCTTGTTTGTAGACGTTTAACAAACTAACATGCCATAAGGGTAAATAAATCGATAGCGAAATTGCGAGATGGAAGAGTTTAATTAAAGGGGAATAGATTTTTTATTAATAGAAATGATTTTTTAATCAAAAAAATTAAACTAAGTACTCTCCTCTTTCTCTCTCGTTTCTTTACAAAAAACCGTTTCATTATAAACTCTTACTGTTTACACAGTCTTCTTCAAGGAAGACTAACTGCTCTACAATTTCAGCTCTCTTGCGGCTTCTTGACTTACAGTTACAAGCATAGTTATGTGGCTAATAAACATTTTATGGCCAAACACAAATTCTGTACGCTCTCGCCGTCATATGTACATATGTACACACTTATACACATATGTCTATACTAAGCGCTTGCAGTGTGCCGGGAGAGCAATATTCTTGTGTCCTAAGCTTTTCTTGATGTGCCTGCTGTAACTGCATATTGGCAAAGCGGTGTGTATCCACCAGAATGTTGGTGCTCGTCGTAATAACAAGTTTGACAGCTGTTTTGCTACTTTGTGCGGCTCTAGAATCTTCACGGCGAACTTCTCTATTTGCCCAATGCATCTGTGTGTTTGTGTATGTAATATATATTTACTCTGATAATATAATATTTAAAGCGAGTTTGTTTTAGCTTTATTCTTAAACGTTTTTCTGCCACTATGAGCAACTGCTTTTTATCGTTTCGAACATACATACATACATACGTACACTTTTTCCGGCATTAAGTAAGAATTTGTAGTTACGGCATTTTATGTTCAAGTTGAAAACCTGCTTGATGCTATTGTCACATAGATACAGTGTAAATATGTATGAAGATATATAGTTGCACTAAGGTATATATGTACCCAGTATTACAATTCTGCTTAGTTATGCACCGCAGTGCTGGAGACGGACCTGAAATTCGTTTATGTTATGAGAGTCATAAAAAGGCAGGGTTTCTTTTTGAGATTTATTGTGCCTTTTTGTCTTTTTCAAGGTCAGCTAAGGTCAGTACAGAGAGTGGAGAACAGTCCACCTTTCAAAAAACTTAGACTTTTATAAGACAAAACTTAATTTTCTAATTTCTTCTTAGAGGACCTGGACGCTTTCTGAAGGATTATTTTTCAATAGCATTAACAATATTTTTGCCTACAGAATGTCAAAATAGTTAGCTACGCAATACGATAAAGTATAATTTATTTTTGGGTATTAATTTAGGTTAGCTTATACTGGCCGGTTAGGTTATGTTATACTCGAAAGCTGTCACGCCATACCTAGACCAACTAAGACGTCAACGCTACTTGCGAACTTTAAGAGCGCGTTGATAACTAAATTTGATACTTTATCTAGTCCTCTGAATCGCGAAGCTCCTAGATAAAGCTGGTTAGAAGCATAGGAAGTATTCCAGGGTCTCTCTCATGCCTACTTCCCTGCATGTATCGCCGTTACTGGTTGCTATCCGGCTCACATGTGACCTGTCTTTAAGTCGACAGCCGTCCTTCAGCCCTTTTAGAGAACGTGTGAGTAAAAAGCATGCGTATTTTCATCGGAGCTCTTGCCCTTGGTATTCCATTTCACCCTGATCAGTATGTTAAGCCTCTCGAAAATTTCAATGTGTATAGTTTTAAGGGATATATGAAAGATAACCCAAAATATATTACTATCGTAACCATCTATATTGAAATGGTTTGCTCTTTATACCAGAGGATTAGTTTTCGTCTTTTCCCATAGATTCCATAGAAGAGATCTTATATTACATTTATATACGTATGCTCATATCAATAGGGAAGAATCAAATGCGTAACCAGTGAAAGTATGCCGATAGAGATCCGAGACTTTACAGATGTTCCAGCCAGTCTCTAAGCTGTTTTTCTGTAGTTTCATAGAACTTAAGATCTTATAAGATCAGCTCTCAGATAAAGGAATTATGGAATATGATAATTTTCTTACAAAACTATTCCAAAAAGAGAAAAATATAATCGAGAATAAAATATTCGTCAAATTATTTTTTAGTTTGTTAATGGATCTTGCTGTTTGATTTCTGATTTTGAAACATTTTTCTAAAAACCCTCATATTCAACGAAGACAACTTTGTTTTTTGGTCGAGGAGAAGACTACTATTTTTGGATTTTGGAAGCTTTTTCTAAAATCCTTCATATTCATAGAAGACCAGTAAGGGTTATTTGGTCGTGGAGAAGTCTTTTTTCCAAGTTTCGGAACCTTTTATAAGGTTTAACAGGTTCAAAGCAGAAAAGTTTACGTTTTGGTCGAGGAAAAGTCTAATTTTTAACAAAAACCTTACAATCGGACTTAAATCCGCACCGAATATCTAACCTTGGAAACATACTGACCTTAAGAAACATTCTTTGGGTAAAAAGTGCCTCCAATTGCCTCGTTGTATAATAACACAGACACACACAGCTTTCGATAAGCTATAATTTATTTGCTTAATAAATAAAACAAAATCCTCCATGTTGCAAAATTATCATCTGAGATCCATGATTACGAAACACCTCAGTCATCTTTTATTTATGAAGTTCATAGCTTAACATATTCCTGGCACTTCTTTATCTCACATTACCGACTATTTACCTCCATAGGCATGAAAGGTCAAATAAAAAACGTTACAGAAATCGCCAAAGCAACACGATGAAGATAATTAAGAAAACACTATGCAAAGAATATAAAAGAGTGCGAGGTACGGAAGACGGGGAAAAAACTTGGCGCGAATCAAAGAGAAGCGTGTGAAAATTGGCTTAAGATATATTGGTGTTGGTGTTGGCAGCTGTCAACTGCAGGCATTTGATGGATCCTTATAGCCGCCAGCCAACGTGGAGAAGCGGCGGAATTATTAAAGGGTACAACAACACACCTACCAAAGCCAAGTATAAAAGCGTTTACCAGTGGGCGAAGTGCGGTACACATAAGTGTGGTAGACAACAATTGCTCCTCATTAAAGTGAGAACTCGATTTGTGTTGGTACTACGTTTTGTGCCTTTCAACGTTCTATTCAAATCGGCACAGTAACTTTTTTATTACTTTTACTACTAGAACTGCCGCTGCCTGTTAGACTTGGAATTGCAATATCAGCTTTGCTAAATTAAAATGCTTTTGCTGCCTTTTTGTGCCTTTTTATTGTAATTTTCTAAGCTTATGTCAAGCATAAATTTGATGGAACAGCAGAGGGCAAAAAAGAGAGAAAAAAATAATAAACGATAAACGAAAATTTGCAAGATTTCTTAATTTATGACAAAGTGATTTCTCTTGGTGCCAATGCCCTGCCCATTCGCACAAACATTCATACATAGAATTGATTTGAAGTGGTACAGTGGGCTATTAGTGACGAAAGCGTTATGTCAAAATGTCATAATTTTATTACTGGCTCAAATATTTAGCAACGAAAGGAAATGTGAAATATGATTTATGCAAAAGTTCAGGAGAAATGTCGTTGTCATTTCTCAGTCACTAAATATTGAGTTCATAAAGAGAAATGCCAAATGTCGAAATGAAATGTCAGTGTGACAGCTGTCAAAATATGCAAAATAAACGTCAAAATGATAAACATAAAATGTCGTTTATTAACTATTGACTTAGAAGCAAATATTGAAAGACAAACATGAAATAATGGACTTTATCAACTGTCTAAAATATGGGTCAGTTTGTATGGCCAGTAAGGTACATATATGCTATAGTGGTCTGATCTTAAGAATTCGTTAGAAAATTGAAGAGTTTCTTTGGATAATAATCCTCGTCACATTTCGCGATAATAATTCACAAAATAAAAAGTTTTCCATACAACAACTTAATTTTGATAGATCAGTTTGTGTGATAAATATATGTTATAGTGGTTCCAATTCGAAAAATTTCTTTGGAGATTCTACCATTCCTTTGGATAATTCACGACGGTAGTGACACACGAGCGCAGAAAGGGACTGACAGTTCGAGAAGTTTGCCGGAAATGTCTAGAGCAGGGCACCAGGGAGACAATGGAGCATCCCACGGTATAATACACTGGAGGAAATATCAATAGTGAGACCGCAAAGTCTGTTAAAATTCGAGTCAAGCGCAGGCGTTTTAAACGATGACTACTCCTCTTGGACTGAGCAACTGAACTCCATCGGATATCGAAAAGAATTAAACCGGTCTATACGTAGCTTATTGGCCTACCAGATTAACTTACCTAACCTACCCACATTTGAGTCGCGACAACACCACTGTGCCGCAGCGCCCATAAGTACACAAACACCCTCAACTTTTGCCGGCACGGCTGGTTGAATGCTTTGTAATGGGAGTGGCGGTGGCAGCAATTGTTTTTCTTGATTGGCACACGAACTTTATGCCGACTCGCAAGTGGCTTTAATGCTCGTTTTCTTGGCTTGCCAACGCCATGTTCGTCAACGGGCCCGCAGGGGGGGGGCAGCTATCGGTACTACCGACTGGAACGTGCGAGGTAATTTAGCATCGAGTACATTTACCTCTATGCCAATGCATACAAAAATATCTAACGGCACACACACACAAGCACAACGCGTAGAGAAAGCATTTAAGCATTTGCTAGGTGCGTTCGTGTGTGTATGTGTAGGTTTGCAGCCTGTCATATATTTGGTGTAAGCAGATCTAAGCGTTTATTTGTTACGCGCTGATTGAAGGACATTTCCTGAAATGATTTCATTTGGTTGCATAAATGTTTGCGCACACCGAAGCCAAAGGTTCACAGGTTCACCAAAACGCCTTTGCACACCCCCACACACATATAAGTATATAGTATAACACGGTTATTTGTTCTTTTGCATGACTTTAGTTAATTTAAGATTTCAATATTGAATTGCTTTATGTATGCGTGTGTATGTGTGTGCGGTTGCACTCGTTGTAGCACGGCAAAATGTGCGAAAAAAGCAATTACAACAAAATTGGGAAGAAAAATCAATAATGTGTGCGCGCGCGCCAAGTGTCAGTAGGATTTTAAATTGAATTATTTATGCAAAGTAATTGAAATTTGAAATGTGCGCTTTTTTCCAATTTAGATTAGTTGAATTGTCACATTGCAGTGACACCCAAGAATGTATGTGTGCATGTATGGGTGTGTGTGCTTGCACTAATTTATATTTACTGCCATCGAGCGCAATAAATATTATATGACAATTTCACTTAATTAACTGAAATATCAGTTATTTGATATGAAGTCTCCGCTCACAACGCTTGAAAGCTTATTTAGGCAGTTGCACGTGATTTAGGTATGATTTGACAGTAAATGGTGTATGAAATTTTATACATACATATCTCTATGACCATTTCATTTCTAACGTACAATTCCGGCAGAATGTGGAACGTAATATAAAATATAGTCATCATAATCGATATCGATATCTGACTTAAAAGTTAACAAACAACTATGTGAAGAGCGTAATTTCTAACATAAAATGGTGCACCCACTATAATGAGAAGAACTGTATTTTGAAAGGCTTTAATAACTTAAAATTTTTGGAATTAGCTGAATTTGGGGTAATTTGAATTCTATACGACCAGATCGGTCTAAGTATTGCCTTGTATATGAGGAGCTTGTTTTTTAGACTTAAGAGAAAGCTTGATCTATGGAGCCAGTAAAGCTGCGCAAATATTAACCTGAGCTTCTGATTTTCACGTGGTCTCTCCATGTGCCTCTCTTATCAACTTTAAATCCCAGATATTTTGCACTTGTAACTCACCATATAAGGCCACTTGTGGACATATTTTGTACCACTCTACTTTTATGTATTTCTCAGTTTTGAAAGAATGTCAAAGTTCCATTTCGTAAATCACTATTTAGCAGAGTTATCATTAGAGTTTCATGTAGATGGCAAAAAAATTATTTTGGGTATACATTTTTGCCATTTTTTGTTGTTGTAACGTAAAAAAAAGGAAATTGCAGTCTTAAGTCAGGAAAAAATATAAGCCCATTTCGATTACGTGGAATCAATTATCATATGCGCTGCTCTTTGACGCGTCTTTGTCTTCAATTTAGTAAAATATTGTGGTAGCTTGGCATTTTTTTCGAATCAGATGACTGTCGCTCAATAAAAATCCAGCATGGCGCTGAATCTTTGTATTGGACCAAAAAAGCTTTGATTTTGAATAAAAGTAAAAAAGATATCTCGTTAGAGTCTAATTTGCTGTCACATATTCGTTGTTTTACGAGACCTACTGCCAAAATTCTTGAATTATTTTCTGGGTATATCACTATCTTCGTGAGTTTACCAAAATATAGTGTGAATTAGTTATTATTCCATTGTTTTAATATTTCGATAATGAAAAATAGATTCATTACCACAATGCTAAATGCACAAAATCATATGTGAAAGCTGGCTAAACAGCCAGATCAACCACAAAGCATACAAATATAACTACAAAATTTCAAGATAATGCTCTTTATTTGGTGGAATCAGAAAGGCATGCTGAGTTATGAGCTCTTACACCTCGGTAAAATCATTAATAGGTACGCTACCGGCAGCAAACCCTCAAATCGAAGCGAGCGATGGCCGAAAACCACTCGAAATTTGCGACTAGATACGACTCAATAATCGTTCATCATGACAACTGTTATGTCGGTATTCTGCGTGAGACGATTGTCTCATGTCTCTAATAGTGACTATAGTAATTTAGTGATTCTGTTAGTCAGGAGTCTCATTTTGGTATTCTGGCAGTTACAGTATAGTAGTATACTGTAAAGTAGTATACTCTATTTGCCAGAATACCAAAATGCGAGACTCCTGACTAACAAAATCACTAAATTACTATAGTCACTATTAGAGACATGAGACAATCGTCTCACGCAGAATACCGATATTAGTCTCATCTTACAATACCTATTAAAAACTAGTCAGAAACTAGCGGCTGAGAAGTTTTGCCTTACCCACCTTATAGCTCAGCCCAGATCTTGATCTTGTTCGAAAATTAAAAATTTCCCTTAAAATAATCAAACTTTAATATCTTTTAAACGGTTAGGTAGTAAGGAACCATTTTGTGGAGCATTCCATTTTTCACACAAGCGATGAAATGAGATTTTTCAAGTAGAAATATGAATCTTTCTATCTGAAATTGAGGAAAAAATATAAAACTGTAAGGTGGTTTCAAACTCATACTTGGAGCAGATTTCTTGGAGGTGTCTAAGGACCTATTTTCAGAGCACCCAGCAAAGAAAAAATTCATATTTTTCACCTACCCTA
Organism: Bactrocera dorsalis; assembly: GCF_023373825.1. Taxonomy (NCBI): domain Eukaryota; kingdom Metazoa; phylum Arthropoda; class Insecta; order Diptera; family Tephritidae; genus Bactrocera; species Bactrocera dorsalis. The sequence goes on from NC_064303.1 coordinate 4,294,197, forward strand.
ATAAATGTACATATGTATATACATATTTGTACAATATTACGATATTTCTATATCATTTTTAAATTAAAATATAAAAATATTTAGTATAAGTATGTATTTGTGTATGTTATGTATGTTTGTATGTATGCGATGAAATGAGATTTTTCAAGTAGAGATATGAATCTTTCTATCTGAAATTGAGGAAAAAATATAAAACTGCAAGGTGGTTTCAAGCTCATACTTGGAGCAGATTTCTTAAAGGTGTCTAACGACCTATTTTCAGAGTACCCAGCAAAGAAAAAATTCATATTTTTCACCCACCCTAATAAATGTATATATTTGTACAATATTACTATATCATTTTTAAATTAAAAATACAAAAATATTTAATATATGTATTTGAAACTTACTGTCTCTTCAATGGATCACTTTAGTAGAAATCAATTTACAATTTGCAATGTTTGGTTGCAAGGAAGCTTAGTAGAATTCACTTTGAAATTTCACAGTAATTAGTTGAGACACTTCTCTCTACATACAAATGAGATAATTATCATCACTCAGGCTTACACAGCAGAGGTAATCATTAACACAAAAATTGTTAAAAAATCGGGATATTAATTTAGCAAAAATAAACTTGATAAACTGCATTAAAAATCTGTAATTTTAAGCGTTGTATGAGATTTTCGAAATCTTTCACGTTTTTAAACATTAAAACACCTTCGAGCACTTTTTCTAGTATTTCAAATTTTTCACTCTTAACTTGTCTAAAATCACTGCCTTAAATGTAAGCGCTACATTGTATACACTTGGCCAAACAACACACTATATTTGGTCTAAGCCACGATTTAATTTCACTCTAATCGCTTTTTTGTTGTTTTTTTCGAAAACTCACTACAAAATAATTTCGCACGCACACCAAAAATATCAACGAAGACGATGACGACAACGACTACGACGACGACCTCACAATTTCGCGCACAACGCCAGACTACAACGAATGTTGGCGTTACTAAAGCAACTCGCAACTCAGCGCTGGCCCACTGACGGCCGCGGCGAACACGGCACTTGAGCGGCGCAGCTTCCAGCCGTCACACACACACACACCAACGAAAGCGTTGTGCAAAATTCGCTAAACAACGAGCAGCTGAGGCAGCGCATTCAAATGATGCGCTTTACATGCGTCGCGCTTGTTATTGCTGTTGTAGTTGTTATTACAAATTTCGTTTGGTATCGACAACGCTGCAGCTGCTTAGGCTTTCGTGCTTTCGCAACGCTAGAGCGCTAAGCTTTTCTATTTCGATTTGGTGGTTGTTGCTGCGCTTTGTTGTTATTATTGTTTTAGTTTGCGCTTACCGGCTCACTCTCGTATATTATGTATTTCATTTTTTATCGCATTTAATTGAGCAGATGCTTTTGTCAGACTTCACTGCACATTTCCAGCGCCGATCGACATATCGACCCAGCGACTCAGTTTCCACAATGCCACATCAAAGGAGGGGGGCGCGCGCGTCAGCGTCAGCGCAGAGTGCAAAAGTGACGCTAGCAACAAGACGAATGCAATGTAGCGCTTGACCGCTAGCGACAGAGAGCGCGTTCAGTAGAGCGCTTGAGAGAGTTTCGCGAGCGCAAAGAATTTCGCACTGCTCAGATTTTATATGTGTGTGTGTGTGAATATATGTGTGCAACGATCGAATTAGTAGCCGCAATACTTTTGCCCTACCACCTTTGCACTAAACAAACGTTACTCAGACACATTGTTGTTGCTTTTGTTTACATTTTGCTTGTTTACTCGCGCTCCAAAGCCGCACAACCGCGCTCTCACGTCGAAAAAGAATCTAAGAAATCACTAAACATTAACACCAGCAAACACTTCGGCGCTCACTCACACGCATAGCCGCACCAACCCAGTGTCGGCAAATAAAAACAACAACAATGCAACAAACAAACAAACACTTTTTGCGTCTACTAAACGACCGAACCGATTGGCATGCCACCTCACACGTTCACGTACAACTGGCGAATGATGTGTCTACTGGGGTTGGGGCATGTTGGCCCTCGGCTCTTGGCTGCTAGCAGGTGAGCGCCAGCACAGCGGCAAAAGTGGAAATAGCAGTCCAAAACCAGCTTGCTACAAACAACTAAGCAAACACTATTTGCTGCCGCAACTAACGCCAGCGCACACTCACGTGCCACATACACGGAGGAGCGCGCCGCAGCGCTGCAAGCTTTCGCATAAGCGTCAGCAAACCCAAACGTCAGCCAAATACACAGTAACTTTGGCATTCTGTCGTTCACTCGGTTCACTCCGTTGTTCGGTCTGTTGTGTTGTCGGCCGTTGGCTTGGTGGAGGCACGCGTTTTATGCACTACAACAAACACTTGTTAAAGTTTGCTATGTTTCTCTGTGCCACAATCATTTTTGCAGGCAGTCAATCGCTTACCCAACACACACACACCAGCATGTGGGCACAGCTTCGTTCTCTGTCAGTCGTTGGCGCTGTTTGTTAGTCGCTTTGGCCTACTAGCTTACGTCTGACCTATGCAACACGGCATACCGCGCTTCTTCCGTTTGCGGTCTAACTTCGCTGCTCATAGTCTTGCTTCCATTGCTGACACGGCAGCGCACCGCAATTGTTGTGCCGACGTCACACATTTTGTTTGTGACTGTAGGCGTCATTACTTGCTCTCAGTGTAATTGCTGAGAGCGCACACCCAACAAAAAAGATTGGATACATAGTAAGCGTAATAGAAAACAATAAAGATTTTGAGCTTTTAGAACTAAGATGGAAGGTAAATTAGGAAATGAAAGATTAGTCCAAACAATAGAGAAATGTCTGCTGTAAAAGAAACTGCTATTTCGCCAAGAAAATCCATCGTATCTGAAGTCAAAAATTTATGAATTGAGCTTTGAATTGCTTTCGTTTCCACCGTGTTCTCCAGATCTGGCCCCCAGCGACTATTTCCTCTTCTGAAATCTCAAAAGAATACTCGCTGGAAAGAAATTTTAGTCGAATGAGGAAGTGATCGCCGAAACTGAAGCCTATTTTGAAGCAAAGGACAAATTGTACTACAAAAATGAAATCGAGAAGTTGTAGATCGCCATCATCAGTGTATCACCCTTGTAAGGAACTATGTTGAATAAGGAAAATTACCTTTTCTATAAAAATGTGGTTTACTATGGTAGGCCGGGAACTGACCTGTTATCTATTATCCGACCAGAACTTCGAAAAGGTCATAAAGAGCAATTAACCGCAAATATCTTAGCCGTAAATGTTCCGACGAGACACCCACTGTTATAATAAGATTTACTATCACGACAAAGACATATTGATAGGATTTCAAGGTAAACCAAAGTGAAAAAAACATTGCTATGTTAGTGAAGACCGCTTATATTCGGGCCCACAATTGTTTTCTAAGTAAGGTAAGGTATATAGATTTAATTAAGATCTTGCTTTCATTATAAAGGTGCTAAAGCTCATTGAATTATGAAGTTCAAACTTTGAAAATCTCATAATAAATATCGTGAAATTTGAAGTTCATGGAATAAATTTGAGTCTGGCCCTATAATGAAAGCAAAATAATAGAGACTAAGCCAACAACTAAAAAACAAGCTAAACTTGATGAAAAGAAGGCCCGAAAAGTTTTAAGTAATATTCGTAAAACACATGGGATAACCGAATTTAAAACAATGGATCAGTAAGAGCATATAAGTATGTATACATGTATATATATAGTATATTTCTGTATTTCAGTAGATATCTGGAAATCTTATCAGTTAACCTTTTCTGCTGCGTGGCGGGGATCCACGAAAATTTTAAACTGGCCACCTCATTACACTACCTTACATTTTTGGCACTCACTCTCTCTCTCTAGTTTGCTCTTCACGTTAGGCTGCAGCTAAGCAACCTGAGCGGATATGCATTTGTTGGCAGTTCCACACACACACACACACCTAACCCTTGACAATTCACAATTCCACACATTAGGCGCTCTCTTCAGCCCAACCGTTAAGTTAAGCAAACTAACAACAACAACAACAAAATCAATTGGCATTTAAGGCTGTCGCTTTGCTGCACAAACATTCGCAAGCATCGCGCTGAAGATACATATAAACACATATGTATACATAAGAATATGAAAGCGCACACCGGCTGTCAAGAAGGTTTTTGATAAGGGCAAAAGTAGGAATATGCAAGGAGAACGAACAAAGAGTTTTTTAAATTGCCTTGAATAATTTAAAGGTATCTCTCTTTTCTAATAACTAACAGTTACATACATACATATGTATATTAGACTTTGTAAGTTTAACATTTTTCTACTTTTCTTTAGGGACTTGGCTCTCTCTCAAACATTTGCAGAAAAATTTGCAGTGAGCGCCAAATATAATAAATATGCGTACAAGTATGAGTAGCAAACAATGTGCTCTCCGTGATTGAAAGCAAAATAAAAAGAAATTGTTGCCACTAAACCATTTGGCATTCATACCAACAGTTCGAACAGGTTCGGCATAGACATCTGTATACCCTTCATGTAGTATTAAAATAAAATGTTAATAGAGTTTTGTTTTTGAAAAATATATACCAAATTCGACTCGGATTCACAAAAAAACACATTTTCAAGTATTTTCACACAAATCTTTATTATGACCTTCAAAATAAGATGCTGAGCCAATGCAAGCGTGTCAATGCTTGATAAAATTTTTAGTACCCTTGTATGCTTTGCTTTGGCTCAGCTGTCCTTCAGTGCCTCCAGCGAATTTTGATTTTTCGACTTTTGGCTTATTTTTGGATATTCATGAACCCACGACGAGTCTCCAATAATTCTGAGTTTGATAAATGTGAGGTTCTCAATTACTTTGACAAGCTTTTTTTTGCGACTCTGCCGTCAATTTTGCAAAAGATTCAGGTATATTAAAACGATTTTAGAACTAGAAATTCATACCCAAAATTTTAACCAAAAAAGTCGATCCATTATAAATGGAGAGAGAGCGTGAGATTTATTAATGTAATCTGAAAACTTTTTACTAATGTACAGTAAAGGACATAAAACTAAAGCCCGTCACCCTACAGGTCCGATTATTTGATACCTGAAATTGAAGCTCGTGATATATTTGGTTTCAACAAGACGGTGCCACTTCCCACACATCGCTTTAATCAATGGATTTATTAAGAGAAGACTTCAGTGAGCAGATCATTTCACGTTTTTGACCGGTCAATTGGCGATCAAGATCGTGTGATGTCACACTGTTTGACTTTTTCTTGTGGGGATATGTAAAGTCTAAAGTCTATGCGGACAATTTCGCTTCGATTCAGACTTTGGAGGAAAACACCACGCGTGTCATTTGCCAGTTACCAGTCAAAATGCTCGAACGTGTCGTCGAAAATTTTACTCAATGGGTGGACAAACTGAGACGTAGCCACGGTCACCTCTTGAAAAATTAAAAAAAAAAAAAAATACATTCCAAAGAGTGCTCTTTAGAATGATAATATTTATTTCCCAATAAATATGAAATTTCTGTGTTTTTTCTTTAAAAAAGGAGGTAATCTTGAAATGGATCTCCCTTTATTTAGCTGCCATACAAACTGAACGATCAAAATCAAGTCTTCGCATAGAAAACTTTTTTATTTGACGAGATATCGTCTCGAAATTTTAACAGAATTTTGATTTTTTTCTTTGTGTTCAAAAATTATCTATCCGGATCTAATTTTATTAAGAGAAATTTTATTTTTTTTATTTTTATCGATTTCGATGTAATAAAAAACGCACAGCCATAAATGTAGTATATAAATACATGCCGTCACTGTCAAATTTATTGTTTCACTTTAATTGCGTTTATTTTGTAATCTTTTGACGTGACATTCCTGGCGCCGTACACGAAGAGCATCACCGTCGACCCACCAACAACACCTTAAACATTTTGTCTATCACTCACCTACTGATTGCCCATTTGTAATGCTTTAATCGCATAGAAAACAAATAAACGAAAAATGCAATAATTTTCATTCACTTTCGTGCCTTCACCACACCGCAAACACTTAAACATCTCCCCCGCACCCACAACAAAAACACACAAATTGTTCTCAAATAAAAGCGTCTACGCTAATAAAAGCTATTTTGGCATTCCTTGCAGCTAGCGCGATTCTCCCACGCGCACGCCTTAAATCAACGAGCGCCCCCAGCCCCTCAAGCACCCACAAGGCGGGCGCGTCAACGCGGTGTCTCTCTAAAATCGTAACGAAAAAGAAATGTACTGCAATGACATTCGACGCAGTGGACGCTGCGCACGACGATCTGCTATGAACGAAGTGTAGATCCGTGGCGGCCTGTCACCACGCTCGCGCCGCCCATTCACCACAGTCTCATTTTGTGCGCCCATTGACGAGCAACGGGATTCGACGTACGCGTACGCGTCCAAGCAATTACTACGTAGCGAGTAGTTTTGCGCTTCGTGTTAATACAGCGTTTATTAAAACTTCAAATAAATTTCCAAAAACTAATTCAAATAAAGTGGTTTTGTATATTAAAAGTGGTGAATTAAGTTATGTATTAAAAAAAGAAAAAAGTATAAAGGAAAGCACCACATATTTGCGGTTATGTGACTCATATTAAATGCCAACGCGTGTCTCTCTCGCTCTTGAACCGCGCAGTGTGTCGTTCCAGTAATCGCGTTCCAACATTGACAATGAACTTTTTGTCTACAAATTTATACAAACAATTTCTCACAGTGTACCCGCTATGAGCATGCAAGTTTTGTGCATTTTTCTTGTTAATATTTGCAACGAATTTTGGTTGTTACACGTGTAGCGCACGATCGTGTTGCTGCAGTAGCATCACCTTCAATTAACCTCCCGATTTTCAGTTGGATTTTTGGCGCTTCACTGCTCGTCGTCGCCGCCTGCTGCTGTCTGAATTACTGTTTGGATTTCTGTTTTTGTTTTTCAATTCGATATTGAAAAATCCCACTTTATTTGACTTTTTGGCGTTCTTTTCTTCTCACACACCACGCTTATTCGCCACACACGTTCTCAGTGTGGTGAATATCGTTTATGACCGCTTAATATTTGTATAATGCAAATTTCGGAAAATTTGCTGAGAGTAATTTTCATGCTGTCAACAATCATCGTAGTGACGGGTACGTACACACAAACAAACATACAACAAAAACACATCTGCTCATAGTTTATGTCTACGAAAGCAGCGTTTTCTTTGTTGTCCAAGCAAGTGTGCGATCTAGACGACAGCGAATAAATTTCAACTGCAGCGTTATTACTCATAGAATGAAATTTTCAACGGAAATGTTTATGAAAACTGTTTACTTATGAAAAATATATGCGCAGATATATAGCAAATTCTAATTATTGAAATTATAGATGGGCACGTCTTCAGTTAGATCTGACTCAGTAGGAATTTATGAGGTCATTTTATGGCGCTTGAATAAAAATGCACGAATTTCTTAAAAATTACTTTAGAACTTCTTCTTTCACTTCAGCAACCTCACTCTCTTTTCGAGTCTATCTATCAAGTCCTTACTATCATACGTGGAACAAAGCAATATTTGTGGAGAGTTAACACCTCTCTGAAGTTTTCATCTTATGCATCATAGGTATCTCATACTTTGGCAAATTGTTTAACTTGAAAACAACCACGGGATTACAAAGATATATTATCTCATTATGAAATCACAATTTATCGATTTCATTAATGTCGATAGCTATCCACGAAATAGACTTTCACTTCGAGCACATCGTTTTAAGAATAGCCTGCGTATTTAATAAAATTCTACTGCAGATATATAATATTTTGGCCCTCACGGAACATTTTTGAACTAATGTCTTTTGGGAGCTATCGCTTTTATTAACCTTGAACTTTCCATTCTTCAATTTCCGTCATAATTTCCTAAATGATCAATTCTGTAAAGTCCGAACCTAAAATAAAACTTATTTAGCGATGTAGTTTTCTAAGTTAACAACTTTATACCAGCTATGATATATCGTTGGGCGGGTACGAGCACCTCGTCCAAGTTTATCCATGAATGATTGCGGTTCACGGATATAATATAGTATATTTCACAACTTTAATGGATGAAATAGTTCTCGGTAGAACAATGTTCTTACTACCTTTCGGGATGTAGTTGTCTTACCACGATCTTGTTCTCCAAAAAATGTTGTGAGCCTAGATTTTATACGAGTATAGCGCCTTGGAATGTGTGAAAAATTTGGAAAACTTTTTCATACCAGAATACTCCTGAATGTTTATTTACCGATTTGTGACTGCGAATTGAAAATCAAATTTTAAGTATTGATCGGAACTGTGAGCCAAACCGCGTTTCTCAACGTAATAGTGGGAACCTCTAATAAGCTCATTATGGCCGCTAAATCAAGAACTACAGATGACTATTGTATAGGGTGATTTTTTAAGAGCTTGATAACTTTAAAAAAAAAAAAAACGCATAAAATTTGCAAAATCTCATCGGTTCTTTATTTGAAACGTTAGATTGGTTCATGACATTTACTTTTTGAAGATAATTTCATTTAAATGTTGACCGCGGCTGCGTCTTAGGTGGTCCATTCGGAAAGTCCAATTTTGGGCAACTTTTTCGAGCATTTCGGCCGGAATAGCCCGAATTTCTTCGGAAATGTTGTCTTCCAAAGCTGGAATAGTTGCTGGCTTATTTCTGTAGACTTTAGACTTGACGTAGCCCCACAAAAAATAGTCTAAAGGCGTTAAATCGCATGATCTTGGTGGCCAACTTACGGGTCCATTTCTTGAGATGAATTGTTGTCCGAAGTTTTCCCTCAAAATGGCCATAGAATCGCGAGCTGTGTGGCATGTAGCGCCATCTTGTTGAAACCACATGTCAACCAAGTTCAGTTCTTCCATTTTTGGCAACAAAAAGTTTGTTAGCATCGAACGATAGCGATCGCCATTCACCGTAACGTTGCGTCCAACAGCATCTTTGAAAAAATACGGTCCAATGATTCCACCAGCGTACAAACCACACCAAACAGTGCATTTTTCGGGATGCATGGGCAGTTCTTGAACGGCTTCTGGTTGCTCTTCACCCCAAATGCGGCAATTTTGCTTATTTACGTAGCCATTCAACCAGAAATGAGCCTCATCGCTGAACAAAACACGCGCGCGAAACACATTTCGAACCGAACACTGATTTTGGTAATAAAATTCAATGATTTGCAAGCGTTGCTCGTTAGTAAGTCTATTCATGATGAAATGTCAAAGCATACTGAGCATCTTTCTCTTTGACACCATGTCTGAAATCCCACGTGATCTGTCAAATACTAATGCATGAAAATCCTAACCTCAAAAAAATCACCCGTTATAAATTTGGTTACCATAGTGTTCTAAGAGTTCAGTGATTTCGTTATTGAGTTTTATATAGAATGACACTTGCTTTGGCGGAGAAGTTCGATGTTCCCTTCACGACTTGAAAGCAGTCTGCTTGTAGAGCTTTCTTAAGTTTTTTCGTATCACTCTCATTCAAATATCGACGCTACTGTCATTCGTTTCATATAATCTCTATAAATATCAAAATCTAACCTCGACTAATGAAACTTTGTCATCTTGTCCGCTTCCTTACAGATTGTTGTTCGAGCCGATTATTACTGCTCAAGGAACACACACTGCAGATCGTACAACAACAGCGTTTGCACCATTCGCAAAGCGATGATTACGATTACGAACACGATGATTATGAGCAGTTGCAACAGCAACAACATCAACAACAACAGCAGCAACAACAAAAGTTACCACACTATGTGGAATTAGCCAAAAGCGATATTGATTATATAAAAAACTACACAGATGAGCACACGCGCTCCAAGAATAAGGATGGGCATGAGGAGAATAGCACCGAAGCGGATATATTCAGTGCTGCAATGCAGTTGGGGAACTTCGATAGTGATTCATTTGAAAGTCTGCTTGGTATATTTGATGCAGCAGCTTTCGACACAACAACAACCACAACGGCAACTACTACGGAAATGAGTACAACAAGCTTAAGCAGTGCCATTCCACACTCAACCACAACGTCGGCGACTACGATCGACCAGCAAAGCACAAGCCCTGAGAGTGCGATCAGCACAACTCAAAGAGCACGAACTTCTGCCGTTGTGGATGAGCAGCAGAATGTAGAAGCGAGCTCCACAACAATGCCGACCCCTGCATCCACGACAATCGCCAGTAGCCTGGGTGATGATATGGAGAAGGTTATGAACGACTTGAAGACCGTGCGTGATCTCTTGTCACTTCCCTGCAGTGGTCAGTTCAATACCGAGTTTTGCTTGAATCGTGGACGCTGCTTTCGTTATCCCATCGGCAATGATACGATACATTCGTGTATTTGCGCTGATGGCTACATCGGTGAGCGTTGCGAATCGAAGAGTATGAATGGTGAGTAGTGGAGCTTTTCGAAAGCTTTTTGTAAGTAATAGTTGAAGAGAAAGTTAAACTTTTGCTAGCGCTGTTTGGGACTCAGTTAACTGACGGTACAAAGAGAGCTTATTACAAACGCTTAATATGTGACAGTTTGTGGCAGTGATGCCTCAAATATCGCACATATTATGTCGTAGCGACAAAGTTCCTGAGATCTCCTCAGCAAAATTAATGAGTTTTCATATTTTTTTATTTTTCCTTGCAGGTTCCTTCATCCCCTCCATTGCAGGCGCTGGCAAGAAACAGAAAATACTTATGGCGCGCATCGTCTTCTCCTTCCCCATGCTGGTGGCGCTCTCTGTCATATATATAATGGTTGGCGCGGCGATCGTTTTCAAGCGTCCCGTCCCGCCGCCTCACACCATGAAAGAACGTATCGAGCTTTTGCCTGATGACGACGCTGGTGAGCTTATTCTGTTGAATTCGTATCCAGTCGTCGACCAGACAGTCACTTACGCAAGCTTTATGGACTAGTGCAAAATTATTTGCAGACAAATTTCAAATTCAATATTTTTCTCTCGAAAGAAAGTACTTAATTTATTTGTATATATTATGCTTAGTGCTTTTTAAATGCAACGCAGTAGTTTTGTAGCGCTTTCAACACTTTCTTTCACGCACACATACTTAGTTATTGTAAATAATTATGCTTAAAGTAAAAAATATTTTTTAGCTTTATTACTTTAGTAATTTATTCACGCTTCAACTTTCCGCTCGTGTGAAAGATATTGTTTTCTCTTTTTTCCAATTCTTGGTGAGCTTTAAAGCTTACCTCCCATATACTAGTATGTTAGTGCTTTTTAATAGCTTTAATTTATAATAGTTTGGGGAAAGCGCGCATTCCCATTTAAGTTTTGTTTTTGCCAAATTTGGTTAAAATACCGTTATGCATATATATTTTTTGTATTCTAAGCATAGTTCACTGAAGCTTCAGTAGAAATTTGTAGTATTTTCTTAAAAATATCAAATATCTTTATACATTGCTATGTACTAATAATAATTTTCACTTTTTCACTGCATTTTGCAGTATATTTATGCACATTTATAAATTTCTAAAAAAAATAACGGAAACCGGTTTTCCACATTCGTAAAATGTACTTGTTTTTTACAAAAAAAAAAAAATAAAATAAAAAATACTAATAACATGAAAAAAGCTCGGAAGTGGTCTTTCTATTAAAGTGTGCTTTAAAAAGCTTCAAAAGATGAGGTTTTTAAGCTCACTTTAAGGTTACGATAATCACTTTTGATTGTGGAAAGGTGCGCAAATATTTATCTAATAAAAACATTTCTCAGAAGCGAATAAGACTGAACATTTTGATAAGCGAAACTTTAGAAAACACCAAAAGAGCTTTTTAAGCTCACTTTAAACATCGGATTAAAACTTTGGAAAGTTTTGGTGGTAGTGATCTAATGGAAAAATCTATCAATAACGGTCGAAAGCTGTAAGCTTTTTAGGCTCTCTCTAAGATTTTTATATAGATTTTAGATTTGTCGAATGGTTAGCCAATATTGTTCTAATCAAAAAATCCGCCAGAAACGGATAAGATTGTAAGTTTTGATAAAGTTTACTTTAGAAAATGCCAAATAAGCTTTTTAAGTTGACTTTAATGTTCTGATGCAAATTTTAGATTTGTAGAAAGTTAAGTTTACGATAAATAGATATTAGATACATTTTAGATTTGTGGATAGATTAATTATACAGAAAATCAAACACTGGTAGACAAGGTCAATTGGTTTGGCCAACTCAACCTCAACAAAAGAGTCCACTTTGCCTGATTCTGTGGTTAGAACTCGCTATTCAAACAGTATCTGTTCTCAAAAGGAATAGCATCAAGCTACTGCATCATCAAACTCGTTTGGGTGCTTGGTCATAGCGGAATCGAGATCCCTGTTAGGATCATCCCCTTAACTAAACCTTCTGGTATTTATGGAAGAATTGCCGCGTAGCCATATATGATCTGACCATCAAACTATGTATATAGCCTCTATACTCGTTTGATTCAACCAATGAAGCGCAACATGCCAACATGTTACACAGCAAATACTCGTGAGTACAACCAAAGCAAAATAAAATGTTTGCGAGAGATATTATGTTTTTGCAGAAACTGCAAAGCTCGCTCTCACAAATCGGCACATGTTACGCACGTGAGTTCGTCGGAACAGCTGGTAAGTCGCCGCGCTGCCTGGTGCTGCTCGTGCTGTCGACGTAAAAAGCACGTTATGCCTAACTACCTTCAATGTGGACTTGGTAAGGGCGAGAAGACAAACATTTACTGCTATCTATTGAAAGAGATTGTTTTATTTTATTATGCTTGGCAACGAACATCGACCCCTAGAAGGTGGCCTAGTGTAGGGTAGTAGTGATGGAGCACTGTAGCTTTTTTGTGAGCGTGGGTGCTGGTGGGAGAGTTTTGAAGTGTTAATGAGAGCAAAGTTTGTTTGTTTGAATTACATATCTGCTTCAACAACAAAATTAGATGTAGTCACTTGCTGAGGGCTGCAAATTTGGAGAGGAACCCTTTCGTTGGTGCTTGTGTGGGAGAGAGGGAATATGTGGGATTGGATAATAGGTCCAAAACAATTTTTGAGGAATAATAATTACTACAAATCGCTAAAAATTTACGGATAAATTCTGGTATTACAGCCAGAAATGTTAGGTCTGACTCTTTATAACATATGAAAACTCCGAGAGGCAAGAAAATGCTCTAGATTGACAGGTTTCATACTAAATTTTAGAGATTGAAATATTTTTCAATGAAACGTGGATCGAATTTTGATGAGAATGAACTAATACAAGGGAAGTAAAGACGCTGGTACACCTCCTCTGTATCTGTTCGGGCTTATCTAGAGCTGGGCTTATATATCTAAGAGCTTCGCAGTTCAAAGAACATCCGGCATGACGTAAACTTCAGCTCGTTTAATAATGAACATCCTTCTGGTATTACTAAGGACCTATAAATCTATAAATAGCGTGACAATAAGCAAGTGTAACCTAAGCTCACCTAACTAATGCCAGAGATTTTTCATTTTCTTACTTTTCTCCACCTTCGAGACACTGTGTGCATCTGTCACGTGGGTGCTAAAACTGTATATGATTATTAACTGTATTTAGGGTCACATAGGACCACAAATGTTTGGTCAGCCAGCCTAACTGATAGAGAAAGAGCGCGTTACTGAGAACAGAGTGTGAGCGACCGGCACAAGGATGAGTGGCTAAATATAGGCAGTTTGTGAAAAAGCTATTTTTGAACCAGCAATTAAACGGATGAGAGAAAGCTACCACCCTGGAAGCAAACTGATGATAAAAAACGCGAGAGAGAGTGTGTGTAAAAGAGCGTAGTGTTAATCTTTGAATTAGTACTATCAAAGCAGTAAGAAAGCGTAGGGTGAGAGCAACAAATTTTGGGCATCCCCCAGCAGGTGTTGCTCACAACAACAGTTAAACGCAGGCATATTTGTGTTACTTTACAAAATACCTTGCGCTCCCAACTGGGCGCACGGTGGTATTTTCAGCTGGAAGTCACCGACGGCAAACGACATTGACGACATTGGAAAATTGTTGCCAAGCGCCTCGTCGGCCGAAACAGCTGTTGTGTAAAATGCCGTTATAGCCGGTGTAAGCGATTAGCGGCATGTGCAGCCGGAGGTGGTGGAGCGGAAATTAAGCGAACGACACCGGGTTAGACTATGGGGTGGCTCTCAGAGCACATTGCCGGCAGACGCTGTGGGGTTTAACGAGCACGTGATTTCGCTGCCGGTGTACGGGGTAACCGCAGTTGGGTTGAGTGAGGTTCAACAATGCGCTGGAGACCGGCTTTAAGAGGGCGCCGGTGGTGGGTGGCCGCAAAGTTCGTTGTAAGTTTTATGGGAAACTGGAATGAAAGTGAAAATGATTTTCGAAATCCGGTTGTGTGTATATATGCGCGGTGGCGTTTATATGTGTTGGGTTGCGAATATATTTTTGTGTATCTAACGAATGCATTGTGGGGTTGCTATGTGCATCTCGTTTGGTGCGATTCAGCTTGATGGGGGGTGGCTGGGCAAATGATTAATGCGTATGGCCGCGTGTGTTTGTGTGCGGTCTGCGGTTTGGACTCGTGACTTTACATGCGTATACCCGTGTACGTGTATTTGTGTAAGTATTTTTGAATGCCTCTGCTGAAATAATTTCATTTATGTGCATATTTTCAAATGAATTCAAATGCTTATTGTTTTTATTCGATATTTGTTTTTGTTGTTTTGAGATTTTAGACACAGATTTCAAATATGTATACTGCGCCTAATTTTCAACAGCATGAATTTTAATTAGCATTCGTTTATTAACACGCATTCATTGGGAAAATTTCGGCTGTATTATTATAATACTCTGTTTGTAATCCTTTGAAAGCCGAGGCATTGAATTCATGACATGTTATCAAAACAAAGAGTGAATCAATAATGTTTCTTACTTACATTGATTACAGCTTAAAATGGTGTACAAGGATCTGTATGTTGATATTTAACGATCCGTTGGTATAGCAGCTATATTCTAAAGTGGTCCAATATGAATAACTTATTCGGTAATTGTAACGTTGTCTTAGAAAATAATCTTTACCAAATTTCGTGAAGATACATTTTCAAATAAAAAAGTTTTCTTTACAAGAAAGAGCTGGATCAAAGAGTCCAAGGGGTCATGCGTCCCGTACCGAGGATCGACACGGCTTAAACAGCCCAGTCTCGAACGGGGCTTACTGATACATGGCGTCCTCAGTAATAAGACAGACATTCGTGAGTCGAAAACATAAACCAAATTAATAATAACAAAGAAGAATTGAAGGAGTCCGGATTTCCCGTAAAAGCCGTGAAGTAACTGGGTCCAGAAGAGGGAATCGTTTGCAAATAGCTCGAAAATAGCCAATTCCTACGACACCTGGTTCTACGTTATCGGAATTGATCCGGGTTTCATCCGGCCAAGGTCTGTTTTTTTTGGAGATCTGACCTCGTTTGGATCGGTTTAGCTCGAAAACTGCCGGCATTAAAACAACAATCTAAGCTTGGTGCTGAAGACACCAAAGGTGTCGCTGCTAATAGTGCGTCTGCCAAGAAGTGAAATATTTGTATGCCGATTACCCGAAGAAGTCAAGATATGTTGAGAAGTGACGTGTTGCCTGTTACCTGTTGAGAAGAGTTCAACTGCAACCGGCAACCAATTAGGAGCTTTTAACGCAGTTCCAAGAATCTATTGATTGCGCGAAAGCAGTTCTACCTAATTTTAAGCTGGAACTGCCAGCAGTGGAAGCCACACGACAAAGGTCATCGAAGCTAAGCTGTCAGCCAAAAGGCCGAAGGCGAAATGAGTAACGCCCGCAAAATCGTTTGCTGATGTGACTTAGGAACCGCATTATCGTTGGAGTGCTGGATGAGGAAGATTCCAAAAGAAGAATTTCCAGAGCCGAATGAAAATGGGTGCAAGCTGCGATGACAAACGTGGCGCTTGAGATGCTACTAAGCAAACCGAGGTCGCCACCGTCATGCAGAAATGCTGGCTGGGACAGCGGGAGATCGGTCTTACTATATAAAGCCGTTATAGCCAAGGTATGGGAGGAATATCCCGGAGCTAAACTGATCAAAAATTACATCACGGCTATGCCACGCAGCCGGTTTAGATAATAAATTCGCGAAGATAATTGAAAGAGGAAATTGGAAGTTGCCGAAAATGTAGCTTTCGTTACTAGTAGAGCTAAGATCGGCTGATCTTATTGGGAATTTAATTATTTTCTTCTATCAGCATATTTGGAAGAGTTTCAGAGATACTTTGATTAAAGTGGGTATGTGTTTAAAACATATTTATTAACCTATTAATTATTAGCTATAAGTCAAAAATTACTTCCTTTTTTTGAAATCTAATGGTGTTCTTCGCTTATAGATGTCTGAGCAATACATATACAATTTTTCCAAAACTAACGATAGTCCTACCCGATTAACCCAAAAACAAAAAAAAATACAATAAAAGCTTGTATGTACCTATTCTATATAAGAAAATTTCTTTTGCTATGTACCGCTAGATGTCGCACGACCTAAAAACCTTCTCATATTCGTGAACAGCACACTTCCGATTGGGCGACATCTACAGTAACTTGCACCAATGAACAGAGCTTACAAAAAATTGCTGCAGAGGTCGCTCAAATTTTATTGCAGGTAATAAAGAAAGACAACACTGGAAACGTTAATTTTTCAAGTAGTACATGGCAACACTGATATTATTGGTTTCATCCCTTAAATTCGAATTTAACGGCAAATAAAAAACATCTGGGTACATAAGTTTATTAAGAATCAATTTCAAGTATCTTGTTGTTATTATTTATTTGAAATCATATCGTAAGAAAGATTTTATGTCATAATAACACATTTTCGAAGTAAAGCCATCAAATGAACTTCAGACAGCTTGTGAAAGAAAATGCTGGAAACTTCTTTGTAATTCAAACACAGCTGGTCGAAGTTTCACTAGTAATCACATGGAGATGCTCTGCCAATAGATCATTTGGATTTTCACACTAAAATTTTTTATTTTTCATAGGAATAAAATTTGTATATTAAATGAAATAATTGTTTGAATACTGAATATAGACGGTGTGTAGTCTGTTCGGAGGAATATAGCAGAATCTCTAAACAAAAAAGGACTAAAGCCCACTTATTGAGTAGGGTAGTTATGTATATTTCTAATTAAGCCATATCCCCAACTTTTATGAGATTAAAGTTCTTGTTCTTGAATGATAAAGCTGCGGACATTATGACCCCTCCACCAAAGTTATTTATTAGAATGTAGGGTAAAGGGGGTACTTCATTATATTTTTAAAACCGATACGTATGTATATTTATACATATTTTTGGTATATACGTATAATAAAAAGTTCGAAGAAGAAAAGTAAATAGTTTTTGTGATGCTTTCCGACATCGTTAGAAAAAGTTTCTCCATTGCTGCCGCGATTTCGGCCTTCCGGTAGCGAAGTCAGCTCTTAAACTGAGGAAATCTTCCGTATTAGGCGTCTGTAATAAGCGACTTCAATAAAATACTTAGTAAGTTATCGTTTGTACCCATTAACACGGATTTTCAAACTTCTATAGAATCAAACTTAAATTCGGTCCTCCATATTGTCTTTCCTTCCATAGAAGAGTGGAAAAGGGGTGAGGTGGAAGAGATACAGGAATAAGCATCTATGATGGGTCCAAGCTAGGTGTCCTATTCGTTCTTCGCGTCTTTTCAGCAAAATTAGATATCAGAGTCACTTGGTAGATGGAACCAGACGATACTTATACACACATATATTACAGATAGTCAATAAAGTTTGAAATATGTAAAGTCTATAAGGGTTTTATCCTAGATGGTGAAAGAAAGCTTCGATCTCTTAGTGCACCTGGCATCTTATTTCATTATAAACCTGCAATGGGTTCTGGGACAAAGTGATGTCCCTGGTAACTGTGAAGCATACGAACTAATCAGAGAAGGCACGACCCAACGATTAGACTCCGCTTAAGTCGAAATATATGTATATGCCTCTGGCGACTTGTATATATTAATTCGACAAAAATATTAAAAATAAAATAGAGTAGAGTAGAGTAAAAATAAAATAGAGTATCAGTAGAGTTAACCGTTAACTTACCTAATAAGCAGGCAGACGTCGCATAAATGGAATATGGACCGCACGTGTCGACTATTGAAGGATTTCGAAAGGAATGACATAAGAACTCTTGCAGGAGTGCTAAGAGCTTACAGCCTAATTATTGGATATGCCAGCAGACGGAGAACACCATACAATGACTATTGTAGAAGCTGTAGGGAGAAGAGATTATAGAACACCTTCTATGCGAATGCAAAGCTTTGTACAAGAAAAGAATCACAACTATCGGTCGAGGGTTTCTTGGAGGTAATATTTGGTTTTTTATTGGTAATAATTGTATTCATTACTGATAATTTTTGTAATCATTACTAGTAATTACTCTAATTACACCGATAATTATTGCATTCATTATTGACATTGAATGAATAATCTTTATTTGTAATTATGGAAATCATTGCTAGTAATTACGGTAATCATTACTGGTAATTACAGTGATAATTACTTTTAATTACCATTGGTGGTAATTACTTTAATCATTACTATTAATTACTGTAATCATTACTGATAATCCCGTTTTTCATTACTGGTAATTGCTATAATAATTACTTTTAATTAACAAAGTCATTACTCGTAATTACTGCAATCATTTTTGATGAACTTACTAAGGAGCAACGGGTAGTTGAAACGGCATATAGTGTAGTAAAGGGATTTTAGTACCGGCGATTACACAATGGGCCTCCTAAAGGCATAGGTGCGTCTTCAGATATTCTCTCTACCGACCAATCCACCTATTAAGTTAAAATAATTTCAAGTTTTGGGTAGAAAACAGCAAACTAAGAGCATTTGAAATAACTTCTCTGATAGTAAAATCGTCACTGAGACTGTGATTTCTTTGAAAACGTTGAGCTTCGTAATCTGCATTTAACATCGGTTAAGAAAAACCTCTGCTTATTGACATAAATTATGTAAATTTGCACAAAAAAATATTCTCATTTAAAATTTCTTTATAGAAGTGCATTGTCTATACATAATGCAACAGCTAAGTATCTGCAAACGCCTAAGAGCATGCTTATGTTTGCTTGAATACACACATCTACACGCACACCTACCAAAACACAGAAATCAAAATGAAAAATCTGTGTAGTCTTAATTTTAAATGAGTTTCGTTGAAGTCGATGACAATTTCGATATTTCTTCAATAATATTATTACAAAATCTTGCCGAAATAATATTACTACAATAACAACAACTCAAAGAAATGCAAGCAAATAGAACGTACGCACACACATACATGTATATTTATTTGAATGTGTGTTTTATTATTGCAGTAGGGAAAGAATTTCAGTTGCAGCTACTTGAGGCATTTGCTTGGCAATGCATAAATATACACACAAATAAGCATACATACATAGGCGCACGCATATAATGAAGCAACATTAATACATAAATAACGGTGCACATTCACATATGCACAAATACTTTTTATGGTCGGTTATTAGAAACTTAGAAATGATTGAAAATTACAGAGGAAATCTTATAAGCATATAATGCATATGAAATAATGTATTATACATTTGTATGTATGTGTGTGTGTGTGCACGCAATGGCTTCTATTATATATAAATATAAATATATATGTATGACTCTTTGCCAGAGCGTTTGTGTCTGTGGCCAATGCAATTAAATGAAAATGTTGAGAAAATTTTGAAGTAGTTGCACAGCACTTACACACACACACACATGTGCATAAATACATACACACACATTTAAACGCAGTTATTAAATACAAACAAAAGCGTTCGAGTTCGGCATTAGAAAATTGCAGAAATGTCCAGGCAAAGGCGCTTTTGAGGTGATCGGCCTATAGATTTTTGTGCGTAGGCTTCTTATAAGATTGCACTCAAGATGTGCCAGCAACAAAAACAAATTTCGTAATAAAGCAGCAAGGCGTATATGTTTGCCATGCATGTACATACATATGTATATTGTAAGTAATGCTTATGCAATAACTCGCCTGCCACAGAAATAAGTTGAAAATATAAATTTAAATTTGTGTTTTGTATTAAAATTTTAAATAATTAAATTTCAAAGTATGACTAGTGCTTATGTATATACATGCATAAGAAATATATATTAATATATTATATATTAAATATATACCTTTATGTATATGTACTTGTATATGTGGTGAGTAAGATATTTTATGTGTTACTTAGCTACAATCCCAGCAGATCTTTTTTGATTTTAGAAGTAAAGTTGTGTAATATAATAAATGTAGTCATTACTGATAGGTATTGTAATCATTGATGATAATTACTTAAATCACTACTGATAATTTATGTAAACATACTTGGTAATTAATATAATCATTACTGGTAATTACTGTAATCATTACTTATACTTACTGTTATAAATATTGGTGATTACTGTAATAATTACTGATAATTAATATGATTATTTCTGAAAATTATTTCAATAATTACTAGTTATTAAATTCCGTAATAGTTAGCTATACTTATTGAAATCATTACTGATAATTATTGTGATCATTTCTAATAATAAATGTAATAGTTCATGCCAATTACAGTAATTTTTACAGATAGTTATTGTAATAATTGCTGATAATTAATGTATTCATTACTGATAATTACTGTAATCATTAATGTTAATTATTGCAATAATTTTTAATAATTAATGTCATCCAATTCTTACTGATAATTACTTTAGGCATTACTGATAATAACTGTAATCATTACTGTATTTAATTTGATAATTACTGTAATTATTACTGTAATTAGTACAATTATTACTGTAATCAATACTGGTAATTATTGCAATCACTACATTAAATATTTGTAATCATTACACTATAGCTTCTTGATTACTTCTCAACTAAACAACTTTAAAGCGAACTGCTCCCAGCGAGGTCAACAATATTGATCCATATTGAATACACATGTCTTCAAACATATAAGATTTATTACTAAACTCATTTCTGAAACATGTTTTATATAATTATATAATTTCCTAATTGAGGCCCTATGTTCCACCTAGGAACCACGGGAAAATATATGTATATATAATTTCAAGGCTCAGTACCGAAAAGTATTGGAATCCCGAATGTGAAATAATAAAATTATGGATTTTTTTTAAATCGGATCACTGAGGGTTCAATTTAATGAAATACAAAAAGGTATGAGGCACATTTTGATCTTTCCGGTGAGTATTTCAAATTTATAATACAAAAGTTTAAAGTAATTTTCTTCGAAGAATAATTAGATCATTACTTGTTAATACTTGAAATCGGCTCTCTCATTTATATAAAATAATAAATGCCTTGGAATTTCACACTCAGATCATTGTACGAGTATTATTTCTATCTTTTGCTTTTTGGTTGACTTTGCTTTAGAAAAAGTTAAATGTATTCATTCAGGAGCACACTGCCGGAAAATTTCCTAGAGTTGATTTTAGTTTTATGCTTCCTGACCACTGCAGCGTCTTTCAAGCGGAGGTAGCTGCCGTAAAGGTAGCATTAGATCGACTGCTCCGGAGCGTAGCCACCTTTAGAGTGCGTTAGGACAGGTACTTCAGTCTTAATGACTGCTGAATAGGAATGGGTAGGAGCTCCGTTGATTTCATGTGGTTTGATAACACGAATGGTACGAATCTTTCGACCTTCTTAACAAAGATTTGTTGATTACCAGCGGCTGTGTAGTCGCAAGTTCCTTCTGGCCAGGAGTAAATCGGAAAAGATCTAGAGAGCTCTTCGTTGTCGGCAAGGTTCATCATTCAATGACTGTAGCAGTTCTAACTGGGCACTGGGATTCATGCAATAAGATTGGACAACTTATCGGGTGCTTCCTCTTACAGCCGTTTAGCAGTAGATGAGATAGTATCATCTCAACACTTCCTCCTCGAATGTGGTGATGAATGCCAGAAGCAAAAGCACATCTGATCTTATAGCGTTAAACTTTCAGGTGATATAGCGAAAATATGAATAATAACAACAAAGCGGATCTGTCTTAAATTTCTCTAGTACAGAGTCCTGAATTTGATAATTTGAGGTAAGAAAATAGAAATTTAACATCTTTATTTTAAGCTTCATTATTCATATTGGGGAACACTATAATAACACTTTGGTCCATTTGGCTGCTACTGGGCCAATCGTCGAAATATCACCCTCTACGAACGACGGTGGTTCATGCACCTCATTTTGCATGAGACCAAATAAAAAATGTGGTCTTAATCTGCATAAGATTCTTCAGTAAAACATATCCGTTTTTAGACTTTCAGCAGTTTTTTTGTATAATGGAGGACTTGTGAAGAAGCTTTAAATTTTTGACCGAAAATTTTAACAGTAAATTAAACAAATTTTACTAGATAATCTTAATGCGCACCGACAGTACAAATTACAGGTTGTTAAGTGCGTAATTCTCCGAGTAGCATTGGCCCGAATTTTCAGGAAAAATTTATTTATTTTTAAAATGTGGACTGATCTTGAACTAGAAATACCATTTTGCAAAAACGAAAAAATCAATTTTTCCATTTTTTAATCATGTATGAACTGGTCCAAAAGTAGTCCAAAAGGGATGCATAACTACAAAAAGGAATTTCTTCAGCAACAATCAAGGGAAATCTTAGAAAACATGAAAATTATGTGCTTAATAGTAAGAAAATGCAATAAAGTGCGTCTGAGAAAGTACATTTAGATATATAGAGGATGTGGCGGCAAGAAGTGCTTGGGAAATATGACAAAATTAGGAAAATACAGCATTTGCCAAACAAAAGCTAAGAAAATCGAAGATTAGGGCAAGAAGCTGGGGTTAGAAGTTTACCGTTATAAACACACATAAACGCATGC
This sequence comes from Bactrocera dorsalis, assembly GCF_023373825.1. Classification (NCBI taxonomy): domain Eukaryota; kingdom Metazoa; phylum Arthropoda; class Insecta; order Diptera; family Tephritidae; genus Bactrocera; species Bactrocera dorsalis. The sequence goes on from NC_064303.1 coordinate 4,317,080, forward strand.
AAATGTAAGTGCGTGCGTTTACTGAGATGTTTATATGTATGCGCTTGTGTTTGTTGCATGAAAAAAGTTGTGGTATTGAGGGAAAAGAAAATGTGGAAGAAATGTGCAACACAATTTTAATGTGCAGATGCAATTTTCCATTGCACAGTGGCACTTAAAAGTACAAACATATACTTATATATACATACAGCAGTATGCATTAACTTAATGAATATGTGTGTGTTTATACATGTTTGTGTTTGTGTGTGTGTGTGAGTAGCTTGTGTGCTTATTGCATGTATTGCGCTATATATCAATTGATTGTGAACGTTTGGTATATAATTATGAAACTACATAGCTTATATACTTAACTGAAATACACCTACATATATGCCGTATGAACTTGTGTATATGTATATGTATGTATGTATTTGCGTATATAGTGCCCGTTTGTTGGCGTTGTATTTGCGTGTGGCAAGCCTACGCACTTTGTGGCAAAGAAAACGCCAATTCATACACACACACACATACACACATTATTGGTTTGTCCACTTTGTGCTTAAGTATTAAGAATACTTTTGCAGATGCGCCTTAGCGATAGGCAACGAAATATGTATATAATTATATAAATACCGTCTAGAAGTTCAAAGAGGAAGGGCTGCAAATTGCCATATGAGCGGCAGTAAAGAAAGTGTTGTATTTGTGTGAGTACGCTGGAGCCTACCTCAATTGCCAGACCCTTCACTTGCACAAATACGCACACACAAATATGTAGTTATACGCAGATATTTATCAGTCAGCAGTCAGCAGGCGCTGCTAGCGAGTGGGAGTGGAGAGTTCTGCATATAAAATTGGAGACTAACACACTCAGCATGGCGATCAGCGCACACACACATGCACACTCATGTATAAGCAGTTGTACTCATACTCTGTACGTGTATGCAGAGTAAGCAACATGCCATTACCCAAACTGTGTGCTTTGTATATACATTATAATAAATGCATATATGTATGCACGTATGTGTGTGTGTGTTGGTTGGTTTTAAGCATCGATAGCCTCATATTTACTCAACTACGCACCGGACAATACGCGAAATTGACAGAAACCTCGCGAACTGTCCGTCTTAACGACATTCGCGCACTCACACACACCCATACACGCAATACAAATATATATTTAAATGGAAATTTGCTTAACCCCCCGCGCGCACCACTGCCACGCCGCTTTTCGCGTGTCAACTGTCATGACAAATTATATAATACTTGTTTGTACATATGTATATAAGTATATAGGCTTTAAATTGCATATACGCGCTTATTTATACACACATACATATATACAACTATTTGTACGCTGCCATATCATTATGTAAATATATTTCGGGTTATGTGGCGCGCGTGTGTTTGTGTCTAGTATATAATTTTCGTTGGTATATAAGCGATAATTATATACTTCGGCAAAGTGCAACCCCCAAAAGTAGGCAATGCTTTTGTGTAATTACGCCTGTGTGCGTGCGCGTGTTGGTTCACGGTAGGTGCGAAAGCGCGCCTACACTAATAAAGCTCGCTGTAACAAAAACAATAACAAACACTATGGCAATAACAACAATTTCGAAAATTACTGCAACAACACGTGTAGGTAGCATATTACAAAATTAAGCAACAACAAAACAAACATGAGTAGTTGTTTTTATGCGCACAACAACAATATAAACAACAACTAAAGCCTCGCAGCTTTGTAATTTTAAAAGCAACAACAATTACAACTACGGATAAAAACTTGAGCAGTAGTGCCACCCCTGTGGAAACGCCTGGCACTGAAAATTCGATTCGAATTTTTTTTATTTTTTAACAATTTCTTTTTAGAATGATTGTGTAAAATTAAAAAAAAAATCATCTCATGAGTTTTAGTTTAAAGGGCGTTAAATATTCTCGACTTTTCAGGTCGTTATTATAACAAATAATTGAAATTGTGATTGAGAAAGATATTATTACAAAAACAAAAAAACGAAAATATTATGCCCCAAATATTAAAATTCGGGATCCCGAAAAAATTTTAGTTTCTAATTATAAATTTTTTTGAGAATGCTCATCACAACGTATCTTGTTCTCATCGACTGAAACTATAACCCACAATCTTATATTCGGAATTCTGAGATAAAAAGTTCAGGGTCACGAAATGAAAATGGTTTTATCCCGAATATTTTGAGCTTTAGATTATTTTTGAAGAAAACTGTGTTATTTTACTTCCGAAAACCATCCCTTAAAATTTAAAATTCGGGATCCCAGAAAAAAGGATCCCGAAATTGAATCTTTTTAATGCTAAATTATTTCAGTTATGCTTAATTTTTGTTAATGTTTTCAAAAATGCATCGTTGTCCTTTCCAGAAAATGTGCCGTAGAATTTAAAATTCGGGCTCACGGAACAAATAATTCGCTATCCCGAATTTAATTTTTAATATATGTATCAATCAATATTAATTTTTAAATATCATTTTAATCGAGGAAGTTTAAAACAACAATACTGATATTTTTGAGAAATTAGTGTTAAAAATTCGGGATCCCGAAACAAAAAATCATAATCCCGAAATTAAAATTTTTTAATACAAAACATCTTTCCATTAAAGGATGTTTAAAAACAACAATACTAATATTTTTGAGGAAGAAATTGGTAGAGGGAGATTAATATTGCAACAAAAAGAAGGAGACCACGAAATATTTTTTTATTTTCAAAACAAGTAAGTTATGCATTCGAGGATGCTTACAATAATGTATTATTTTCTCTTCGAAAAAAAATATTTAAAATTAAAAAAAAAAATCGGGATCCCGAAATTACAATTTTTAGTCGAGAATTATTTGAATTATGCATTTTTTTGAATATGTTAACAATAACAATAAATAATTAATATTATATAATGAACAAGTTCCTATACCGGTATTTACGTTGCAACAAAAATGTGTCGTTTCCCTTCGAAAATAAAAAAAAATAAAAAATTCTGGTTGCCAAAATGAAAACTTAGAGATCCCGAAATTAATTTTTTTTTAATTTACATACACACACACATATGTATCTGAGTTATCTTTCTTGGATGGTATTTTTAACAATGTATCATTTTACCTTCAAATGAAACTATGTCCAAAAATTCAAAACCATGACTTAAAATTGAAAATTATTTAATTAATAAAAAAATCTAATTCCGGGATCCCGATTTTTTTCCGGGATCCCGAAATTACAATTCTTCAATTCCAAAGTAACATAGTTTTCGATGATGCTTTCAACAAAAATATTTAATTTATATAGTATATTTAAGAATATTTTATGGACAAATTCCTAGAGGGTTATTTATATTGCAACAGAAAGAAAGAAGGATCGGTTCTGCATAAGTTTTGGTGCTTTTATAGAAATTTAATGGGTTTAAATGGTTTGTGTTTTTCTTTTAAGATTACTATAACTCATTAGTTCTTTTTTACATTTTTCTAGGTGACATTCACTTTAAGCAAATTTTTGCATAAAAAGGCGAAAAATAACAAATAAATGAAATAAAGTCAACAAAGCAACAAGGAAATATCTAGCTTTTTTTTACAAAAACCTTCATTGAACTGAAAATTAAATGAAAATAAAACAACAAAAAATCATATCGTTTTTTTGTTATTGCCTTTCTGCCGCATCCCAGCTGCCTGGCACAAAAAAAAAACAATAAAAATAAAACAACAAAACGTTGAGGGGAGAAGGGGCATGCAAAAATAAATACAGAAAAACAAGCGTTGCCACCTCTGCTTGCTGCTGTCCAACGCTTTTTACTCATTAAGTTTTTGTTTTCTCCTGCGCCGCACTCCCCTCCCCAACAACTACAACAAAAATGAGCTTTTCGTTCTTCATAGTTATGGCAGTTGTTGTTGTTGTCGCAGCACATTTTCCGGTTGTTGTCGATTTTTTTAAATTAAAAATTTTTGCGGTTGTCAAACAGCTGGCACACACCAGCACCGACCGCCACGGCGCGCCTCCCCTCTGCTCTCTACAGCGCTTTTCACAGTTAGCCTTGCATTGCAGTGCGTTGTACTATGCGTGCCACGCACATCCTCTACAGACGGTTGTCGGTGGTGTTAGGGGTGGTGGTTGTGAATGTTGGTGCCTATCTTCAGGCGCTTTGCGCCGCTGAAGCCTACATGGGCGCGTGGGCTGGGCGAAGGGGGCTGCGAAGTGTGCGGTAAGAGGAGCTGCGTTGATTTTGTGCACCATATTTTTTGTTGTCATAGTGCCGCAACGCGGCTGCATTTTATTTTTTGCTTATTTACATGCGCACTCACACACACACACGCATGGTTGCATGGTTGAATTTTTGCACTTTTTTGCTTTATTTCATTTTATTTCAATTCATTTCATTTATTTTCCTGCCGCCATATACTGGTGGCCTTATCGCTTGTATTGTTGTTGTTGTTGCTTTTATTGTTTTTATTTTTCTTGTTGTTCGCGCTGTCGCTGCAATTTTATTTATTGCTCACATTGCACGCACTTTTCCCCGCCGCGTATGCAACTCCCTTGTACGCCTGTAAGTATGCAGCGCTGTTTTTCTACGCCTTTTTTCGCTTTGTTCGCTGCGCCCCCTGCCCCTTCACGGCATTTACTGCGGCTTTTTTATGCTTTTATTATGGCCGCTGCTGGGGCAATCGATGGTCGTTAGCTGCAGCGGCCATTTTTGTTTGCTTTTTTTTGGCATTGCGTTGCACGCCAGCTGGTTGCTGTTGTTGTTGCTCATTATTTCGCTTGTTGTTGCCGCTGCTGGTGCGTGTGCGACATTTGCTACTGTTTGCGTTATTGTTGCTGTTGTTCGCTTATTTTTTCCCTTCTTATAACGCGAGAGCTGTCAGTTACTAAAGCATTTAATGCTACTTGTTTACTTGCAGCACAGCTGTTGTTGTTGTTGCCGTTGCTGTTAAATTTGTTGTTGCCTGATTTTATGCCCTGACAGCAACATAAAATTGGCGCTTTGTGCTTATTGTTGCTTATGTTGTTGTGATGCATTTGCTTTTTGCCCTTAAAGCCGGCGTTGTTATCTGTTCGGTTCGATTTTTTTCTGCTGGTTTTTGTTGTTGTTTGGTTCATTCATTAAACTTTTTGCACTGACTAATTTTTCAAATGAGATTTTTCTGATTTTGTACCATTAACGTGCATTGTTTTTGTTATTGTAATGCATTGTGCACCCATTTTAATGACGCGCTTTGGCAGAAGATTAGATTTTATTGTTGACATTTTCAACTTTTACATAATTTTTTTTTTTTAAATATTTAGCATACTTTTATGCGCGCAGGCTATTTGTTTGCTTACCGATAATTAAAAACATGTTAATTTTACTAAATTCAACATTTTTTTTTCGATTTTTCAACAAATGTTTCATCACACACAGTGCTGCCACGAATATCCGATTTAGAGGCGAACGGAGAACACAATTGTTCAGCAATACTTCTTGGTAAACATACATATATTCTACTTTCGATCTAAGTTTCAACAGCCACAGCTTAGATCGCTACAATGATTGCAGATCACAAAAATTAATGTAAGAACCATCTTCGTCTACAAGTTAAGACCTTCCCAATGAATCATGTAACCATATTTTTTAACTTTAGTGGTCACTTAAAAAGTCCTTGGCTTACCATAGTAAACCATATTTTTCACAAAATTCGTTTTTATTTTATTCAACATGGTTTCCTCCAAGAGTCATACACTGATTATAGTGACCCTCCAACATTTCGATACCGTTTTTGTCGTGCGACTCGTCTTTTGCTTCAAACTAGGCTTCCATCTGGGTGATCATCTCCTTATTCAACGAAAATTTCTTTCCAGCGAACATTCCTTTAAAATCTGAGTCAGCATAGCCATATTATTTTTGCGGGGATTCTAAAATCTACGAAGATGTGGTGCATGTCGATTCTCTTTTCACGGGTCTTTTCCAAGATAAGACGCATAGTGAATATCTGGTCAGTTGTTGATTTTTCCAGGCCTAATGCCACACTGATAAGGTCCAATCAGTTTGTTGACGGTGGGCTTTAGTATTTCACTAAGTACGATAGAACCTTATATGCGATATTGAGGAAGCGTATCCCACTGTAGTTGGCGCAAATTGTGGGGTCTCCCTGTTTGTGGATTGGACAGAGCACAGAGCATGCTCCTTATCATTTATTCGCTGCCACATTTGAGTAGCTCGGCCGGCAATCCATCGGCCCCCGCCGCTTTGTTGTTCTTCAGACGGGTAATTGCTATTCGAACTCCTTCATGGTCGGGAAATAGAACGTCTGCTCCATCGTCATGGATTGGGGAATCGGGTTCGACATCTCCTGGTGTTATGCATTCACTGGCATTCAGCAGGCTGGAGAAGTGTTCCCTCCATAATTTTAGTATACTCTGGGCATCGGTTACTAGATCACGTCTGGGCGTTCCCGTCTTGAAACCTTCTCGGGATTATTATACTTGAACATATCTAAATACTGCTCACTCATCGTTGCTTTTCGTCAAAAATAAGCTTGGGCACCCATTTTGTATAGAGCTTTCTTATAGAATGCCTGCTCGCCTGCGAACAACTTCCCTTTCGGTATTTCCATTCCATTTTCGGTGCTCATTTCGCCACGTCTGATCTTAGCATACCAATTTTCGGTTCCAAGTTTTTGCTTCAATTGTATTTCAAGAAGAAACAAAGGCGCCATCTTAGTGTCAAACCGTGGACTTATCAATTGACCTGTCATATGCTTAGTTTACGATTTAAGTGCCGGTTTTGGTTTCTTGAGTTTGAATTTGTACATCATAGGTTAGCTTAGGTTATAGTGGCCAGCTGTTACGCCATACATAGAACTATTGGCCTTTAGTAATGCTAGAAAGAGGTTCATTTGTATTTGCGAAGTTTAAAGGAAACTTGACATCTAATTGTAATACATCATTTAGTTCCAGGAACTGCAGATTTCCTAGATATCTAAGAGCAGTTCTAGATCCTTCGCCGGGGTCGGACCATTGAGAGAGGGGTATTAGATGAGTGAAGTTGGCTGGACATGCAACGAGGTGGTTAGTGACATGCGGGGATATATACTCGTATCTGGTACGTTGGCGGTCGATTCCGGATAAGTAGAGGTTTAACCTGCTGCAGTAAGCAGAACGAAGATGCGCAGGGTAACTTTTTTTCTAACCTTGTTTGGATCAGTAAGTCTTAGGTTTAAAAGCATTATTGTTTTCCTTTGAGGTCTTGTCGAAGCTGCAAGTGAATTCCATCTCAAGGCAAGGCAATCCATTTCACCTTGATCTGTCTGTCACCATTTTCAGAAATTTTATTGTGTATTGTTTTCAGCATCTTGTGTACTACTTTGGATATATGCAACTGATTTGCAAGCCACCCCATACTGCTCTCTGCTTCTAAGGATACCCACTTCAGTGACCGACGTGGAATTATTGCCTTTATTGTCGCTTCACTATCGACATATTAATCGATATTGTTTCTTCTTGTTAGCCATCTCAGCAGCTTTTTTGGCCACAAAGACTTCCGGTTGATAGAAACTGCAACATTCCGACAGCTTGAAGGTTGCCTGGGACACAGCTTCGCGCATAAGATCCCGGCGACCACTTTTTTGGTAATTTTAACATTTTTCTGGAAACTGATGTGGAAATAGAAACGTTACAATCTCTTATAAGATTGGGCTGCTGCTGGCGCACGCCGAAGATATTGATATCATTGGTCTCAATACCCGCGCCGATAGTTCTGCTTTCCCCAGACTGCATAAGGAAGGGAAACAAATGGGCCTGGTAGTCAACGAGGGAAAGACGAAATTCTGTCATCAAACAAATATTCGTCACACTCGCCACTTGGTTCCAATGTCAGCGTTGGCAGTCATAACTTCGAAATCGTAGATAATTTCGTTTAACTTGGAAACGGCACCAACAGCAACAACAATGTCAGCTTCGAAATCCAACGCAGAATAACTCTTGCCTACGGGTAATTGAGAAGTAAAGTCTTCTCTCGACGAATAAAAACCAAACTCTGTAAGTCACTAATTATTCCCGGCCTGCTAAATGGTGAAGAGGCATGGGCGATGACAACAACTGATGAGTCGACGTTGCGAGTTTTCCTGACATAGGTTTTGCGGATGATTTATGGTCCTTTGGGCATTGGCAAAGGCAAATACCATATTCCCAGGTAACGAAGAGCTGTACGAGATATACGACGACATTGACATAGTTCAGCGAATTAAGAGAAAACTCTGCGTTTTGCGTTAATACTGTGATTTTCTTCAGCTTTTTTAAAGTACATTTACCCCACAACCCCTGGAACTTACAGAACTCTCGAGCGCAGTTCTAGCTATATATGTACAATTTCCAAGTCATATTTTGTTTCAAAATCTTCTTCCAAATCTAACATGTTTATCTTTTAAAATTTCTTCACAATTCTCTTACTGTTATTACAGTTATTTAATAGCAATTTAAACTCGCTAAACTAATCGGTCAAATTAAAGTCCAACTTCATTATTAACTACTCAGCCGCACACATCAGACATGCAAAGACATTTTGGTTTTGCAAAACGTCAACTTTTCTTCTTGCGCTCTTCTCTGCACGCTTTCGAAAGGGTCAAACTGGAAATTAGCAATGAATTAAAAATTTAAACGGAACAGTTACCGAACTCGTGGTGGAAGGCAACGTTTTGATGGACTTAGTTCTGTGCCAATCGATTGGCAATTAGGTAAACAGCGAGGCAATAGGAAAGGCAGATAAACCGAAGCAAAAGTTTCAAAACAAATCAAATGCAAAAATATGTATGTATATAGTATGTGTTTGAGTAAATTAAATGACCGAAAGTTTTGTATTGAATTATCTAAATGAAAAGTTTGATCACCGTTGAATTTTTATTATTGAGTAAATTTATTTTATTGTGGTGAGAATTATAATGACATAAATGCTAGTAGAATAACTGTGACCTTGTTTTTCACATACAATATTTGGTGTAGGAAAATTATTTGTAAGCTAATATGTATTTATTTATTTAGTAGTTTAACTGGAAAAATTCTGCGAGCATGAGAAGATATTATTTTTTTTTTTGTAAATAATATTTAAACTCTATGAATATTATTGTATACTTGTATATATACTTTTTATGTATATTATTTTAAATATATGTATATATGTATATATAAGAAAGATAATTGTTTAAAAGTCGGTTTTTTCTCAAACTACTCAATTGCATTGCATGAATAAGATATTTGATTGATTGCCACCTGTTTAGAGTGGTATTATTTGCTAGTTGTTGCTGGTGGAAACGCGGAATGTCTAACCGTCTCTTTACTAAGAAAGAATTGTAAGTGAGTGCTTAAGGGTTGTCTAGACTAAGAATCAATGTGTTTCATGTAACGATTACATACCTAAAATGTTTATATGTATATCGTGTACAGCGTTTTTTAGGAGAAAAGTCGGCTTCTCTAAGACATATTGGGTGCTTTCCTAAAAAATTTCGTTTTTTAGTGCAATTCAAGAACGATTTTTTATTGTTTAAAATATTTTATTAATTCTTCATTTTGGTGCAATACCTTTTGCCATCTTTCGAGCAAGATATTGATTCTACGCTCGTATAATTTTCGATACTTGTAGTCAAAAATCTGGACCAAGTGGTTTTTGAAATCTTGATTTGAGGTGGCAGTTCTCTCATTCAAACATTTTTCAGAGACCGGAACAAGTAAGAGTCCAAGGTGCTAAGTTTGCAGAATATGGTGCGCATGATAGCATATCCCATTCAAGCTGTTAAAGCTTTTATGGAGTCATCACACTTGTATGAAGTCTCGCAATATCCCGGTGCTCAATTGTGGCCTATTCCGTTTAATTAAATCACTCCATTTGCTCAGCTGAACAACGAACTCTTTGAAATCTAACAAACCGACAGCAGAAGCTTTTATTTTTTGGCATTCGAAGTGGTTTTAGCCTCATCCTCTTTAGACCATGATCTTTTGCGCACTACAGTCTTGTGAACAACCTACTTTTCGTCGCTAATAACAAGCTAAAAAATAGATCTCTTATTAGATATTTAAAAATCAAATCACAGTCGTCAATGCAAAGAAGCAAATTTTGTTCTGTAAAAACATGAGGAAACCCATATGTCAAGCTTCGTAATTAATGCCAGACGTTTTATATGCTTGCGAATGGTGGTATTAGACAAATTTATTCTTTCCGCAATCGCTCGACGATTTTCATGGAACAAGATCGACTTCAAGAGTCCTTCCAGGACGTAATACATTTTTAAGATCAAAATTGCCGGAACACATCTCTTCCGTATAGACCATGATCTTTTGCGCACTACAGTATTGTGAACAACTTACTTTTCGTTGACAATGAAAAGCTATAAAAATGCTGCCACTTATTAGATATTTAAAAATCAAATCACAGTCGTCAATGCAAAGAAGCAAATTTTGTTCTGTAAAAACATGAGGAAACCCATATGTCAAGCTTCGTAATTAATGCCAGACGTTTTATATGCTTGCGAATGGTGGTATTAGACAAATTTATTCTTTCCGCAATCGCTCGAGTTGTTATTCGACGAATTGCATCGAACAAGATCGATTTCAACATTCCAGCTGCTATCTGTATCGATTATCCAGTGAGAATTCCTGACATTTGACATAGATTGGAAGTGAAGTTGTTGCGTTTTAAGTGTCAGTATATTTGTGTTATCGGTGCGAAAATGAGCTTCGAACAAAGTACCAACATTAAATTTTGTTTTAAAAATTGGTAAAAATCTTTACCGAAACGTTTCAATTGATGAAACAAGTTTATGGCGATGATTGCCTATCCCGTAGCAGAGTGCACGAGTGGTTTCAACGTTTTCAAAGTGGTCGTGAGAACATAAATGACGATCTACATGTGGGCCAATCAAAATCCGTGATTACCGAAAATTCCATCGAAACTATGATTCAATGAAATTCATGGAAATGGAATTGAACATCTCCAAAACATCGATTTATCGCATTTTGGCGGAAAATTTGGGCTTACAAAAGGTGTGCACACGGTTTGTTCTGCACAAATTGACTGACGACCACAAATTGCTCAGAATCCTCGAAGGACATCATTGAAGAGGTTGTGATCGATTATTTGACCAAAAATCACATTTTAACCCTTAACCACTCCCGGTATTCACCTGAGATGGCATCGTGCGACTTTTTCCTTTTCGGAAAAATGCATTTGCCCATGAAAGAGAAGCGTTATGCAGACTTAGAGGCCATTCAAAAGGATTGCAACGGCATACTGGCGCCATACCGACCAACGAGCTAGAACACTCGTTCGACATGCTTTTGAACCGTGCAAAAAGCTGTATTTTTTTAAGTAACCATTTGGAACGCACCTTGTATAACGGCAAAGCAGTTAGGTATAAAGTTGACTGCGAAAAATTACAATTAGAATAACTGTTGTCATCGAAATCATTTACTTAGTGAAGGACTCAATGTATCATATTCATATATAAATGATCAGGGTGACGAGCTGAGTTGATTTAGTCATGTCCGCCTGTTTAAACGCCAGTCTGTACAGGAATATACGCGAACTAGTGCTTCAGAACGATCAAATCAAGTTCTTTAAGGTTTCTTTTTATTTGACAGCATGTCAGCAGTTTTTATCTTGAGAGCCTAGCAATACTTGCTCAGTAGTTTTAGAGTATTCATCTAATTAGTCTTCAGGGTTATATGAAATAAACTATCATATTTCCGTTGCCTTGTTATATTTAATATTCTCTTTGGAAGCGAAACTAACGATGAACCAAAATAATCTGTCTTAAATGAAATCTCTGTTTAGCTTGTCAATAGGCCCCTTCTATGTGAAGAGCTGCCTTAAGAAAGTTCTGATCACTGAAAGAGGTTAACGTTTAACCGCTTTGTAGTAGTTAGGACTCAAAATAGTAAACTGATATCGCCCGGACGACAAATGTTCACTTCACGGTTTGGATGCTCAAAATCTATTATCTTATATTTCTATGTCATAAAATCTGTGGATGAAACATCTGGTGATGAAACCTTCGACGAACCATGAGTTATCTTAACAAATTTGGGATGTGCCTATCCTTATCGATTTGTAAGGATTAATTGAGTAAAAGTTTTAGGTACCACAACGGAACGGTGTTCGACCTCTTAACCCAACCTAAAAGGTCAGAGCTAAAAAATGCTGTTGTAACCCGCTAAGTCGTTGAAAAATCTGATATACTTGTACATATATCGCTACTAGTTCCTTTTCTGTTAAAAGTAAAAATATCTCGAAAGATTCTCATTAGCAATTTCTGCCTTTATTTTGAATATTTCTTCACTTTCAGCGGAAAATAACGCCGAGTTGAGCGTCGGTGGTCAATCCAGAATAATAAGTTCTCCAAACATGTAAAGATTACTTTTGCTTTTTTGGTCTTCTCTTTATACAGGTCAGATCGGGGTCTCTTCATAGTAATCAAAAGGCTTTTGAGAATAAATTTTTAGAAGAGTAGAGAAGGAGCTTAGCTGACTTTACTGACAGAGGCACGGACTATTGAGTAACATTTAGGAAGATAATAGATCGTTATTACGACATTTGCGAGCAGTAAGACCCTTAAAATGTCCTGAATTTAGAGAATTTGTTTTTTTGTTGACAATACATTGTTAGAGAGTGGTGACTTCAGAATACGCGTGGAGGAAACCTATAAGGTTGCCTACTTATGGTAGATCTTAGGTAATTCAACGATCCTATAATTAAAAATATTGAAATTTAATTTTTTTTATTTTAACCAAAATCAACTTTTCTTTCAACCCGAAGTATGTAATTATAAGTTGTGGACTTTTTAACTTTTAAATTTACCAGTTTTCTGTTAATTAATAATATTGTTGACGACAACTACATACACACATACGGGGATATATATCTGTTTTGTATCTTCCGAATTTTCCCCCAGATTTTATAATATCCATTAAATTTCAACTTTAATCAGTTCCGATTTCCGCTGTATAAAAGTTGTGTAAGCCGAGTGCGGAGCGTAAGCGACAAGCGGATGCGGGTGCCAGCGCCGGTGAACGGACATACCCACACACCAGCAAGCGCGCGCACACACTCTCACACAAACACATAGAAATGCATCGGCAAACGAACAAAGAGATGGACAAGGCGACGGAATACAAATGCATTGCTGGGCACATTTTAATGAGCTCGCAATGAGCTGAGTCGGCACGTAGGTGGGGCAGGTGGAGCATTGAAGGCGCGCGCAAGGGGCAAAGTAACGCTCGAGTGGCAGCTCGAGAGTGCTGAGGCGTGTACATTTAAAACAATGTGAGACGAACATAATTGTTAATGTTGCATGAAAATGCGTAGGGTGTGAGTCTGAGTGTGTGTGCGTGTGCCGATTGCTGTCTTATACATGCTGCCGCAGCGACGATGTATGCGCTACCTAACTATCGAACACCGATCGGGGTAAGCAAGTGCGCCCGACTGTTTCTATGTGTGTTTTGGCTGTTACGCGTCACATTATCATCATCCATCATGGACATGTACAAGCGCTCACACCGCGCACATGCAATTACACCGCACGACGCACACGAGGGCCAAGCAGCCACACACGCGCATACATACAGTATACTTGTAGCTTTAAAGTGAGCGCATTTGTGTGTGTGTATTCTTACAATGCTAATGCTTGGCATCAATAGGGAACGCTGCGATCCCTCACTGCTTGCCGCCGCTTAACTCACGTCTGTTGCTGTCGCGCATATGCGGGCATAAGCGCACGCATTTCGCGACCGCGTCAGCCAATCCGCTATAAATTTTATTTTATTTTGTATATACCCTACGCTTTGTGTTGTTATTGTAGTTAGCACTCCTTACTTGCTGCAACGCGCAACACAAAAAATACAGTAAATATATACAATCGTGAAGCGCCTCCACGCGAACGCCTTGCCAGTCAACACAAACAACAAAACGGCGGAGTGGTGACTAGGTAGCGGTGCTCTTACTGTCTGCTGCCTATAGATCACATTGTATTTTTTCATTTCTCATCTTCTCGCACTTAATTTGCTTCGCGCGCTCCACATATCCATGCCGCCTGTGACGACGCCGCGCATCTGCCACACATCAGCCGCGCGCGGCAATGTACACCAGCGCGCCTATTTATTTATTTATTTATTTGCCTGCGCTTGTATCCAAACGAAAATCAGCAGGTCATTTACTCAGCCTCAGCGTTGCGCGCCTAAAAGTATATCTCATTTTTTTATATTATTTACTAGGCTCCGTATAGTGGCGCGCGCTGCTGTTGCCAATGCACCGAAAGCGGCACACATAGTTACCCAAGTGCACGCGTTCCGCTGGCTGTTCAATACATTTTCGCTGCAATGACCGCGGCGTTGCACGCGTATTTTCGTGCGTTTCGCACATGTGTACTTTTGTGTCCTGCCCTTCTCTTTTTTATCTTATTACCGCACACACGCACGCACACACATTGCGCCGACCGTTCGGCTTATATGCTTTTGGTTTTTTTTGCGCTGCGCTGCTTCTTTTTATTGTAATTGCGCAATTTTTGTTGTGCTCATTTTATTTTGCGTTTTTTTGCTGTATTTTTCGTTGCAGTTTTTTCGTGTAATTTTTATTGCATGCGTGAGTGAGTGAAAAAATAAAATGAAACGAAAAATCACATTCGTCCAATACGATGCGAAAAATGGAAAATGTGAAAATGCAGCACGCTGCGTGCTAGCGCGCCTATATATAAATTTTGGTGAGGCGTGGCGCGGGCGGTGGGTGCGCGCGGTAAAAAGTGAGCAAAAGGAAAAAGAGATGCCCGAATTGTAAAAGCGCGTGGTAAAAGTAGTGTGGCAATAGCGCGCGCGGTAGCCACGCATATGCGGCGCTGGCCGGCAGGCAGGCGTAGTGACCGCGCCCCCGCGCCAGCTGACAAGTGTGCGCCTGGTGTGCTGTATTTGTATACGGTGACCGCTTGTTGGCTGCTGTGCGCGCTCAAATGCATTGGGTACCGTTCATTTTTTGCTTGTCCATTTTTGCTCGACAAATTGGAAGCGGGCACGGTTCTTGTGACGCTCCGTTCGACGTCCAGCAATGTGCCAACAATGGCCGCTAGGCGCTGTCGGATCCTGTGCGCTTACATGGCAATAAGTGTGTTTTGTCTATGGGTTGGAGTGTTTGCTTGTGTGATCGAGCGGCGCGGTACATATGCGCTCTAGCGCGCCGCACACTTACATGTACATATAGCCGTTTAACGTTTATATATGTGTTGGTTATGCGCGCTACGCCTGCCCTCAATGCCCACTCATGTTTTTGCTTGATCTCATATATAATAGAAGCTACACACTTCAAACTGCTGCTTAATTTTTTACCTTATTCATAAGCGCATTAAAATAAATATTTTTTCCATGCAGCAACGGTATTTAAAATTTATTTTTTTCCTGACTGACTATTTGTTTGCATTAATGACGCATATTTTTGTTGCAGTTTTTTTGTTTCTTAATTTTGAATTCAGCATTTTATTTATTAATACTTTTTCTGCTGCAATTTCTCATACTTCTATTGTGCTTTGTTTTGTTTGCTCTTGCGCGCTGTATAGAATTATTGCATTTATGCCATCTGCATGAGCTGAGCACTTGCCCCTAAAAGTATGCTGTATAAATATAATTTGTTAATTGGGTTAGTAATTGCAATTATTACACACAAAAATCGACGCTAACAAATGAGGTCGACGAAAAAATATGAGTATGAATAAAAAATACTGAGTAGAGGAAACGAAAAAATTGAGCTTTCGTAGTTTCGCTGCTGCATTTGACAGCCTGAATGCTTTGACAATTAAAGCGCTTTGTACGCGGAAATGTGTGTCGAGTTAAAAAATATAGAAGGGTAACAATGAACAATGGTTTGACTATAAAGTCGGAATAAAGTTGTAATAACTTGATTTGACTAGTTCGAAGTCAGTGTTTGCTGGCGTTCAGAGTTCTGGAGTTCCCGCTGATACCGGGAACTTATTAAGGAAGCAGGGTATTATCCAATGTTGTTTTCAAGGTATTCAAGGTTGAATTTCTCAAAAATAGTTAACGTTTGAGAATTTTGCCTCTCAGTATCATTGTCAACGATTTTCATGGCACTATTTTTTGACCAAATCGACTGTACTCTTGATCAGACCTTAACCTATGTAGTCGTGCCCAGTGTGGCTGAGTATGATTTCTCCAAAATCAGAGCTTATATGTTGTTTTTTAAATATCTCAGTTCGTACCAAGTAATCAATTCAAACATTTTAATGGATCTCTCCCTTAATTACTTTATTTCTTGATTCTCTCCGTCCGCTCAGTAAGGGATACTCGAATATTGTTTAATCTAGTTTGATTTGCTATGTAGTTTCTGTTTCTGTTTCTGTTTCTGTTTCGGTAACTTGTCATCCAGACAAACGAACTGTTAAGCTAAGCAACAAAAGTAGAGTTCGTGAAGTATAAAATTTTCTCGCTAGTGGTCAGTAAGGCACAAACTTCTACGCATGCCGGCGGCATCCGAAGAGTTTCCAGTGAAGTTTTTCCGGGTCTCAATATTTCACTTACTACATACGAATATAATCGTGGATAGTAGTATATTGTTGACTTCAAGCACCAAGATTTCTGAAAGCTTTAGCGTATCGAAGAATCGAATTAACCACGCTTCCGTCATAACAATTCTTATTTGACATCAGGCCAATTCAGAAATTCCATATAACTTTGGATGATTCTGGTTAAAAGCATTTATAATACTTTGACTCTGCTAAAAATATATTTTTTTCTTTTACTCTTTTCCAGGAATCACATTCTCATTATCGGTCTCATTTTCGGAATATTTGTAAATATTTTTAAACTTCAAAAGTCAAATTCTACTGTTTAGTTGATCTTTCTATATGAAACTCTTTTATCACAACCATTATACGGGTTGCAGAGTCGTCGAAATCTTTCGAACATGAATTATCCTCAATGAATGATTTAACTCTTGTAATTTAAATATCAATCGTATTGCTACCGATATTTAGAAAAGAGCAAACATGCTTTCGTCTAGGATGAGGTAGGAGGTAAATAGCCTACTTTGTATAATGAAGTAATTGGTCGTTTGGCGCTCCCCTTTCTATCTGATCTTTGTCAACTTCCGCAATGCGTTGGATACACTTCACCATCATGCAATCTGGAACGTTTTAGTTTGTAAAGTGGCCTCCTCAAAACTAAATGAAATAATAACAGCGCTTGTCTCTAAGGCGGGTTGCCGTATTTTGTGCGAAGAAGAGCTCAGCAATCGAACAAAAGTAAATGTGAGCGTCCGTCCGGGCTGCGTTCTATCACAATGCATTGGATATAGTAGTGGAAAGGGGTACGCGAGAAACGACAGGAGTAAGCTGGGGTATAAATATACGACTCGAATATCTAGACTATGCAAATGATATATGTTCAATAACAAACATCTCAGCTGAAATGGCAAAAAAACAAAGGAAATATGTTGTAAAAAATTGCAGCATAACTAGGCCTCGGATATAACATCCTCAAAACCAAAGAAAGGCTTGTCAATGCCTCTCTGCAGAACTTCCAATTTTCGTACCGCAATAAAAATATAGAACACACACCACTCGACACACAGTGCAAGTCTACACTTCTAGGCGGCTGCCAAAAATGGAATCTCGCGGCCTATGACATTTGAAAGCTGACAGTTTTCATTAATCGATGCCTTCTCATTATTTTTTAAAATTTTCTGGCTCATCGCTGTCTCTAGTATGGACTCAGGACTGTGCACAAATTAAGCACACCTAAATTCTCAAAAGAAAATCGGGACGATAACCAGACACAATCACCCCAATTTTATTGACTTGAATCCAAGATTTAGCCGATGGAAAAACAGAAGCGCTCTAACCTGGAGAATAAATTTAGACAACGAAATATATAAGGTTCAGAAAAATTATATTCAAACTAGGAGATTCGGCCACACGTTGCTGTTTTATATATTTTATACTATTATTCAAACAATAAACTATTCAATACAGTGAACGTTTTATTTACGAATAAAGGCGAAAGCTTGCTGATCGGTATAAGAATCTAAGGTATTGTAACTACTTGAGGTTTAATTTTGAATATATTCATAAAAATAAATTTCATTTGAAAAAATAACGAATTTAAGGCCGTTTTCTTAATGTGTGGTTACCAGTCTTTCTGTCAAGTTAATAGTTAATACCCCCTAATAGGACGTCCATTTAATAGAGCTATCACTATATTTTTTAGTTATGAATTGTTTTGACTATGCTATCTTATAAGTTGGTTCGTACGGGACACAGTGTGCTAAATTTTATTAAAACGATTCAGTAGTTTAGGAGTCCAACGCGAACAAACGCGAGACACGTAATTTTTATATATAAAGATAAGAGGCTTGTACAATATTGAAATAAATGGAAGAGTCCCACTGTTTCTCTTTACTTCCTCGCGCAGGCATTTAGATAAGTAAATGAGGATTACACCACGATCTAAGGTTTATTGTGCCCTTGGAGCCATAGGATATAATACATATATATATCAACGATATTTCAAAATCTCTTACTGTTAACTTTAGAAAATCGCCCTAAACTAATTTGAGGTGTTAAACCGGCTTCTTTCTGAATTCTGCTTTGGTTCTACTTTGGCTCCAGCTAATACATTTTTTTCTCGATTCGCCAAGTTTGGTGTCATTGAACGATTACTGGTATAATGTTTATGAAATTTTCACGGCTTTGTGAGGCAAAGTCGATAGAAGGTGGTTTTTTTTAACTGATTCACGATATAATCGATGTAGGTCAATAAATGTAGGAGTCTGGAGTTCTCCAAATCTGTAAGCTTACGTAAATATGCCTTTCTACATTATAAAAAAAATGAATTAATTGAAGAAATATTTGGTTTTAGCGGCTGTTCATTATACAAGTTAACCACCTTCCTCATAAAGTCGATCTAATGATTTCTAACACAACACTTTTTCTTTGCAGAATAATTAAGGAGAGAGCATTGTGAGAAATATTGACTTAAGCGTTCTATGTCGCTGACCTCACATAATGCGATACCAAATGGAGTTCAGTTGCTAGGTCCATGAGGAGTAGCCATACTTTACGATGTCTGCGCTTGACGCGAATTTCAACAGTTCTTTTGATCTGTCAGCACCAATCTGCGGGCGTGGGTCGCCACCAGACTGGGACCAGTTAGAATTCCGATCATTTTCCTACAGTCTTTTCTATCGGGTGCCAATATGAATTTTGTGTACTTTCAATCCACTGTTTTGCACTCTTAAGTTATTTATGGATTTATTGACGCTTAGGGTTGAAAATTAATCCAATATAATATTTTTTAGGTTACGATATTTTTTTGGATTCTGTGGCTTGTCATATTTTATTACAAATCACAGCCAATGATACGTCCATCACATAAACAGCTTATTTAAAAAAATGTAACTGCCAAATTTATATAGTACAACAACAATTATTCGGTCAACAAAAAAATGTTCTACGTTAAGCATGAAGGTGCTGATAAATCTTCGAATAGCAACAAACACTAAAATCTTTCGCTCAGACTGGACAAGAGACTATCTCAGAAAAGAAAAAAAATCTCTAAAATGCAAATGTTTTTATTTGCATACTAACATAAACATATGCATTTATCTTCACAAGATGTGTATATTTTCACCGCTATAACAACAACAAACTAGGCGAACTCACACCAGATAACTGTGAACTACCCCAACAAAGCTTAGCCGCGATCGCATAGGCGCTATCTACACTTGAAACTGCGGCAGTGATGCCGATGCGCTGACCGATTGACCAGCGGCTACAAGCAGATAACTGTATAGATATGCCAGCGCTGAGGAACAAGTTTTCAATATTTCGGCAGTCGCTCAGCAGCATCTACGAAGGGGTTGTTTGGGCGCCGAAGGATGCCGCACGGATGTGTCAAAGTTCATCAGCGACCTGAGTAGAAGACATCAGCATCAAAGCGTTTGATGCTCTTTGCTGTTGATGCTGTTCTTCAGCCGCTACCACCGCTGACCGTTGTCCAGTTTGCCAAACCGGCCAAGCAACCCTTTTTATTGCAGAGCGACTAGAAGAGTGCTTGGATTTCTGCTACTTTTGAGACTAAAAATGCGCGTTGAAATTTCATGTGAAAGTTCAGTATTTTAAAGTGAACCTTTTCATCGGTTTCGATGCAAGAAAAGGGATATAAAATAATATTGAATGGGATATCCAGTTTAGTGATGCTGTGGCGTGAGAAAATCTTCTTTGTATGGTGAAAAATGTTTCCAGAAATCAAAACTGGCTTTTAGTGATGGGAACTTGCATGACTCTTGGGAAGCTGCGAGGAGTGAACTTTGAACTTGGCTGGGATGAGTAAGGTTTTTTAATAAATTTTTCGTTTGGATTCGGTGGATTTTCGAATGACTGAAATTATAAGAAACCGTAATGCAGTGAACTAGTAGTTCGGAAATGATATATGCAGACTTGTTCTCAAATTATACATATTTGAGGTCTAATAATTTTGGCTTAAATTCCAAATTTTATTTAGCATATTTGGAATGATTCGATTTTTGCGGTTGTCATGAAAGCCTCTTCGGTACAAGTACATGATTTCCCGTCAATTCGACTCCAACAGTTTTCATTTGGCGTTGTAGTGAGAAACCCACTTTTCATCACCAGTAACCATTCGATTCAGAAATTGATCAATTGTGTTGCGATTCAGCATCGATTCGCAGTTGGAAATTCGGTTCATGAGGTTTTTTGTTGTGTTACTCGTGGGGTAAGCAAACATCGAGCTTCTTTTTGTATCCAGCTTTATTCAAATGGTCCCAATCGTTTTTTTGTGCCATAATTAGATACTTGGCTATCAGAATAGTGCTTACATAACGCTCCAACTCGATGACTACATTATTTTTTGCAATATTTTCGAGAACTGGCATTCCATGCTTCACAACATTAAAATTACCGGAATGGAATTGATGAAACCATAATTGTCAATGATTTTTCGTTACGAGATTAGGACCATGAACACTATTTATATTTTCAGCTTTCGACTGGCCTCCGATTTCACCTTCATCGAAGAAGAACTGTAAAATAATAGCGGGATTCTGTAACCAGTCTCTAGTCTCTATTTGAGACATTTTGAGACAAAGTCTCAATTTGAGACTAGATACTATTCACTAAACAGTCTCTAGCGTTAGTCTCAAAATATTGAGACCTGGTAGTTAGCTGGTCACAAAACTACAAAGAGCTCTTGTCTGCCATTTTGAATATACAGAAGAGAGATCATCATAGATATTAATCGATTATCGTTTCTTTATATTTTGTAAGCAACTCAAACACGAAAAGATGAAAAATAACTCAATTTTACATAAATTTCGTAAATATTATGAAACAAAGTCAACATATATTTTATTTTTATTGATAATAATGTTTTTTGATTATGTTATAGAAAATTTAATATTTATTATCGACATATTTATTTTCATTCAAGTGTAAAAACAGCTCTGAATAACGAAATGTAATAGATTTTGTGACTGTTACTTACAGAATAGCAATATCGTCTCAAGTCTCAAAAACTGTCTCTAACCTAAAATCTGAAATTTAGAGACTTGAGACTGTCTCAAGTTACAGAATCGCACGGTAAGACACATAAACTTTTTCCTGGTGTCCATCTTTGAGGCGTGCTCAAATAGTACTAGATCGAGTTTAAATTAAGAGTCTGATCCTACCAAGAATCTTACGTCTTAATATAATTGAGCATAAGACCCTCAAAAAAAATCGATAAGGCGCGTTGAGGCCATCATAAATTTGCTGAGGCGGCTAATGTCAGTTTCGGCTATGCCTCCTGGTTCGGTGAAAGTAACACTGCCGATAGAACGCTTAGTGGCAATGGATATCCAACCCGTTCCCATTTCAATAAGAGCGCTGCAAATTTTCCCTATGGCTGAGACCGAACGCTCCCAAATGTATAACAAACGAATTGTTCGACAGTTGAACTAATTAACTTATATGTTGATGAACCTCTCGTTTAAAGCCCTTCTCTTATTGCTAACTAAGATCCTTTGTTTCTCTTTCATAGATCTACAAAAATATCGGACATAGACTTCTTACAACCTCGTTACTGCGTACCACCATCCTCAGCGACCGGTGCTGGTCTAAACATTTTATATCTTCATCATCCACTTCGAACATTCGACAAAATCTTGCGAGTCACTGCTGTGAGACAGCAAACTCTGCCAGTTGTAGCTGTCTAGCTTTTGTTATAAGACTCCGTTGTTTATTTATTTCAGTTTGACTATTAAAAGATTACTTTCTTGCCCGCTTTTACAATTTTTTGGAGTCCCTTTTCACATCTCCGTTGTGTAGTATAGTGTTCCTCAGTAAATGGATAGATCTGCTAGTTTCAAGCCGACTTCGAACGGCTTACGCAATTTATGGGAGGGTGGAATGCATACCGAGGCCGTTTAAGTATATCTGTGGCCGATCGCTTTAAAAATCAAAAGCTTTACGCCAGCTGGAATGAGCTTCAGTTGGAGTGCTTCATAGTAGTAGTATACGGTGGCAGTCACTTTAGCCGTGGCGGAGCTATGAGATCCACTAATACATTATGTTTTCCACAAGATTTACCAATATGTTTATCAATGTATTAATCTACAAGTTTGAAAAGATATTTTGACGTTTCTTTCCCAAATTTGTCTCTAAGGTTAGATCCTTCGAGTGGATATTAGTAGTCACTTTAGCCCGGCGGGCGCTATGAGATCCACTAATGCATTATGTTGTCCACAAGATTTACCAATATGTTTACCTATCTATTAATCTACAAGTTTGAAAAGATATTTTGACGCTTCTTTCCCAAATTTGTCTCTAAGGTTAGATCCTTCGAGTGGATATTGAGCAAGCGACTACTGAGATGAGCCACAATCCAACACTATGGCTTTGGAGAATTCCGATTTGTTTTTGGACATAGATCTTTAAAGTCAATATCGAGGAGAATGAGATGTAGCCAAAAACTGACGTGGGATTTTGGAGCAATTTGCTTTTGGGTTTAGTTCGTATATCGACGAAACGATTAATGAGATGAAGCCTAACAACGAAATGAGGACTTTGGAGAATTCCGATTTGTCTTTGCATTTAAAGTCTTAAAACTAATATCAAGATGAAGTCTAAACTCGACACGAGAACTTTAAGGAAATCCGATTTGCATTTGGAGTTAGATCCATGAAACAAAAATCGAAGAGGCGATTATTGAGATGAGCCAAAATTCAAGACCAGGAGAAGTAGGGTTTAGAGAATTCCCATCTACTTTTGGATTTAGATCATTAAGGCGGAAAACGAGGAGGAGATTACTGAGAGGAGCCCAAAATGACATGAGAGCTTTGAATAATTCTGATTTGTCTTTGGATTTAGAGTATCGATAAAGCGATTACTGAGATGAAACAAAAATCAAGACGAGGGAAGGGAAATTAATATGGAAGAATGTAATTATTTAGTGACAGATCTAGTTATGCGACTAGAAGTTACAAAAGATTATAAAACCAGTCCACACAGGAAATTGTAATAACTTAAGTAATAACATTAATAACATACTGACATTTAACCGTCGAAACGGACAGAAGTTACAACGGCAGGCTTAATGACGCTGGCCGACAGCAAGGCGGCCAAAGGTAGACGGCGGGCAACGAATGGTTTGGCGCCGAAATAAGGTCAGTAAACAGCAAATGCTAATACACAGCAATATTTTGTATCGATGTTGTTGTTATTGCAGTTAACGGACATTTTGAAAGCAAGCCGAAAAATACAATTAAAAAGTAAGGATAAATGTACCAAAATTTTGAGAAGAAAAGCTGCAGAAATCTGCGAAGAAAGAAGTCAAACAAAATGAACAGCAACAGATCACGGCAGCAAGCAAAGTTGCGCAACCAGTTTGGACCGGACATATCCTGTCGACCATTAGGGTAAATTTCTATACACGAAAGGAGTCGCACGCACACACACACACGCAACAAGAAATGAGCAGTCAGCATTGGCCCACCCTTAAGCGTTTGAATGCCGAAAAATAGAATGTATGCAATACACTAGTTACAATAGCAACAACAATGAGCGCAAGTAAAACACAGCAGCAGCAATAAATTTTGGCAGGATGCGTTGCAAGGACGATGAGGTAGGCCGACGACGACCAATCAAAATAATTATGAAACAACAAAAACTTAAGAAATGACAAAGGAGCAGGCAATGCCACCCCATTAACGCCTAGCTGCACATCTTGGCACGTATATACATATGTATATATATAGTAGTACAAATATATATATTTAATACTACTTCCTTATCTACATGCTTTTGTTTAACCGAAATCTTAGAGCAGCATTAGACGTCTACCTACTTCTATGCAAGACGATGTGTTGTTTTTGGTATATTTGAAAAAAGACAACAACAACAGCTTGAGTATGTATGTGTCTATAAAATTGAAATTCTTTGGGTGGTAGAAGGTCCGACGTCCATTCTAATGCCTCACACACATATCTTTGAGCATTTTTTGTTGTACTTTGTTGGTAAATTAGTGTATGTATGTGTCAGTGTTTGCATGTTAGGTGCTCTCACACCTTTTAGTTTCGTCTGAGACGCATTTGGTTAAGAGAGAGTGTAATCTAATATTGTGAGTTAGAGAAGAAAATAGAAAATTGTAAAAAGTAGATTTAAGAGCGCACTAAGAGAGCATTGTTAAGGTTTTTGCATGGACTAAGAGTATGTTTATCGTTTAGTGAAGGAAATGGGCGGAAAAACTGTATTGAGAGTCAGCGAGTTTTAATTAATAAATTTAAAATTAACTTTTTGACCGAAATTTTCTAATTAAATTGAAAGAAAAAGCATCTCTTTGCTAGTGAAGAGAAACAGTGAGTTTTTGCGCGGACTGGTCGAAGCTAGGAGGGAAGGTTTGTGGGGGAGCTCACCGTGAATTTTAATTTTAGACTACGAGATCATTGTAGTGGTTTTCAGTCAGAAATGGCTGTTATTATGGTGGCAGTAGACATCCTGCTACAAAGTACACTGACTTTCTGGGTATTTAGCATTCACTCCGATAGCAGAGCGGCAATACTAGCGCTGAGCTCGCTCACTGTGGTAAGGCTAAAGAAGTGTCAACAGATCCTTTCGTGTGCCAGGTCATGGTGGAATCGCTGGAAACTCCAAAGCCGGTGTGCTAGCCAGAAGTGACACCCCTGCCTCGCTCACATTTGAATGAGACCGAGTTGGACTTCCATTAGTATCTTGCGACCATTAGACCTCGCGTGCACTTAGCAGCCAGTAGTTGACGACCCGATGCTGTGCCTATGCAAGATCTTATGGTCTAAAGTAGAACGCAAAGATATTCTTGCCGCAATTGTTAGGATTCTTGCTGAACATTGTTCTTTATGTGGTAAGTCTAAAAATCTTCACGCACGCAAGTTGTTAAAATTATGTTGGGAAGAGACCGTCTCAACAATTTTGTGAAAGGATCAAAGCGCTTCAGCGATCTGTAAGGGCCTTATGATCTATCACACGTCTGTATAGCAGCCTTAGGTAACGCAACGGACCGGCCTTCTAAGCTACCTAAGAACATTTCAAACTCTCACTTTGTTGTCTATCTATCCAACATTTTCTTCTGGGTGTTGGAAACATCGGAGCAAACTGAAAGAGCTTAGAGTTTAATGACGAAGAAGGCATAAACCGGTCATTGGAAAACAAAGGTGTCATTTATAGGTTAACGGAGGGCTGGAAAATGGGAATATAGAAGCATTTGTTTAAGTTTTCAAGCTTTAACTCTATCAATAAAAACAGAAAATATTTTTGACATACAAATTAATATTTACTTGATAACAGTGTTAGTTTCAAAATGTTTTTAATAATTCGCGTTTTATCAGTTTAATACATGTTTACACAAACTTTAAAAAGTTGACATTTCTGTATGACCTCATTTCGGAGGCACTCGAAGAGCTGTATTAAAAAAAGAAAAATAGTGTGAAGTAGGAAATGACTTTCGGTTAGAAAAAATGTATTTTTGGGCTGCGTATAGTATGTTATTTGAGAGGTTATATCTACTTGTAACTATCAAATAAGCGGACTGAATATATTTCAGAAAATTGTCTGAAAATTTGTTACCCATCCAGCAAATAGTTTCGGTGATATGTATGAGCGTAGTCGAAAGATTTTTTCATTTAGTGTAATCTGCTCTCAAAAGTTTCTGGAAACACTGTGAGAATGAAAAAGGTTACTCCGAGACGGTCGTGTGAGTAGTTCAAATAGATCCGTCTATCTATCCATCTCACACGACCTTTCGAGACATATTTCTTACGTTATGATAGGCGAAATACATTTTTTGATGAAATTTTAAGTTCATGCTGTCTTTCTCTGAAGTTTAAAAAAAACGATTTTTTTTTTAAGCCGCCATTTTGTCAAAAATCAAATTTTTTCTAGTTTTTTGAACAATAACTGCACTCATACATGGTTATAATAAAATTGCAAAATTGCTTGTTTCTTGGATTTAACTTAATTTTTAACTGAAAAGGTTTCTTCATCGCCAAAAATATTATTTCGGTGAACTTCCTAGAAAGTGGTTTTGGAATCAAAGAGTTCGTTAGAACTTACTTCAGCATATTATTGTCCTTTAATTTATTTCTCAATCTTAGAACGAAACAAATCTGTTTCAAGTCAACAACTTCCATTAAAAAACACATTACGGTCTAAACTTACTCTTTTCGCTTCATCAAAGCTATTTGGTATACTCTGAGCACTTTCGCTCCACCACCACCACCAGCCAGCCAGCTACCTACCATACATTCAATGTATTGTATAACGCCTACCAAAGCCGTCGTTTTATAAACAAGTGTTGGTAAGTAGCACGTGACTCCAACACATATAGCAAGCCAAAGAAATACAAACCACTAAGAAATATTAGCATACACACAGGCGTTACAAATAATATGCAACAGTTTGTTGTCTAAAGAGACAAACAAAGAATTGCGCGTTGTTATGCGAAGCCTGCCAGTTGTTGCTTGTATATTTGTACTGTTTTTTAAGAGAGCGAACAGCAAAGGTGGTGTAGGAATGTTTGTGTGTATTTGCTAGGAAAATCGGGTGTGTTGTGGGGAGTGAGCTTTATTAGAAAAAAAAAAAAAACAAAAAAAAATGGAAATATATTTACGAGACATACAAACATATACATATATAAACTTGTTGTGGGAAAGTAGTTATTGAGACTGTGTTCTGAGCGGAAACTTTCTCCTAGGAAAGAAAGGGTTCAAAAAGTACTTCAAATAAAAAAAGCAAAATAACAAAAAAACATTATAAGAGAAAAAGCTCTATGTAGTATATGTAAAAGTAAAAATACATTGTCGTATAGATAACTAAAGCTAAAATACATACAAATTTGTTGAGGTAGTCATATTGACTGTCAGATTTCATTACACTGATTTGCTTACACATTTTTTATGCTTGTGTTCGTGTGGCTGTTTGCAATGCACTTTTTCCTATTTACAACTAACATAAGTACTTGCATTTTTATTTTTATATCTTTTGTGTTAAATATTATTTTTTCTTAAGCAATTCAAGTTCAACGACGCGTCAGTGAAACCAACTCCCGTCTGAAGCACCACACAACCACCCCGCTGCTTGCAACCCATTTAAACTAACGGCGGCCTCTACCTCACAGCGCCAGAAACCGCTACGCTTTGAGGTTGAAAGTTCATTTTTCCGTCTGTCTTCACTTTGTCTGTGTTTAGCTGCTCTTTCTTCTACTTTTGTGCACATTTTACACTCGACACACATACACGCTTAAATGCCAGACTGTCCCTGCTTCCTGCGATCTTCACTGCTGCATCTTCTGTGTCATAAACCTGTTTATTTGAGTCGCCTTGCGCATCTTTCTGCACCCCTTTCGTTGGTCAGTCCCCCACCACCTTTGTTGGTGCATTTGCGTTGTCCAGCTCAGCGCAGCTTCTTTGGTCCGGCCTTTGACAGCAGCGTGATTTTCTTGAAGAAAACTCACATTTCGATCAGTCTTTGTTGATCTTTTAAAGCGTTCGCGTTCGCTCGCGTCGTGTTCGTTAACGTTATCGTTTTTATTAAGTTTACTTTTGTTATAAAATTTCGATTGGTGTTGTTGTTGAGTTTTGTATTGAACCATTAATTGACTTTTGATTTGTGGCAGCAATATATAATTATCTAATGATCTGTTAATTTGTGCGGTGAAGTGTTTTTAAGAAAAATATTTCAATTGTGTCGATTAACTTTTATGAAACAAAGAATTTATAAATTTTGAGTAACATTATTTCTACATTTTTACTCATTAAACTGCTGCTTGAACTATGCGAAATACATTGACATCTAAATTTTAATGACTAATCGTGCGAAGATTTGTGTGATGTGTAAGTTTGTATAATAAAATGTTCTAAAAAGTGTTTCCGCAAAACTTGTGGTATCGCTAAACATTTCTTTACTAGTTTTTTTTTAAACCGTACATGACTCGTCGGAACAGTTATAAACTGGAAGCAATTCCAATATCAAAACAAAAATGCTTTAGTGATCCGATCTAATTTTCGGAGGTTGCTTTGCACAATAATCCATAATTTCGTAAAGATATCTCAAATTGAAATGTTTCCGCCCAAACACTTGATATAAATCAGTCCTTTGTATGCAGCTATATTCTATAGTTGACCCATATCAAATTTCAGACCGATATCTCAAAAACTGAGTGCCTTGCTTCAGCTCCTTTGTTCATGCTCCTGAATTATTCAAAGGATATTAATTCATCATTGAGGAATAATTGTAGAGACTTATAATTGAAAACTGAATGATTTTCTTTGAACCAAATTTGCTTTTGGCACTTTTCCAATCTTCGAAAGTACTTTAGCCTCGAAGCAAATCAGCTTTTTGGATATTTTATTTATTAGAATACCGTGCAGGAGTTCCGTGATACAACTAGTGCTGCAGACATGTAGGATTTTGGGATTCGAGTGAATTTCTTTTACAAAGAGCCTTCGCGCTTTTATATCAGCTCTGAACCACTTCGTGCTTCTGTTGATGTTCACCAATGCGAAAAATTTTATATGTGCAAGTTGTGAGACATCGCCAATAAACCCTTGACCGAAAGTTTTGCTTGTTTTAAGATATAAAGTCTTGAATGGAAGATGACTTTTCTTCATCTACCTCTTGGCAGGTTCTACAATAATCATTGTACGGTGCCCCATTCTGCTGATATGGCATTTCTTCCGAATTTTAATAGTCGGAATGTGAGGCCCATTATCCATTAATATTGTATAACGTTTGCTCGCTTACTGAGAAAGTCAGGTTTTGTCTCCACCGAGATTCAGCTAAAGCTATAACATGTTTGAATTATTGTGCAAATATCTACCAGAAGCCTAAGGTTAAGGTATATACAGGTTAAAATTAAAAATAAAAAAAAAAAAAAATTGTTGAACAAATAGTTACAATTCTTCAAATACTTTCAAAATAGGCTTATTCTGTGTCGATGCAGTGTTTCCAAGCATTGAAGGCGTCACGGAAGGCATTCTTTGGAATATCCTTCAGAGTCGAGGTGCATACTCTATCGTCTCAAAACTCGGAAAATTGCCACTCTCTCTGGGGATCATACTCAAAGATCCATTAATCCTCACCTGTGATTACGTTATTCAAAAATTGGGCGTAACTTTCACACATGTTCTTGGCACACTTCCTGGTGGCAATAAATGTTTATCCGATGTTTAGAAATACTCCAATCAAAGAGATTGTAATAACAGATGACGTCTAGTTCAAACCTTATAGAGTAGACCAAATTAAACTATACCAAATTAGACTATAAGCTCTATACTACTTACATATGCTAATTAGTCCAAAAATGATTTCCATGAACCCTTGATTACGCTCGGTTATAATAAGGAATTATAATATTCGAGTCACCTTTTCTTCAAAATTTCTAACCATACGAACAAATACTTCGAAAATATTTAACCTAACCTATGAAACGAACTAATAACCTTCCCCCTTCGGTCTTTCCTCGTCGAAACAGCAATTTTCCTAAGACGTCTATTTGAAGCAATTAACAAGCATCTTGGCACCAAAAAGGGCTTGGATAATCGCTATAGCAAGGAATACTTAACTTTACAAATGTAAAATAATTTATTTGCATTTAACGATATTTTTATATACTTATTTCCAGATAATAAATACTTCGAGAATAAACAATTTTTGCGAAACAGATTTCGATCACTAAAATTCAATGACTAAAACCTTTTTATAATGCAACTTCTGTTCACAAAAGTCTAAATAAATATAAAAAAACAATAACACGGGGATCGAAAAATATTAATAATTTATTAAAAATCGTTAAAATTAAAACAAAATCATAAAAGATGGATTCATCGCGAGAGCAGTCTCCCGTCGATGCCGGGGAAGAAAACGCTCGTAGATATGAAAGGCCGGAGGATCCGCCACTTGATGAGCGGCAACCATTGACTGAACAACAGCAACAGCAACATTTGCAAGACTTGCAACATGAGAGGCAGCAGCGGCAGCCGCATTTTGTGGTCGAAGAAGAAACTCAAGGTGTTGCTTCGGCTTCGGCCTCCGCTTCTGCCTCTGATGCTGCTTACGAGGCTGATGTCGATGATGTTGATATGCCAATTGTTGCTGATAATCATAAGCACGAGCAAGCGGCGCGCGATGTTGTAAAGATGCCGTATGTACCAGCTGAAATGAGCCTGGGCGCACAGCAGCGGCGTCAAGCGGAACGCCAGCATATTTATGAGGTAAATTATAATAGTAAGGAAATGGAAGAAGCAGTAACTTGTAGTAGATAATTTTGTAATGCCGACGAGCTTTTGTGCTTTTGTAGCTTTTTCAACCCTGGGCATTGAAGAATTACGGCGATCAAGCCAAGACGAAAACCATAACGTTGCGTAAGAAAACACGCATTTTGAAAGCGTTGGAGGGCAAGGAGCACAGTCGGCCTGATAGTTCGAAATTCCGGTTTTGGGTGAAAACCAAAGGTAAGTAATTTTTCGAGAATAATACAACGTTTACTTAGGTAACGAAACTTCAGTTTTAAAAAAGCTTCGATGAAAGCTTATGTGAAAGCTTTTGTGAAAGCTCTAATAATTTATAACTGTTTATTAAATTATTGAACTGTAAAATTACATTAAACCAAAAAATTAGATATGTGAAAGCTTCTGTGAAAGCTGAACTGAAAGCTTTTAAAAAAGTAAAATTTTTTACTGAAGAGTAATAAGTAAAACACTAACGCAGTAAAATATATTCTGAATACCTAACACAGCTTTCACCACAAAACGTCCAGTTGAGTTCAAAGAAGCTGCTGGCGGTCATCGGCAGCTCGAACCACTCCCCCCGAACGCCGTGCTTTCCGATAATCCCAGTCTAGTGGACCTATTTGTAGCTTCAACCACAAAGGTAAGACCATGTAAGTCAAATCAATACAAGTCCTAATATTTTCTTTCAAAGGATTTTGGCAAACGCACCTATCGCAAAGTGGCCGTGGTAGAAGAATTCTTTGACATTATCTATAATGTACATATGGAATTGGGTGGACGTAGTGGCATGCATGCCGGGCAAAAGCGCACATATCGCATAGTGAGTGTAAAATCAAAACGATAGTAACATTCAAAGCTCGAGTTCATCAATATATTTTAACCTGATAAACATTGTCTTAAAACTATTCCAGATTACTGAAACTTATGCTTTTTTACCGCGTGAAGCTGTCACACGGTTTCTATCCATTTGTCCAGAATGTAAGAAGAATTTACGCGCCACTTCGCCGGCCACATCCATTAATCCGCCGGAGGATTGTGGCAATGAGAGCTCATCGGAGGTTGAAGGACTTAACTACTCATCGCATACTGAAAGCTCTGTGGAAGCAGGACCGACGAAAACTCTAACAAAAGGAGCAGCCACTAACATAACCACTGCACACAAAGTGGTGCCACTGAAGCGACGCTACTCACAGCTTGAGGAAGCGTCTGATAATACTAAATTTTTTCCAGCATCGCAATCAATTGCACGTGCTTTGCTTACAGCACCGTCACGGCAGCCTCTGGCGGCGCCAGCCTCGCTACCCAGATCTAGCTCAACAGATACAGCCGTAGCCACAGCGACAGCAGCAGCACCCATTATCACCATCGATTTGGTATCCGAAAGAACGACACCTTTATCTAAACCGACACCGACAGCGCTTGTCGCGCAACCGAAAATACGCATCAATCCACAATTGCAGCGTCCGTTGACTCCGCCTCCTGTACCGGTTTCAGTTTCTGTTGCGGCTACCGTCTCATCAACATCGGCATCGCCGTCACCGTCACCATTGGTGGTGCGCGAACCGGTTACGCATGCGCCGCCTCCTTACCTCGGCTATCATCCCCTTTGTTTTGATATGAATTTCTTAAAGACACATGAGAGCTTCTTCCGTTATTATGAAATGATGCGTCGTTTCTATGCCGGCAGCTTTCCATTGCCACTACCACCGATGCCCGCTGAGTTTACCAGCGCTGTTGAGTTGTTAACCCCTCAGCGTAATTCGAACTCAGGTGCATCGCGTGGTTCAGGTATAATCCCAGCCACTGGCAATGTAAAGCAGCCCGCTGTTCAACAGGAATGCTCAGCAATGCCAGAAAGTCCCTCCATTCACACCAAGCCCGTTAATACTCAAGAACCTTTAATAAAAAAATTCAAAAGCTCACCAGAAAGTGAGAAAACCTTGAGACTGCGCACCAACCCAACCGAGTCGCAAGCTCGTGAGACCACATCAGCCAGTGCTGTTGCTGCTGCGGTGGCTTCGTCCACTGCTGCTGAGCTGGAAATGGTTACCGAGGCAATGGCGCCACTTCCACCCCTATCCCCTCCCCCCACACAGCTCAGTGCAATTAATCTGTCAACAACTTCTACTTTCAGGTCTACACGCTCGAATGGTACCTCGACGTCACACACAAAGCCGTTGCCAACTCTGCCGCACATCGTCATACCAACCACACCGCTAACATTAGCCTCGTCAGCGCTGTCAGAGCTTGTCACCTCCACACCCACAGTGCTCAAAAGCAATCTGTCGTCGGCACTTTCATTTAAGTCCTCCACAACCGAAGTGAGAGCTTCTTCGTCCAAGTACAAGTCGTCAGGCGGCGCTGACAATCGTCCAGCGCCTTCGTCAGCTTCGCGGTATACTTCGCGCTTGCCGCCATTAGATTTGGAGCGTTTGAAACCGATCACTTCGACATATTTGCAATTGACACGCAGCATGGGCCTAAGCGATGAGGATGCCTTGCGCTTTGACAACCTGGTGAGTAATGATTTCAATTATACGCTATAAAAGGGAATCATATATATTTTTTATCCCAATTGAATATTTTTTTTTTAAGATTTTTGTTAAGTTACTTGTTTTTGGCAGAGAGAATGTTACTTGTTGAAATATTTTCTCTTCCAAGCAGCAATTGTTAAGTTTATCTTTTATCTTATTAAAAGACCGATTATATACTCGTACTTGTATCTGATGATGCAAATTTTTACCCACCATTGATGTTCAAGTTTTTATTTTATATATTTTGGTTTAAATATTTACTGACAATATAATTATTTTTCAAATATGAAATAATTGTTGACTCTCTTAACACTAATTTCACTAGCCGACAATTTTGACATTTTTTTTCTGCTCTCAAACAAAACTTTTTTTTTTATGTTGATTTGATAAGGTAAATATATAATTTTAAAAAAAAAAAAAAAATGCTAGGTCCAGGTTAAGAGAAAAATAAAAGTAAAGTTTTTGCAAAAAATATATTTATCCCTCAATTTATATTTTCTTGTACTTTTTGTTCTACGACATTTTTGTGGAATGAAATATTTCCGCTATTAAAAATATAGCTCCGTTCTCACTTCGGGTTCTTAAATATTAGATTTTTTAATCTTCATAAAGCATTAAACCTATAGGTATGTCGTAACATACCTTCATTATTTTGCAGCAGTATATATGTAACTTGTCTAGACAGCAACCAAGCGCTTTCAGTAGCTCCTTAGGTTTGTATCTCCGTTGCCTATATTTAAAAAAAACTTGGATAAATTGAAATTTGCATAATCTTCTCTTCAGTAACGGAGGACTGTGACATCTTCTTCAGTTGCTGAAACTCTTGAAGTCTTGTAGCACTGATTTATCTGATTCCAAAAGCAGCAACCATGCACTACCAAAAAGTGGTTGGGTGTGTGTCTTTGCTAAAATTAAAAAAAAAAAAACAAATTTATAATTTCACAGTAACAATTTTAGTTTTTGCAACTTCAGAAGCATCTTTTTATTTTTTTTAACCAAATACTGTTTCAAAACAATAAATAAAATATATTCAGGAAATCCAAAAGTTTACCTGTAAGAGGGTGGGTGATGCTATGCTCTTTACAGACATCTTTTATATGAATGACAACAAAGCGTATATAAAAAAATACTTTCCCAACATACCTCTTCATTAGGTTTTCGCTTGCTTATGCTTCCTAAAGATGTATGACGTCATTTTAAGACTCACCCATATATCAGAGAAATACGAAATATCTGTAAAAGCGAAAATAGTTTTCTGACACATTGTCGGTTTTAGTTGTGAACCAATTTTAATTACTTTTTCGAGGAAGTTGGAAGTAAACGAGAGCAGACACTGCTTTTTTAACCTTATTCGCTAATACTTATATAAATATATTTATCGAAGTATCTGACTTGATGTTTCAGATAAGAGGCCTTGTCAAGTCTTTCAGAAATGCTTCAAATAAGCTCTCTAGAATACCATTCTCAAGCACAGTATAGGGAAATCTTTAATTAAATATATTTGTTAAATACATCTTTTCTGTTTTAACGAATGAACATGCTTTGGCGAACATGAAACAATTTCAGAGATTTCCCTTCTCTTTTCAACTTAGTAGGTATGCCCACTTATGTAGTGATTGAAGACCTAAGAGCAAGAAATGCATTGTTTCATTTGAAAACTCTGCGAAAAAGGTTAACACTCGAAATTTGATATTTAAAACTTTCTTAAAATTATTCGTGTGACAATCGCAAAAAGTGGGCAACACTGTTTGAAATAAGAAAAGCCTCACAGTAAATAATAGATGTTTTGAACTGTTATTAAAATCAAAAGAATAAAAATCGCCTAAAATCAGGCAACAATTTTTTAATTAAGAGAAATTTTGTACCCCTGAAAGTCCACAACGATTTTCTCACAGCTAACCTGTATTTTGAATGCATAAAAGTAGGCAATACACTTTTGAGTACTCGATATTATTTTCTCCTGAAAGTATACAATGATTTTTTTTTAATTTCACTCACCCAGATTTGAAATTCCTAAATGTAGGCAATACAATTTCAAATATTGGATATTATTCACTCCTGAAAGTCACGAATGGTTTGTTCCAAACATCTAAAATACTTTTTTTTAGTGCCCATAAGCAGGCAACAAATTTTTCAAAACTCGAAATTTTAAACTTCCAAAAGAAGGCAACGATCTTATACCTATATGTTTGAACGCCCAAAATTAGGCAATACTTTCTGCAATACACACAATAATATTTGTGTAAAAATATTGATATTCAAATTAACTCTGCGCCTAAAAGTATGCTCATTAGGTGCTGCCACTAATGCGCACGTATTATGACAACACTTACAAATACACAAACAATCATACGTTATTTATATTTTTTGTTTATTTATATTAGCCGCATATATTTTATATTGAAATTTTAACGCTTTTTAACGCAATTTTTAACTAATCTAGTTCTTCTTTTCTATGTCATGCTTGGCTTGAAACGTAACAAATGTAAAAAATATACACACACAAACAAAAACAAATGCAACAACAATACGCACCTCGCGTACAACATTAATGAGGATAAAAATGCACAACAACAACTGCAACAACAAGACATTATCCTGACGCTTGTGTGTAAAGGCTACAACTGCACGGCTTCTGCAACTGCAACTGCTTCTTCTTGTGCTTCTAACGCGGCGGCTGCCAATTGAACGCTTCGCTTGTAGTTTGTGTAGCTTGTGTATATATGCTAGCGCTAATTCTTATTGCCGTTATTTAAGCGTAGCGTGCGTATAATGCACGTAGGCGCATGGGCTGCAATGCTGGAAGTACAAAAACACCAAAAAATACAACAACAAATCAGTTAAATCAACAACAGCATGCAATAGAAAATTGTAAAAAATTACAACAACAACAATAGGCAATAGAAAATCTTGAAAATATGCAACATTAATAATGAACAATAGAAAATAAAAAATACAACAACAATAGAAAATCATAAAAAATTTCAACAACAACATTAGCAATAAACAAACGTCAAGCTAAAGCCCCAAAAATCTAGAAAAAATAGAAAAAAATTTTAAGCTGTAAGCATAAACCAAATCTGCACAGTCCAACAACAACAAAAGGCTGCTTGTATCATACCTATCACATACTTACTTATATTGTTTGCAATTTTTTTATTTACTTCATTTTAGAAAATTTTTTACTTACTTTAATTTATTTTAATTTTGCTTTATTTTATTCAAGCTTGATTTGTTGCGCGCTTTTTCTTGCTTTAAATCGATCTCGTGCGTTTATTTTAGTTACATATATATATATATATTTATTTATGCATTTATTTTTTACGCACATGCACATGCACACACACACACATACAAATATAAATATTATATTTATATGTTCGTAGGTGAGCATGTACGTGTGTTTGTTGTATGCTTTGTATTTAGTTGAATGCTTTTATAATAATTTTTCCGTTATGTACTCATTTATATTTTTTCTCTCTCTCCCTCTCCCTCTCTCACAATTTTTTTTCTCTTCATATTTCATTTTACTTTTTACATTTTCGTTTCATTTGGAATTCGCTTGATTTTAATAAATCGCAGCTTGGTTTATAAAATAATAATACATAATAATAAAAAAAAAAATATACAAAAAAATTTAAATAAAATTGTATTTGCTATTTCGCTTGAAAATATATCGACGCTGCCACTTTTTTATAATAGAAATTTGCGCTTTTTATTTGTAGCTGCATTCGTCAGGTTTTTTGTTGTTACGCCCGAGCAATTTTAAAATATGCAAAAATGTTAGTTGTAGAAAATAAATAAACAAAAACTAATGCAACAACAATAACAACAACTATCTATGCACGATTTTTCTGTATCTGACAAATGCGTATCTGCGTGTTTCAATTATTTCGCCTATGGCGGCGCTGCACGTTAATTCCCGCTGCTGCTTTGTGTGCGCTGCGTCAGCCTCTGCATGTGTTAGTGTCTTTTTAGTGCATTTATTGAATAAAATTATGCAAAAAATCTAGACGAAAAAAATTTGTGAAAAAATTATGCGAAAAATTGAGGAAAACTTATGAAAAAAATTAGGAAAAAGAAATTACGAAAAATTTATTTTAAAAAAAAAACGAAAAGTATTGCAAAAAAATTTCCGAAAAAATTGCAAAAATATTACTGAAAAAATGCAAAAAAATCTGGAAAAAATTTAGAAATAGCATAAAAGATTATGCACACATACACACCTACACTTGTGTACGGAAGCGCGGTAAGTATTTTAAATTAAAGCAAAAATGTTTGTTTGTCGTTTTTTCGTGCGCAAAAAATTTATTTATGTGAAACGGAAATTATATATAAAATTTTGATGGAAATATGTTATAGAAAATTTATTGTTTAAGGGCTACTGATTGATTTTGTTGGGTAGCTAAATTAATAATGCAAGTGGGCCTACACATATGTACCTACGTACATATAACACACTAGTATATATGTGCATATATATACATACATATATCCATATATATGAATATAAAGTGGTATATAACATACACATATAAGTACATAAGTGCTGACACTCAATTCATATATAATGCAAAATAATATATTTATACGTGGTACTTGATGACTAGCTGATGACTGAATGGAGTGGGCCCTATATAAAATTAACAGCTATAAAAATTCAAGTATTTTTCATTACCCAGAAAAATTTTCTTCTTTAAAATAATTAATGAAAATAGTAATTTCGAGTTTCTGTAATTATTGTTAACAAGTTGTTTTGATTAGCAAGTCAATTTTTATAACATTTGGCATATGTAGTGCTAAGTAGAAGTTGTGATTAGGTTAGGCCGTAAGGTAGATCCAAAATCGATGAAACGGTCTCACTTAGACCTTATGTTCACCTTAGTTCAGTAAGCGTTCTGAGCTTAACACAAATTTATGGGGCCGACTAATATCAAGGTCAGCCACTTCGTTAGGTTCGCCACAGATGTGTCTACCTTGATAACTCGATCTCCGTCCGGCAAAAGTCGCGCAATAGAGGAGGCGGTGACAAGATGATTTCAACTCGCTCAAACACAAACAGCTTTGGCAAAGAGCACGCAACAGAATGCAGTATATAACTTCACAGTATATGGCTGTAAACCCATTGGACCCATTTGTATTAATGCGGCGAAATTGACTTTCTTAAGAGCCAGTAGTTTGGAGGATCTCTTACGGTTCACTTTGCGCCATAAGGATCTTACAATTGCACAAGTACTGATTGTTGACCAGCGCTTGCTGAGCTCACTGGTAATCGAAAGTTCCAACGCTTGAATGCAGGAAGATAGCGGAACACCGATTTGCTTCCAATCGAATCCAATTGAAATTGGGAAAAGGGTGCCATCTCTGCAAGGTTATCAATTTTGGAATTTCCGGCGATACTGAGTGAGCTCAAAGCCAGTATAGTAACGTAGCTATCGAAGTTAATGCACGCCTATCTGAAGAAAGCCGCACCTGGGAGCAGTAAATCTACTGCTACTTTGATGGCAGCTACATCCGCTTGAAAGAGGTTAGTGTGAAGTTAGAGTTAATGAAGAGCTCCTGGCAGAAACACTTTTTGAACTTCGATCTATCAGTGAAAATGCTCGCTATACTCCTTACCCAACAGCTACTTTCGCCCACAAATTCTTCCCAGATTTGCGAGCTAAGAAGGAACCGCCAGGAGAAGATTCTGTGATGCAGTGATCTAGATTGTCAGGAATGCAGTCAAGGCAGTGGAAGATATCCGAGTGTCTCAGCCATCCCCGCCAAGCACCTACCAGCTTTGTTCACAAATGCAAATTGGAGAATAATTTTGAGCGTAATTGTTCGGGTTGTCCTTAGTGCACCACAGTTGCTAATGAGGGCCACAGTTTTAGCACGCTCCGACTGCTTAGTTGGTGTAGTTTTTCAATGCGCTGTTCACCTGACATATTTGTTTATCTGCGATTTCATGACCGATGATTTTCTCCTTCTCTTTTAGATCGTTGGCTTCCATGGGAGCTTCGTATCAAGAGCAAACCTTAAGTACTTCACCCTGTCCACTGGTTGAACAAAGGAACCGACCAGCGAAACGACAGTTGTCCCAGCGATTTTGTATCTTCTTGTAAATGGAATCATAACAGTTTTATTGGATTTATGACTAAGCCCTCTACCCATATGGTAACCACTTTTGGATACCCTTGGGTTAGATCGTAAACGGTGTTTAGAAACTTTCCTTTTATCAAAAGAGCTACATATGTACATCACTTGCGTATGTAACTTGGCAGCGTCTTCCTCAAGTTCCTTCAAAAGTTTGTTCATCACTAGATTCCAGAGCAAAGGGAAAATAATCGTATTTCCTAAGGTGTCCTTTTTTACTTTTCGATCCGCTAAGTTGAAAAATCGAACCGATTCGTTGATGTTATGCTTCGAATAAAAGTGCGCTCGAGACCCATATCCATTCATCAATTCAGTCAGATGTCTTTAATATGTACCTATATACTTACCAGTTGATCAAATCTGAGCCCGACAGACAAGAAACTAATTTTATCGCTTTTTACTACAAATCTTAATTAAAATATCTTCTTAATTCTTCAAAATAAATTCTTAATCCTTTCAGTGATTTTCGGTTTTTCGGTTTCTGTTCCTTTTAGAGCGCCAGTATTGATGCGTTTGAGTAAGGTAAGGTTCTACTTGACGTTGTTTTTGGAAAATATTCAGGTCTTTAGGTACTAGTCTAGTATTGACTAGCTTCATACCCAAAACTTTAACCAAAATGTAAATTTCAATCCATACCAATATGACCGAATGATACTTCTCGTAAGCTTAAAGCACTCGTAAAGTTACTTTGTTTGTTATAGATATTGACAACAAAATCTTCAAATGGTTTTTTGAAAACTGTTGAAGTAAATAGTCTTTGGCCAGAAATAAATGTCGTACCGTTCCAAACCCACCTATCCTTAGAACAATTCTGAAAACTCATCTATATTACGTTCATAAAGCCAAGAAAGGTTTCGGGCTTTCGGACCAAAGGGTCCGAAACAATAATTCTCTTACAGTCGATTAACACCTACGTCAACTTACTTTCAACAAAATTCTTAACATTTTTAAGTTTTTTATTGCTTTATTACAAAGAATGCTGATTTCGAATATCCATATTTTGTAGTTCTGAAAAATGAGAAGGATCTGCTTCCGATTTCAGTCAAATATATCATTGAAAATTCCACAAACTTTCGCAAGTTTTAAACAAATGTTTCATCTAATTTTTTGTAATATCGTAAATATAGTTTATTCGAGCAAATGATTTCGTAAAATATCTAGTAACTAATCTAGTAATTTAAAACGGGGTACATAATTGGTCCAGTTAGTATAAATCGAGCCGTTAGTACACTTCCATCCGGATCGAGAAAAGTTCTGACATACTCGCCTTTATTGGCCCGCAAATCAGGCACCGATAAGCCACATTTCACCAAAAATTCCGCGATAGGGCTTCTGACCCTGATCAATTTCGGATCACTAGGAGCCAAAGTCTTTGTGACGACCGGTTGTACCGGATGAATGAGTAAAGGATTTAAAGTGACGGAATTTTCATTATCTTCATCTTGCGGCTCCAAAGGCTCACGGTCGCGTACCAGTGGTCGCGCAGTGGTAGTTGTGGTGACAGCAGCTGCCACTGAGCCAGCGGAGAAAGGTGTGAAGTCGACGCCAAAATGGCTAGCACTCTGATGTTTAGGTGGCAGCGAGACGCGGAAAACCGACGGTACACCATAAGGACGCCAGTTGTTTGTATCTTCAGGGTATGTAGCACCACGGTTGGGTGCATCGAAGGAGGAAGGTGCAAGCGTGTTGCCGCGATTTATGCTATATTTAGTGGTCACCGTACGACCGTCTGGTTCAACGCGTGTCTTTGTTATTGTTTGTCCATTCGCGTTGGCAATGTCTTCAGGTGTTATGCCAGCACGCTGTAACATATCCAACATTTTGGGATCTAAATCGGCTGCTGTTGGCATCTGATTGCCATGGATGGTTTTCGTAAGCGTCTGTACTTTTCTTTGCTCAAAGCGATCCGTATCCATATCTGGAATCGAACTGGGTGGTATATTATCCACCCGCAGTGTTTTAATGGGTCTTGGTTGTTCACCGTCAGCGTTGGGTGTGAGTGGTTGTAGAAATTCTTCATCTAACTGCTTGTTGGGATTGAGTAAAGCTATAGGTGGTAAGTCCTGAACATTGATAGTCTTTATGATTTTAGGTGTGGTTGAAGTAGTTGTGCTGGGTGTAACGGATTCTGGTTTGGCCTTCGGGCTAGGATTATATTGTTCTCTGAGAAAATCGTCTAAGTTTGGTATATTACGCACTGTTGTAGATGGCTCTTCTACCGGTCGGGCTTGTGTATTTGTAGAAGTTTTTACCGTTTTACGTTTCCACTCATTTGGTCCGGTCGTCAAAGTCGTATGCACTACATTTCCATCCTTATCGGTGTTTGTGCTCGAAACAGTGTTTGTCGGCCCAACTGGTGACGGATAAGCCTTATCGTATGCATCAAAAAGATCCTCCTCATCATCATCAAAACTATTCATTGCAGGCAGCCCAGGTGGATTGAAGGGATCGTCTTGATCACGCGTCGGCCACGCTGGTTGAAATCGTGGTGGCTGGTAGAACGTTGGCTGTTGCTCTGCCGGTTGTGGTGATTGCGGTGACGTTGGTACGTACGGTTGACCTGCAGGATAAGGCTGCAACGGAGCGCGAAATATTGGGCGCTGCGCTGGTTCATCATTGTCCTCAGACCATTCCCAATCCGCGATTTTATTAGGTTGCTCTTTCGCTTGCTTTTCGCGTTGTTTTTGAAAAATCTCTTCGAAACGGCGATCCACATCGGCCATATCAATATCATCCACTATCTTGCATACAATGCTGCCATCCGGCTCCAGCGTATATGTGCTCGTCTGCTTACGTCCATTTTCGAAGCTTGTACGCTTCACGGGATGTCGCGTGTTTAGTAGCTGGCGCACGGCTAGCAATTCCAGTTGTCTTGCCTGCTTGGCTTGCTCTAACAGTTGCGCCGGGCTGGCGTTCCTACCGTCAATGCGTATGGTTCTGGTACGTGGCTGGATGCGCAGTGTCACGCCTTGACGTGTGAATGTATGGAAGCCATCGGCATCCACATCTCCATTGGCATTGGGATATGCAGCATCTTCGGCCCTCCTGCCCTGTCTTGTAGTGCCGGCAGCTACCAACTGCAAATTGTTGATGCCATTTTTATAAAATGTTAACGTCGCAGAATCAAATTTCTATAAATATTTTATGTTTAATTGCTTCTTAATTACCTGTATCAGCAGTAGTGCCCAAATTATTAGAATTGACTTATTTTTACTCCACATATTTGTTGTGCTCACGCCGAGCTCTAAGCAGAAACTGTTCGTTTCGCGTAATAAAAGTCGCAAAATACCCGTTAGTAAATGTGTTTGTTTACATTATATTTAAGCTAATTATAATCTGAAATTTGCTATTCACTCATTAGGCTTACTCAAAACGGCGATAAGAGTTTTACATATAAGTCTTGATTCGACTGAATCGGGGTTATCACTTGTTTGCGGTCAACTCATCATTTCACTATAGCGGCGGTGTAGATTAGAATAGGTAGTAGTAGTAGGTAGTATATAGATTAGTAGGGGAGTGTTGGGAATTAAGCTTTGGACTTGTTGTAGCAAAGCTGTGCAAACGACGCGCTTGATTTGAATATTTTATAAAAAAATTGTAACCAACGTTTGGTCGACATAATCGCCCAGAACAGTTGGTATCTTGAGCAACCATGGATCGGTTTCATACCACGTTTACTATAGTGGATAATGCGCAACCTCAGAAACTGCTGGTGTGGCGTAAAGTATTGTAGATGACCCAAAACTTAGTCCATCCGCCAACGCGTGTAACAATTCCACTTTATCTTTGTTCACGAGCCTACAAAACCCAACTTGTGCAAGAATTGAAACCGAATGACCATCAATCAGGTCGAAAGTTCGATATATATTACCACAACGTGATGGTCACCGACCTGGATTTTCAATAAAAAATATTGGTCAGCGATTAAGCTCACTTTTGGTTGAATAATGTCGCATTTAGAGTGATATTGATAAACCACAAGCCTTTATTGAGACACCCCTGCATTCTCAAAAAGTCACTTTTTGGTATGCGATATGGGAAGAGGGAATCATTGGTCCAAATTTTTTCAAATATGAAGCCGGCGTCCAAGCTCGTGTATTTTAACTTCGATTTTAGCAAATTTTTCGATTGGATACTCTTCCATTCTCCTCCTCTACAGCATCACTGCCGATAAACTTCCTTTCGCACTCAATTATTATGAGATCGGAGAACAGGGATAGTCAGTGGCGGCCATTTAAAGAGCATACCTTGGGTGCGGAAGCATATTGATGTCCGTTCATACGGTTTCGTTACTCAATAACAGTGTACGTAGTTTAGTTTTGAAGCAGCTCATTCCCTCTATTGCTAATATCGATTTTTTTTTAATTTTTCTTTCTTTTCACCTTTCTTTTCTCTCATTATTATTAGCTATAATTCTATGACCGAATGGTCTCTATAGATGTTCTGAGGTTTAGATATATTGAGTGCTCTCTCAGTAGTGAATCCCGATCATATATACATAAACACCAAAGATCTCACATTTGTTCATGAGAAAGTAGCGTCCAGTCCCTTTTTGAAATGATTTGGTTCGAAACATAAAAATTTTGAATCAAATTTTGTCTAATTTTCTGATTAAAATTACAGCTGCCTCTCAAACAGCTCTTAATCTGTGCCACTGTCATTCGCTTGTTTTTAAATGACACACAAATTGCCGGAAATCGTGAATCTATGACTAAGAAAAAAAATCCCTCGGGTATATTTTCATTCTTTGTTTTCGTTCGTTTGTTTATTTACTTTTAATTGCCGAAAAAATATTATTTACCGCATGAAATCAAATATTTTTTAGCCTCTGTTCCCTATTTCTTCTTCCACACAAACATTAACGTTTACGAACGATAAACTTAGTCGCGTTTTTTCTCGGAGTTTGGCGAAAATATTTAGTAGATCTCAATCTGTGCTCTATAAGGTACAATTTTGAAGAAACCATGTATGTATGAACTTAGGCTTCGTTTGTTTACGAGGTAGTTCCATTTGATAATAATACGAGTAGCTACTTAATACAGCCAAAGCCTACGCTAAGTAACAAATGAGAATTCTTACCACAAAAATCTCTATTTAGTTTCGAATTACAGAGAAATCACCTACGACGATAATTTTGAAAACTAATGCGAACGTTAATGACCTTTTCAAATATGATTTATGTCTAAGCATATGCATTTAATTAAATGTTTATAAACACAGGAAAATTTATGAATTTATATATATTTACATACAATTCTAGAAAATATAAATATAAACATTATATCAATGTGCCGTAAACGAATTCGCCGGCTACTCGTCGCTTATCAGTTGAGGTGAGTTAGAGGTCAACTAATTATGCATTTACGGGTGCT
This sequence comes from Bactrocera dorsalis, assembly GCF_023373825.1. Classification (NCBI taxonomy): domain Eukaryota; kingdom Metazoa; phylum Arthropoda; class Insecta; order Diptera; family Tephritidae; genus Bactrocera; species Bactrocera dorsalis. The sequence goes on from NC_064303.1 coordinate 4,361,882, forward strand.
AGATAGGGTTTTGGTACCGTGTGGTTGGTTGAAGCGAGTTTATGGGTTAGTCTGTCTGGTGTTGCGGAATTGACAGAATATTGTTCGCAACTTTTAGAAATTATTATTAAATTTAAATGCATCAAAATGGATGTTAATTATTGTAAAAATAAAGAGCATTTCATTTAATTATAAGTGAGAGAGGAAGAGTAAAATCGCAATGGAATTTGTTTATAAATATTCAATTCACATATGTATACATATAATGTGTCTTAGAACTGGGCGGAACTAATAAAGTAGCGATCACTATATTGGAATTCACCAAATTTGGTTTTCAATTAGTCGATTGTGACATTCGCTATGTGACTTGTGGCGCCGTCCTGTTGAAAGCACATATTTTCCAAGTCCACATCATCCAATTTGGACCAAAAATATTCGATTATCAAAGCACAGTAGCAATTGCCATTCACAGTACGTGCCGGTCCATAAACCATACCTAATGGTAATTTTTTCGGGTTGCAATGGTGACTCATGGATTACGTGGTGGTTTGCTGCCTTACCAATACCGCATATTTTGCTCATTGACGTACCCATTCAGCCAGAAATAAGCCTTAACGCTGAAAATGATTTTTCGAATGAATGAATGATGAAAATCCGGATAATTTTCAAGTTGTTGCTCAGCCAATTTATGAACATATGACGATTTTAATATCAAGCGGCTTCAGTTCTTCCGTCAGTTTTATCTTGTAAGGATGTAGGTCTAGATCTTTTCGCAAAATTCGCCACAATGACATTACAGACATTACTTGAGAACGACATGTGAGAAACTGATTTGGGTCTTCATCAACTGATGCGCAGCAATGATCGGCAGCAACGTTCTCCACACTACGGGAACAATTTGTAATGTGCCTTTGGATTCAAATTTTTTCATTAAGTGCTCAAAGGTTGATCTGACAAGATGATTATGACGACCATAAATTGGACGTAGCGCTCTTAAAGTTGAGGCCTCTGACTCCGAATTTTGGTAGTAAATTTTAATAATTTCGACTCGTTGTTGGATCGTATATCTTTCCTCGATGAAGTGACAAACCTTACTGAAGAGAAATGCCAAAAGAGCGGGAAAAATATGGTGTCGTTTACTGCCACTCAGGCAGAGATATTATTTTTGTGATCACTAGTCGTACCTTCAGAGCTTATTAAGGAATGCTTAACCTCGTTAATAATGAGAACGAGTAAATTCGTGATAATACTACTTAGTATAGGTGACAAGCACAGCGAAATCTGCAGAGCTCACAAGGTAAGATATTCTAGCTCCGCTATCAGTAGAATGGGAATGAGAATCGCAAGATGCCTTTCATCTATGAAACTAGCCTCTCCCTAGTTGTGGGGGCCATTGCCGTTGCGGCGTGAATAGTAGGTCAATTGAAAAGATACACGGCGTACCACCGCAAAATATACTTTTTTTGCAAACTTCGTTTTTTTTTTCAACATAGTTCCCTTCAAGGGTAATACACTGATTATAGCGACACTCCAACTTTTCGATACAAGCTCTTTGTACGATTTGTCTTTTGCTTCAAAAAGGGGTCGGTTTCGGCGATCAGCTCTTTATTCGACAAAAATGTCTCCCCATCGAGCATAGTTTTGAGATCTAAGAACAGGAAATAGTCGCTGGGAGCTAGATCTGAAAACTATGTTAGATGCGGAAGCAATTCGAAACCCAATTCATAAATTTTCGTTACCGTTTTTACTGACTTGTGGTACGGTGCATTGTCTTGGTGAAACAGCACTTTCTTTTTCTTTTAATGTGTCCGTTTTTTGACTGATTACATCCTTAAAACACTGCACCGAATCCTCAGCTCGTTGTTTTTGGTCAAAAGTGAGCTGAGGTGGCACAGAGCTTTCTCATTCCCAAATTTTCGTGAATGATATGATTTATACGTTCAGTTGATATATTAAGAGTGTCTACTATCTCGAACCATTTCACTTTGCGGTCATGCAAAATTATTTTGTGGACTTGGTATGTCCTCGGTGACCGCTTTTCCATGGTTGATTTATATGGTGTAGAGTCCAGATAATAATGATCAATCGAAACTTTGGCTTCAACAGTATTTTTTCCCTCCAAAAATTCCAATGTTTTATCAAAACCCGAAATTCTTTTTTACCGATTTTTCCACAATAAAAAAAGTTGCTTTACTCAATATGACATAGTTCACAAACTAATGATCCGACAACGGTTAAATTTATACACGCAGCTTTTTAACGTTAGAATGGATTTAATTCTAGTAGCGCCACCTATGTGTCAGGCCGGAGAAGCTTCAGTTCACCTGTTATGGTATATTAAAGCCTCTAATATAATATATACAAATGTTCAGTATTTTTACATCAATTAAAATATTTGGCTACTTCGTCCGTACGCTGAACCCAACAGTAGCACATTTGTTGAAATTATTATTATTATTTTTTTTTTGGAAAATTGCTAATAAAGCTGCTGTACGCTCGCACATCAAAAGTAAATTTACTATCGATATAATAGTTTTTTCTAATTTAATAAATTTAAATTGCCAATTTCATATTATTTCAAACCTTAGTACAGTTTCCAAAAGCCGTCAGAGCAACATTTTTTTCCACCTGCACTATTTACATATACATATACAACACATGGATACACACATGCAAGAGCTTGTGCTGTGATTAATTTTTTTTTGCGAGAACCCACACCCATCATTGCGTTTCTAATGGATATTTCTAAAATTTTTTAACAATTATTTCATAATTTATACCGCTGCGAAAAAACTGGACCGAGTGGTGGCCTTTGACATGCACTATCACACAAACACGCACACACACACGGCGCATACAACGAAAGACAACTCGATTGAAATGTAATTTCTATTTTATTTGTATATTTTATGGCGCACTTTTTTTATTATTTTTTATAGAAAATATATTTATTTTTTTCATAACGATTTTGTTGACGCTTGTGCTTTGTGCCAGTTCGTTTGGTTTTCGGCTTGCACCGACCCACCTACATGCCGCTTTCCTGCCCGAATTTACGCGCCTAACCCACACTCGTTGGGTATTTTTTGCCGGCCTTGTTGTTTTCGTGGCGTTTTGGGTTTGATACCCGAAAAATAGAAAGAAATTGTAGCGCACTGTGCGCGCTGCCTTTTAGATCCCCGCACAAAAAGGAGGAAAAATACAATGTAAAACAAAGTTTATTTGGGACCATGGTAACGGCCACAAAACAAAAATTAGAGGAATAAGCTGAATTTTATTTTATATAAAAATCCTTGAAAAACGCAGCAACAAAAACAAGTTAGTGAAATTGCGAATTACAAAAACGAGGGGATGGCGAGCGGCGTAAAAAGGGATGCAGGAAGTTGACGGGTAGCCAACAAATGCTCGGAAGTATGTATGCACTTGTATGGGTGTGTGTAGGCGGGGGGGCGTTTGCGTGTATTTAGGTTTGGACTTATATATCCCAGAGTACGTATCTGTTTGTATTTCTGAGGGCCACGTTTTTTGTACACCGAGCCCCCTGCGAACAGCGGCGGCTGGTTAGACCCGTCAAAGGTATGCTCGACCAAGTCGGCGGACACCCTGTGGGGTAGGGCAGTGCGATAAACTAGTAGCAGCGTTTGGCAAGGCAGGAAGGTGCATGGGAGTACACTCAAGTTGGCGACGCTGTGAAGGTTTGCAGCGCTACGGTCAGCTCGGAGATGGCGGAATGTCGGTTATCCGGACGCTATCTTCACAGACATTTGTTCGCTTTACTTTCTACTTTTTCGCATGTTTTTCGCTTTTTTCCTGATGCTCATAATAATTTCCATAAAAATGTGCAAAGGCGCGCCAAAGCAACGAGCCAAGTGTGCAAACTAGAAAGGGAGCAGCAGCACCAGTTAGTTGGAAAGGGGTGGAGGGTGGTAAAAAAGGGTCTCAGCAGATATCATTCGCTTTTATCGGCGAGCAAATATGTGCGCTGGAGTGTAGAGGGAGCAGGCACGGTGCTACAAAGGAAATAAGAGGCGTGAGTTGCTTTTTTGTATTTTTTTGGCGGGTATAACTGTATATGAGTGCCTTGGAAGGAATTTCGACGCCAATGTAGACCACGAGCATGAATAGACGGCTGTGTGCTGGGCAACGCGTTGCGGCGGGGATGAGTGTGGCGGGTATGAAAAAGGCAGCGCCACTTTGGCATGAGCTCAGACAGTCATTGGGATATGTAACTGTCTGTTATCTCAAAAAGGATGCCAAGCAGTCGCTGGTGTGAGTAACTTTGCTGGTGGGTGGGTGTGCGGAAAGAAAAAGGATTCGAAAATTTGTTTGTTACCGTTCCGTTTTCATTTAATTTTTTTAATAATATTTTTTTTTGTATTTTTGCTTTATATCTTTTGCCCGACACCATGGCTGATCCAAAAAAAGGTTGCTTGTGTGAAATACTTGTACCTTGCCAGTAAAGATGCTTTGCTTTGTTGGAGGAATGGAGTCGGGCTCTTACCTCGCTAAGCAACGGGCGTTCACGCGTGGCCGTGGAGTGCAGGGTTCTGAAGCAGACTCGTATTTTGCAGAATTGTGGAAGGAAAATAATTAAAAAAGCATAGCAAACGGTGGTGGAGTGCGTCACAAAATTGAAATTCATTAGAATTCGAGATTAGCAGCGTGCCGGCCGTAAATTGTGTTGGGTACTGAAGACATCGAATGCATGAGTTGTGTTAAAAGAAAAAATTTTAACTGTTGCAGCGAAGCCATAATTTCTTCACAGGTACATTGCTTGAAGCGTATCAGGGCATAAAAGGATCATTTGCTTGAGCTTATTTGGTCGGTTCGCCAGTCATATGGCATCTACACGCTATAGTTGTCCGATCTGAATCATTTCTTCAGGAATTGTAGAGATACTTTGAGCAATGATTTGTGCAGAATTTCGTGAAGACATCTTTTCAAATGAAAAAGGGGTTTCCATATATTATTCCAAATAGTCAGTTTGTATGGCAGTTATATGCTATAGTAGTTATTGGGAAGAAAAGAACGCGCTCAAAGTCTTAGATCGATATCTCAGAAATTGAAGAAATATGTAGTTCGAATATATGTATGCTGACCGTCATGCCTAAATCGACTCATGTGTAATTTGTCATCCTTATCAATTATATATATGTATATATATATATTTATTAGGGTCTTCGGTGTTTCCTCTTGGTATACTTCGTAGCAAACTTAATATTAGGGCATTGAGTCGGCCACACACCATTATTGCACCAGTTAATATCAATTCCAGTCAAAATGCCTGGTTCGTAGAAATTACGACAAACTTGCCTTGTAGTCTTGAGAAAGGTGAATACACAAGTAATGAATGTCTAGATGTTTCTATCTCATCATTCTCAATGTAACTTGACAAGTTCCGTCCTTCAAAATTTTCAGCGTCACAGCGTGAATGTCAATAGGATAGCGCACAGTTAGAAATGGGGGACTCAATTGAGAGTATGTTATTCAAAAGACTTCTTACTTAACGCCTTGCCCCAGATATATTTTGCAACCCCACCTGTCCTTGTTGTTGGCCAATGCTTGTTAAGCTCGCGCAAGTTCAATAGATGCAGCGCCAAAACGGAAGAGGACATTCTGAAATGATTTGAATATGGATGATCTTTCTTGCTCATTGGCTTTACAATTTCAGGGATTTTGCTGTGGCTTAGTATCCACCCAGGTCTATGAGGTCAAACACTTCTTGACTAGCTTTGAGCGCATAGTCAGAGATTGGACTAACGAATCACACTATTGTGAGAGTTCGATCCAGATCTCTGCTTCCTGACATCCGAAGCATTTTGATCTGTTCACATTCAGACTATCTGAAGAAATGCTTTTTTGGTGGGCGAAAAAGATCCCTAACTAGATATGATTCATTAAGGTCTTATCAAGGTGTGTTGAAATTCATAATACTCAGTACTTAATAACGTAAATTGGCTCGAGATCGACCCCAAAACCTTCGACTTAAATCGACTAGCTGGACTTGAGAGCGAGTACCGTTAAATAAGCACTTGTAAACACTCACAAAGTCTAAATACTCACATGTGTAATTCAGCAACCATACAATTAGCTTTCGACACCAAATGAAGTTGCATGCACCATAGTTAGGTATACTTTTCCATACTCATACCCACACCGATACGACTCACCTGCCTATCGCATAAAACTACTTAAACGTTGCCGTCGTTGCTGCCGCCGCTAATTGAAATGGCCGCAAATAACAATGGTTGCAGCATTACATTGTGAGAAAAAATGTACTTGCCACACGACGCCGCTGCATGCAGAGGAAGAGTAACAAAATAGCTGCACAAAAAGCAAGTGTGGTAGTAGTCGTGTAGCTGACTGTTGAACGATAAAAAACTGCAGAACTTTGCAGAGCAATCAAACTAAAAGCCACAACCAGCGCCAGTGCGTCAAAAGCGAGGGGCGGAGCGTACTCGCGTATGCGGGCTGAAAAACTTTCAATTATACATACATACAGACATATATATGTGCGTATGTGTGCGGTGCTGTCAGTTAGAATGCAATTTAACTGCAATAAAGTCGTGCCACTGAGACGTCGTGCATGAGCCGCGGTAAGTCAAGTCAAGAATGAGCTTGGCTTTGGCGGTAGAGATAACAAGACGAAAATGTCATAACGTAAGGAACTAATGCTGATGTTAATGTTAATGTTAATGTTAATGTTAATGTTAATGTTAATGTTAATGTTAATGTTAATGTTAATGTTAATGTTAATGTTAATGTTAATGTTAATGTTAATGTTAATGTTAATGTTAATGTTAATGTTAATGTTAATGTTAATGTTAATGTTAATGTTAATGTTAATGTTAATGTTAATGTTAATGTTAATGTTAATGTTAATGTTAATGTTAATGTTAATGTTAATGTTAATGTTAATGTTAATGTTAATGTTAATGTTAATGTTAATGTGCTTTGCTGAGCAAGCGAAACTGGTTAGGCGATTTCTCGTTGGTCAAAAAGATCTTGCAATTGCATGGTTGCTTCTATGTGACCATCACTTGCCGAGCTTTTCTGGTGCCTAACCATCCGGTAGCAAACCACATGAAGCTATCGTGGAGATCCGCTGTGGCCAGGTACCCAAACCAGTCTAAACATGAAGTAACTCGATGGCAGAAGTTCCTACCCGTTTGTGGCGTTCACCTGCCGAGCTTACCTTACTACCTTGTAGCGAACCTCATGAAGATAGTGGAGTTTTTACCCCTTCCCATTTTGAGGCTAGTTAAACTGAACCATGCGCTTGCACAGTTGCTTGTATGTTAGCATTGCCGCGCTTATCTGAAAAGCAACCATCCACTAACGAACCATAACAATCTAGGTAAGCTCACACTCCTTCCTATTCTGCGGCGGGTAAGAGTGAAGTTCTTGAGCTCATCAGTCTTGCAGTTTCCTGCAATTCCACTTTGATCTGCCATTTAAACCAACGTAATCAAGGTAACTCGATGTCAGAAGAAGTCGGGACATATCTTCAATAGCGTACGTTCAGAGAACTGAAGATTGCTATCATCGCTTTATTCTGAAAATGGAAAGTTTCCACTCTAAAAGTGGCTGCGATGTGGAGCAATAGTGCTACCTTAACGGCAGCTGGTTTTGCTTGGAAGACGCTAAAATGCTTATTAAGCCTGAACCTAACTCCCGACTGTTTTCTGACATTAAAGATTCCTTCCACCATAATTTGACTAAAATGTTATTGAATTCTACACACTGGGCGGCTTACGATTACGGAAAACAAAGTATTGGCGTATTCTTTCTAGCTTAAAGTTCACTTTCCTTTTACCTTGCCCAAGTAGACAGTTTCCCAAGCTGGGCTTTCTTTTATTATGCGAATGAAATTAAATCAGTGACAATAATTGTCACATCCATGTTAGAGACGGTCCACGCTTTCCAATTACTTTTCCAATAAGCAAACGCAAACAGATAAATAATAAAAGGCTGGTTATCCCTTTTGAAGCATGTTATGTCCGAGGTGGCGCACATCTTCATTAATTTCCAAGCCGATGGAATTTAGACAGCGGATACCAAAAGTTCGGAGAGTAGCGAGTAAACAAGTCGGTAACCAAAACGTGGGCATGAGCGTTGGTTGTTGTAGCAGATAAAAGCAAAACGCCGAACGTGGTACGCTCACACACACACACACTTATTTATACAACTGCTCGTTAAGGGGTTAAACAGTTTTTCCATGCTACATTCTCGCAACTCTGTGCGCTTTTGAGCCAAATTAAAAGTTTGCTGTTAGACAATCCAACACTCCGCGTGGGTGTGAGCCTGATGGGCTAGGACGGCACGCTTGTCATGCCGTCTTTCAGTCGTTGGTGCTGTTGGGTTGATAGTCAGAAAGGCGCTGCTGAACAAACCCAACCAATCCAACCAACTACCAGCACTACCTTGGCACTAATGCTTATGCGCTACATTGTCAGCTCCCCGGCGCGGGTGTTTGTGTTTGCGTTGGGGTCTAACCCTCCACACAATGTGTCCATGGGTAACTGGCAAAAAGGACAAAGGTTTTATTTCTTAGCATTTTTTCCCATTTTCGCAACTATGTATTTTTCTCATTATTATAACGGTCGGGCTTGTGTGCCAAAAGGAGTGAAAATGAGTGCAGATGGTGGGTGGACACAAATTGGGGGAGTAGCATTGAGGAAAAGGTACAATTTTGTTACCTCCACTTCGCGTACTGCTTGCCTTCGCTATCGCTAGCTTGCGCACCGAGTACTTAGTCTGGTGCTTCCAACGAACTTTTTTTATCCCATTTCTCTGCATTCTATAATGGGGTACCATTTACTTTGGCCAGCCAAACCGTTTTATGCACAGTTGTTTTTTACTTTTTAATGGACATTGCCAAAGATAACTAGAATATCCACCTTCTTCCACCGCACGAAGCTTAGCCGGCGCGCGTGGGTAGCGAGCGGAGCAAAGCCAAGTACAATTGCTGCCGTCGATTGAAGGGTCTGCTGTTGCGAACGTTCTTATAACGGTAGCAGCAGCAGCTTGACGGCTGCCAGCGGGGGAAAGGAAAGTGCTGGGGGAAATCATTCTGATGTCAGGATATTGCAGGCAGCTAGTCAGCGTTTGGCATGCAACCATAAGCGGGGCAGCTCCCCTGGCAGGCAACGGAAGTGGCAGTAAAAAATTCAGCAATTTTTCCACAAACGACAGAGAAGTAAAAATCGCAAAAGCGAAGGAAGCTTAGAAGGAAAGCAAGATGCAGAACATTAAAATTCGGAGTAATTTTACATTACAAAATTACAACAACAAGGCATTAAGCTTACGACGGGAGGCAGAGGGAGGTGTAGTAGAAGTGCGGAAAATTAAAGACAGCCGGCTTCGAAGACATTTTGACATAATGCATGGGGTGTATGCCTTAGAGTGTAAGACGGTGCTTGCATACCTTTATGCGCCGAAAATAAGTCATAAAGCAGAGCAGTAAAATTTTCTGCGAAACAATTAGTAGCTCGGAAACTGACGGTTCAGATTGTGTGGGTATGCTTTAGCTGGAAGAGTAGAAGACCGTGTGCAGCTAAGCCCTAATACCCTTTCCGTGGAAAGCGTCCACGATTCAGCACATACAAAAATCGTAAATTTACGCCCCCAACTCACAACTTTTGCCGGTTTTATAGCAATTTCTCGTATTTCTCTTGTTGTTTACGCTTCCATTTGGCACCGCTACTCGGTCCCTTTTCTCTTTTCACTTTCTTGCTGTGATTTCTCATTAATTTTTGTCTGTTATGTGCTTCTTTTGCCGGGGTATTAGCCAAATGGCAGTTCCATTGCAAATTTTTAGCTGCCTACTTCCCTTTGTTCCCTCATTTTGTTTGCGTCGTTCTTGTGTTGCAGTGTTGTTGTACATAGATCAGCAGTCCTTTGGTTATATCATAATTATTATTATTTTCGTGCTTTAGTGCGAATTGTAATTTTAGTGTCTGAACCTTCATCAGTCATTATTGTTGCAATTGGATTGCCAGCCCGGAAAAACTGTATTGTGAAGGGAGGGGAAAATTGTTGAAAAGGATCCGAATGGTTTAGTTGGAAATAAAATGAGCAAATGCTTAAGTGGTTATTATTTTGGAAAAATCGATAATTTCAAATCGATTATATGGAAACGATAATCAATTAGTTAAAAATGGTAATTGGAGATTATAATTGATCATTGGAAATTATAATCGATAACACGATTTAAAAATCGATTGTTAAAAAATTTTAATCGATTATTTTAAAATGGTAATAGATTAATTGGAAACTTTAATTGATTCTTTGGAAGTGATAATCGATAATACGTTTTGCAAATCGATTGTTAAGAAATGTTAACCACATATTTGATTTTGACTGTCGAAAATGAGCAAATGAGCAAATGCATGGATAAGGGTTTATTTTATTTCATGAAAATCGATTATTTGGAAATGTTTATCGATAATTTTAAAATGATTATTGATTTTTTGGAAAGGCAATCGGTTATCTGAAAACAATAATCGCTTATTTGGGAGTGATAATCCACAAATCGATTAATTGGAAATGATGATGAGAATTTTATTTTTATTTTCGATTCCACACGTAAAAATCGAATTTAAGATAAAACAATCTGGCAAAATTCGGTTAAATATTATTGTTGAAAACAAATTGATTCGATAAAAATTGGTTAACATACGATTATTCATTTTTTGAATAATAAAATAATTCAATAAAAACCGGTTAAGAATGGATTATTATCGAATTTTAATAAAATCTAATTCTGTAAGAAATTGTTTGGTTTCTTTTATTTTACAAGAGTTATGAAATTATTTGATTTAGTTACATTTGTAACCATATATGACAAAATAGTGTCTAAAGATTTTTTTACTTCCAGATATTATAATAACATAAACTTGCTATAATATTATATGAGCTTCTACACACAATTTTCTGGGGCACACATACTATATAATTTTTTTAAATATTTTTTCCGAATTGAAGCACTCAACTGCGAGGAATAATTTGAATAAAAAGCGTTGTGTGAAGCATATCTGTTTGATTTTTTTAATTTTCTTTAACAAAAAACTGCTCCAAATCATAAAAATGGCGCACACAGACTTAAGTGAGGTATATCCGCCAGCATTTGGTAACACTCAGTAATCCATTATGAATCAACAGACAACGAAATCGATGCAAATAATAATAAAATGTTCATATTAATCCGCTTCAAAAAGTAAAATATGTTTATATTGATCATCTATTTATATTTATTTGTATATATATACTTCTTTTCTATATATTTATTTATATATATTTATGTATGTAGATACTGATAGTATATTAATGGATTAAAAAACTTCGAAACTGCTTAAATATATACCACATGTCCACAAATGCACTTTGCCACTCAAGTTTATATGTGCATCGGTAAAACAAGTCATAAAATTCCCAAAAAACATAATGTTGATTTTGAAAAATCTTACTAAAATTATAAGTAAACAATTTCAATGTGTGTCTACCCTAAGGAGATGCTAAAGACTTAAGAATAACTAGATATTTTCTATGAGTAGTACTCAGCAGTGCTACTGCTATGGCTTCAATTTCCAAGTTTTGCAATTATCACACTTCAAATTCATATTTCTGTGAAGTTTAGGTTCATTTTAACTGTAGTATTGCATTTATTTTGCATCTACAAAAGTCATGACTGACAAAAGTCAACTAGAATTCGAAGGGAGCCGGTTACATACATATACTTTCTTAAAAAGGGACCAACATATATTCTTCAGTCTTACGGCGACAACTCATAACCAGTGGAGACCATTCTCTCAAATTGATTATGAAAGTAAATTTTAGTTGGCAAATCATTTGTCGCCTACATCCTAGCGCCATGTTAGCAAAAAAGAATAATTAATAAACTCTCATTTATAATATTATAGTATCAAGGATCGATATTTATAATACAAGGTGCGTTCCAAAGTAAACAGGCGCCATCTATACGTCGACTAGTGCATTAGAATTTGCAATTATTATCGATTGTCCAGTGAGAATTCCATGATATTTCATTTATTGGAAGTAAAGTTATTGCGTTTTGAGTGTCAGTATGTTTGTGTTATCGGTGCGAAAATGAGCTTCGAACAAAGAGTCAACAGTAAATTTTGTTTTAAAATTGGTAAAACTTTTACCGAAACGTTTCAATTGATGACAAAAAGTTATGGCGATAATTGCCTATCCCGTAGCAGAGTGCACGAGTGGTTTCAACGTTTTCCAAGTGGTCTTGTGGACATAAATGACGATCAACATGTGGGCCAATCAAAATCCGTGATCACCGGAAATTCCAACGAAACTATGCGTGGATTCATCAAAAATCAGCCGAAATTCATGGAAATGGAACTGAATATCTCCAAAACATCGATTTATCGCATTTTGTCCGAACATTTGGGTCCAATCCTTTCATCTCTCCGTAGAGCTCACCAAAATGTGACTTTTTGGGTTATCTCAATGGCCTGTGGATATTATTCTCATTCCAATATCGACCATTTTGTTGAAGACAGTTGCGAGCCAGACCAGCCTTTTGCACTAATTGTAAATGTTGTTGACAACAAAATGACAAACCAAACTGAGTATAAATCAAGTAACAGCTGTCAAAAATATTAACTCTGAAAAAATAGATATTGTCTCGGTGAAGACAAGATGTCTGAAACCCACTTTTAATAAGCCTTACGTATCAAGCTATAATTCGAATTTGTCGCCCGCTCTTTTCAAGATCTCGTGATTAAAATAATCCTGGATAAAAATCGAAGAAAAACTCATAAAAATAATTCGAAAGGAAGAAAAATCTTAAAGAAATTTCTTTACAACAAAATAGTGTATGAAGACAGCTATACTAAATTAGACGCTTATTCCAGAGAACGTAAATAATATACTATATACTACATAATGTTAGAACAGATGTAGCTTATAGTCACAATTAATGTACATACATATATATGAATATAACGGTATCTAACCAAATTTTAATGCCACAACCAGAACAGCTGACTCATTTCGCCGTCTGAGCACAACATAAGTACACATACATGAGTACACATACATAAGTACGCATACCTGCAAACAAATCACACACACGCGGCACATAACTGTAAAAAAGTCGACGTCGAAAATGCATACATATATACATAAAAATAAATAATGAGCAATAAAATGCAAAGAACGCGTGACAAAGCCAACAGCAAAACAACCAAAAAATTCGCGAAGAATCGGTCAAACCTGTTACGCCGCCGAAACAGCTGATTGAAGATTGACAAAACTGAAAATAATAAAAAACAAAACCAATCTGAAATATGCAAGCGTGTGAAGGCGTAGATATATGTGTGTATGTGCGAAAACAAGCAGGCAACCCACATAAAAGCACACATAATACAAAAAGAGGCAATAAACCCAACAACAACAAGGGCATTACAAAAAACAAATTGAAAACTAAAAAATATGAACACAAGTAAATTTGCTTCTTCGGGTGACGCGCACGAATTTCACGCTTTATTTAGTTGTTTTTGAATGCCAGCGCGCAGCAACACCAACAACAACAGCGCGTAGCGGCGGCAGCAGATAATAAACACAACAAGGTAATATAAAACAAAGTAGCAGCTAAAAAATACAAAAAATAACGGTTAAATACTTGCAACGCGCTAATAAAAAGCATAAAAATCCTGCGCAACAATGACATCAGCGCGTGGCATGGCGCAAATATAAAATAATAATAACACAAAACGCTGAGCAGAGAGTCAAAGAGAAGACATTACAAAAAAAGACAAAAAAAAAAAAAGAAAATTCCATAAACAAATAACAACGAACTGCTGAAGTTTGTTTACGTGCCGCGCGCCGGCGACTTTTCATGCAACACGCCGAATGTCGTCGCAACTGCCGAGCAATGCCACCAACGCTTGTGTGTTGTTGCTTGGCACATCGTGCACTTTGCGCGCCAACTTGGTCGTACGCACAAGACGATGGCTGGCGCGGCGTAACGGACGCAAGAAACGTAAACTAGGCGCTTCGCCAACGTGTCGTAGTGCAAGGACGATGTTGTGCGGACACTTCTTGCCGAACACGACGACGACAAGTTGAGAGCACGGCGCTCGTCAACGAAGTCGTCGCCACTTGTGAGCGCTTTGCTCACTTACGGAGCGAGCGCGCGTTTGCATATGCACATAAGTGCGCGTGTGTGTGTGTGCAGTGTCGGTTGTGCGTGTGCGCTCAGTGGGCGTTTGCGCCCTACGCGCCTCGTGGTTTGTGAATGGAGTCGTAAAAGTGTCGTGCATATGCTTGTAGCTTGCTATTTTCCTACTTCACACGCTGTTTCGTAAATTCTGTGGGAGTTTTGTGTTTGTTTTATCTTTTTGAAACAAAAAAATATTTCTTTTAAGTCTTTTATACTTTTATTTTTTATGTGTATTTTGTTGTTGCTTTTTTTGGAGGTTATTTCTTGAATGTTTTTGTTGTCTGCACGTTTGTACTTTTACGTGTGCGTTGTTTTGCAATATTTCAGCTGAAAAGTAGGCAAAGAAATTTCTTATGTGTGTGTAATACATATAAAAATTAATACTTATGAATGCGAAGAACTTAAGCTGAAACTAGAAAGAGTTCAGGTTAGTATTTAACCATATCTGAAATTTTAATGAACTATATATACATATATATATAATCATTAATTATCGCTTTTCTTTTAATTCACTCAAAAATTAAATACAGAGCTTAATACAGAGATAGTGCTTTGAACTGCGAAGCTTGAAGATAGTTAAGACAAGTTCTAGATAGTGTTGGCTACCGTCGTTATTTATGTTCATCTGATTTGCATGTGCTGGCAACCACAGTCCGGCAGTTCTTACAAGAACATAAAAATGCATGGGAGTATTTCCACGAAGCTCCTTGATATGATCTTGGGGATCCTGCATGTATTTCAGGCCTTCCATCTCGCAGTGATCCGAATGTTAATTTTTTCGAAAATTTCAGTAAGAGTATAACATTTGTCCTGCACTTGTTTGGTAGCCAGATATCATCAGCTATTTCGTTTCCCGGAATTCCTTTTTGGTCTGGAACCCAGTATATATTTAGTCACTTTCTGGCAAGCACTAAATCTACTGCCGCTTTGATTTTAAAGACATTCTCTAAAATGCGATGTGCGTTATTGCCTTGATTGCCACCTGGACAACAACGTATATATTTACGCTTTTTATTTTGTCTTTTGCGTTGATAGCTATCTCAGACGCTTTCCTGACTGCAATGACTTCCACTTGGAAGATAGATGAGATCTACTTCCGACCAATAGTCTGTATAAATGTTCCGCGGTCGCATACTCCTGCATCATCCAACCCCTGGGCCATCAAAGCAGTGTGGAATTTGGTTGGTCCGTCACCAGGTCTGACTACCGCCGTGTAGCACCAATACATGGGTCCAGATGATAGGCGCCATGTAAACCTCAATAGCTTCTTACATACATATACCCACCACTGGTTTTTCCCATTCTCTTCTCTACTCAAAACTACTCCCAAGTACTAGGTATGCACCTTAATTGTTGAGATTCCGGGTCCCATGTCTGGATTTCGTACATTTTAAAGGTTTCCAAATCCGTCTTATCGGCATTTACTTTTACGTTGACCGATATCGCCCGTTGGTGTATGATACTTAGAGCGTCATTATTCCTGTTACTGATTTTGCCTAAGAACTTCTCCATCACCAGTCACTATTTCGTCTGTATAGGCTATCAGTTTGGCTAATTTCCTTCAGACTTTTTTGCCGAAGCTCATTTGCTACAAGTGATCGTAGGCGTCATGACAATACACCCGCTTAGAAATTCCTTTTTGCGTTAATATTATATGACCACACTGGTTTCACTCCATTCCCCGTTAATTTGCCAAAAAGTCTTGCTGAAAAATATTTTTTTATTCAAGATTATAAAACAAATATTTCAGATTTGGAGATTAACTTCGAAAAAAAGGAAAAATTTTGGGAGGAAATAAACCACCAAAAAATGAGTATGTTCCAACGCCCAAAAAAAGGTAGATTGTGCCTTGTAGTCTTCTTATAAAATATATTATAAAAGCTTTGAATTCGAACCAACAACAGAGCATACCGTTGTATGAAGACAGTTTCTAAAAAAAATTTTGGTCGAAAATGTGGCCTCAAGGTCAACAAATGCTTCGGTTAAAGATTAACACGAAAGGTCATAATATCAACATAGCACAATTTCAACTGCTCAAAATCATTACTTACAACTCAAAGAATATATATATTTGCTTTGCTACTATTAACTCGCATCCACTGCTTTCTGAACACGGTTAAAGCATTTTGGCAACTGTAGCCATATGCCGAAGTGGTGTTAACCGAAAAAAAGTAGTTAAAATGTTCCTTTCAAATAAAATATAAAAGAAAACATAAAAGACTTTCATTGAAGGGAGTGGGATAACTCCATATTCGCATGAAATTGCCAAAAAGTGGCGAAAAATTGTAAACAAAGCAGTTAAAATAGCAACAGTGTGTGTTGCAACGTTGGAGGATACCTGAGCGTTATGAATAGGATAGAATGGCACCGCGTATATTTGGCTGTATGCGCCACGCGTTCGCATTTGCCTGCCTTTGGATGGATATGTGAAGTGGTTTTCGAGGTGCGATTAAGTGCTCTTGCAGAGACAATGAAAGACGCACGAACAAAGCGCGACTGCCGAAAAATAAATCATTTTCGGTGTTAAGTGAGGTTTTATACAAAATTCTTTCAATGGCTGGGTAGGGAAGCACTACAGTGAGAAATTGAAGAAGACTAAAAATTAATTTCATAAGAAATGGTTGCTTTTTAAGAAGTTTTTTGATTAAATTACGTTTTATTTTTTTTATAGAAAAATTTAGTTCAAATAAATATAATTAACTAAAAATAATTTTTTTTGAAAGTTCTTGGGATCATACTCGTAGTATATAAAAATAGCCGAATTATTAAAAAATATATTCCATAAATGTATATGCGTTTATGAGGTAACAGCTACACAAACCATACTCCCATCACATAACATCACGTCAAAATATACTAACAACAATAATAATATCAAAACTGCTGTCACTTCACAAACCACCCTCTTCCTTATGGCTCAGCACTAAGTTGCTACCAATTCAACAGGTGGCCAATCTGCGCGCCATTTATGGCCAAGATACTAGTGGAGGCTACATATGGATACATATATATTTGTATATCTGCATAAATAAATCGCGTACAGCACACACGCACAAAGTTTGTTAGAAACACTTACAAGTTGTTAGTTTGGCGCTTGTTGTTGTTGCTGTTATACGAGCCATGTTGCATGCCACTGATTTGCGTGCGAAACATCGCTCGTCGCTGACGACTGTAGAATACTCAGCGAGTTGCATAGCAAGAGCAGGGAATGTGGTATTTTCAAAACTAATCGATGTCATAATGAATTTCAAAGCAGCTTTTTATTATTTTATTATTATGAATGAATTTCCGAACATTTTATGAGGTTGGGAATTAATTATTATTTTTTATTCAAACACAAATTAAATCATTTAGTGATTGAGGTGTTTTTATCAACCATTTTTTTTCTCAAATACAAAATAAAATTCTTTTTATTCAAAATTTATTTTTTTTAAAGACAACATTTTTTCAGGACCACTAAAATTTTTTGTGCCACTAAATTTTTTCTAGATATTCTAAATTTTTTCTAAATACGATACAATTTTTTTTTAATTTTTCTAGCAACATTAAAATATTTTGTAACCTACAAATTTAAAAATGTATTTTTACCAATAATTAACTCTTTTGATAAAATTTTTTAATAAAAATTAAGTTAAATATATTTTTTTTTTAATAAATTCTACTTTTTCATATGAACAATTTTTCAAAAATTTTTTTGAAATATTTTCAAAAAAAATATAAATAATTTTTCTTAATAAACTACACCTAAAAATAGTAAATTTGTTTAACTTAAAATGGTATTAATTTAAGTTTTCTTTTAATTACCTTTATAAGCTATATTATTCCTTGTTCCATACAAAAAATTTAAATATAATTTTATTTCAAAACTCTCATTTATTTAATAAGAAAAAATAATGATAAGCTTATTAAAAATTGTTCTTTACTTACCCTTTTTAGCATTATTTGAGAAAAATTATACTAAAATTTAAGCTAAAATTATTCTTTTTTAATAAAAAAATTAAAAAAAAAAATAAATTTTTTCTTAACATCATTTTCATAAAAAAATATAAATGTTTTTTAATTAAAATAAAAATAATAATACAACTTTTGGTTACCTTAAAATATTATTTATAAAATTTTTAAAGTTTAGTTTAAATGCGACTTTTCAATAAATTTGTATGTAGATAATAAAAATGAATAAAATAAAAAATAAATTTTGAAAGAGATCTTATTTTTCTTGTTTAAATTTTTTAAAACTTCATTAAAAAAAATATTATGCAATAAAAATCGTTATTACATATTAAAATTTCAATTAAAATTTATTTATTTTATAAAAAGATAAAGATTTTTTAATAAAAGATTTTAGAAAATGAAGTTACTGGCAATGTTTAAAGAAGTTATTATATAATAACATATCTAAGCAAACAATTTTGTTTTCCGTCTTCAAATAAAAACAAAGAAATAAAATTTTTGAGAGAATCCTGATGATATTTAATTGAAATTTAATATAGAATCTCATAGAATTTTCATGAATATTTTTTTTTTGAATTTTTCTTCAATGACTTTTATTAAAAAACATTTAATATTGTACTAAAATTACCTAATAGAATACTTATCTGCCTAAAAGTACTGTTCAGCCTAAATATATGCAAAGGAATTCCCCGCAGAACTTCAAATAACTGAAACAGCACTCAATAGTCCTCTCAACACCACTACACTCATAAAGAACAAAACCACCAACACTCGTAACACCACTTTGAACCTACCTATAAATGTCGTTGTCCTTGCCGACGGCGGCTTCCAACTTCGTCGGCTTCGTTTTACCAGTTTTTGCTTTCATATTACTTTTACTCTAGAATTTTGTTGCTCCTTTTATTTAACACTTTTTTATTTCCATTTTATTTGTAAACTTTTTGCCTCATTTCTGCCTCATATGCTAAGTAGACAGACAGATTCTCTTTTGTTTTCCAAATTTCCTTGCATTTCCTCGCACTTGCATATCGTATTTTCGTCGTCGCTGCTATTGTTTCTGCTTCGCTTCGAATTTCTTTTATTGTCTCGTAATTTTATTTCATTTTTCACTTTTATGCCGTAGATCACGTCAAGGACGTTCGGTTTTTAGCTTTTATTTTTGGAAAATGTCCGCAGTGCGCATGCGCGTAGTATTTTATTTTATTTCTGTTTCTGTGTTCCTTCGTGCGTGTGCTGGTCGCCGTTTTCGCTTCGCTTGTAGATGTGCACAGCAGCGCCGCTTTTATTTTTTTCGTCTTGATGCTGTTATTTATTTATGTTTTTACGGTTGCTCTCTCTCTTGTTCGATTGAGGTGTCTTGTGCTCAATTCTTGTTGTTGTTATGTTTTTTTTATTATTGTTACTTTTTGATTTTTCCATTTTTTTGTTGAAGTCGCTCTCACGTTTGTTTGAAATTGTTTCGATTTGATTGTTTTGGTTATAATGATATGAAGGTGGCCGTATATGTATATTTACATATATGCATAAGTAGGTGAAAAGTGTTGATGTGTTGTTGTATAAATGTGCTTATAATTATATATGCTTGATTTTAAAAGGAAAAAAATATTAAAAGTACATAGACACATTAAATTTACCATATAGTGAACATATGGTGATTCCGAATCGCTTTAAGAATTTACACATTATGCTTTCTTTACTCAACTTCATGCGAAAATAATTCCGTAGAGTATTTGTTATGTATATGGTTCTTCTTTATCGTCAAATATATTTAAGGAATATCCTCCGGCAGACGGGATTGGGCGAACATGCTCGGGATTTAATTCTATTTTTCGTTTTCTTTTTGTTTTTTGAAAATTGTAACTTATCTGAGATAAAATATTAAAGATCAAATTTAAGGCTTCCCATAAACGTAGCTAATATATATTATAATATTCTATGCTCAGAACACCCTCGAATGTGCATTGCCATACTATACACATATTTTTGGAAAATATTAGAAAACACTTGATTTATAAGAGTAATATAGTCTTTCAAACTATTATTTCTAACAACCAGGTTCAAGCTTCCTCCCGATTAAAAATTGTCTACAAGTCATAGAGGTCACGGTTTTAGGTGATTATAGTCAAACAAAAAATTCTAATTTGGGTTCAAAAAAGTGTATTCCACACAACTGAGGGTCTCTCTTGGGGCTCTACCAATATCGCAACTTTCAAAAACCAAAAAATATTTAACCAAAAATGCATTTATTTAGACCATAAAACCATAGAAGAGAAATTTGAGCGTTGAGTTGAAATATGGAGATGTTTTAAGACCCCAGGCTATTTAGATTAAAGTTTTAATGAATTTCTGGCAATGTATAAATAATTATATGTACCTCCAGTATTTTCAAGCACTGTTTCTTTAATTTTTTCGATGTTATCGTTGTTAACAACGGTGAATGGAAAATTCGCAAGTTACACACAATTTTAACAGACCACGGTTTTCTTGTAATCGAGGTAAAGATTGCCGGACAAGCGCTAATTGACGTAAGGAGAACACGTTTCACACGAATATAAGAAGTAGGTTGTACTAATCTAGTAAACCTATTTTACCGATTCGATTTAGTAGGTTTAAAAGAACTAGTCCGGCTCAAATTTGATCTTACTGAAAATTCGTATCAGAAACAGACGGGAAAAATATCTCGATATTCCAGTCCTCTTCTGAGTAGTTTAAAAGGTTCTTAAGGTATGGGACATAGAATTCGTTATTACTTACTTTTAGGGTAGTTTATATACATAACATGTACATAGATATATATATTACTTCAAATTAGTTTTTCGTAAACAAGTTCGAGCTGTCTACTCTGTTGCCGGGGATCATTATCATTATCGAACTGCCAATAAGATAAAAAAACGCAAAAAATTTCCCAAATAAAAATCTCGAAAGTTCAGCGTCTATTTGAACTTCAAAGAAATTTCTAGTGCGCACTCACTTGATATTAAGAAATATATGAAAAGCGTGAATTCAAAGATGAAATCTTAGTAATTACTTTTAATTTGAGTAAATGTAGAAGACAATCCTTTGATATGCAAATGGGCGTGTAAATATGCGCGCCAACCAAGCAACCCCGTTACTTTGACCTCTAAGAAAATTAAGAAAACTAACTGCGGCCACTATTGCAACATATCCAATAAATATACTATACATATGATATCTTCATATACTCACAATGCCGCTTTGGCTGATGGGCCAAGTGAGTGCGGTCACTATTTGTCAAGCACTTGAACATATCCTTTTACTAATTTATACGCCATTGACAGCATACCTATTTACCATATATACCTATGCGACTACACACACACATACACAAGCTTTTAATTGTACTACATATATATTGCTTAAGCATGTGTGTGTGTGTGCAACTTAATGTTGTTGCACCTTACCTCCACTACAGATGTGTCACATGGTTTCGATGAGCGCTTCATTGGGATAGTCGTCTACAGTTACCGTTATATACATATAAAAATACATATGTGTGCACGCACGAAGGGAGTCATTTTAAAATGACAGTGTACAGTTTTCTTAGATCCACACACACATACATTCCAAGCACTACATGCTCATACACACATATATGTATGTGTCTGTGGGTGTGCGCTTCGGAGGAAAATTGCATTTGAAGAAAGTGCACATAAGAAAACAAAATATTCTTGCTTTGCTCTCCTTATCTCCTTAGCTTGTCTTTCCTTTTCTTGCTGCTCGGCCAAGCTCTGCTCCGGATCTGTGGTGGCAAATGCTGCTTCGTTTAATTGCTGTTCGGCTGGTAGGAATCTTGCTGGAAACATTAGCAATATGGTCATTACTGCTTGTGAGCGAATATGTATGAAGAGTTGTATTTGCTTTTCTGAGTATGTGCATGACTTAAATGTTGGGATTTTACTTCAACATAGTGAAGACATACAGTGTGACGATCAGCTTTTCCGAATATAATATCTTTTTTTCATATTTTCTAGTTTAGTTTCCTAACGTGGCAAGTTTCAGACTCCCAAGATTTGTTAATGCGTGAAAGTGGTCTGGACTTTTGTTGAGGACATGCTTTGAAAAGAGAGGACATTCGGTTTTTTTATCCATTAGATTTTCATACCTTTTTTAGCTTAGAAATGTTTAAAGTATGTATAAAGATTTCATTTCCGGGTGAAAAATAGTTGCTCTATTTTGTTCCATATTTTATTTATAGCCATATGACTACGAACTGCAGCAATTTCACTAGAACTAGGATAGAATTTCAGGTACATTACAGTTTGCTACCAGTCTATCAAAAAGACTACCAGAAAGGCTACCAAAAAGGTACCAGAAAGACTACCCTCAAAACAATTTACAGCTAATTGTCTAAAGGCACAAATCCTAACTCAGAGGTGATAATTTTCCATGGTGAAGACAGATTACACTGTGGAACATTTTTGGGATTATTGTCTGGGGGGTGAGAAATTCCAAGTCAAGGTGATGGTACTAGGTCAGTATAGTAAAAACCTCAGAGGGTTTGGCGTTCGTATGTGTCAGTGTCAGATAAGGAAAAAATTTAAAAGGTCATAAAAAAAAAACTGTTTTACTATACTGACCTAGTACCATCACCCTGACTTGGGATTTTTGACCCCCCAGATTAGCTGTTGTACTGTGTTATAGAACAGCTACTGAATTCGAGAAAAACAAAATTCGTTTATTCCCGAAACCCTACATTATTTGTTTTCATATCTTTTGACTTCAAAAATCTCTATAAATTTGTAGATCTGTGGAACTCAGTGTTGGCCAAATTGATATTTTTAACACTATTCTCTAAGCAAACCGAACCGAAGATGTTAGTTTAGTTACCTATTTTCAGAGAATGTAAGTTGTTATAGTAATCGGTGAACCAAGTCAAGATACTTAAGAGACACTTGGAAAAAAATTGTAAGCCCTAGAAAACAGAGAAAAAAAGGCGATTTCACGATACCCAGATGTTGATTTATGGCTGTCAAAAATCTGTCAATTTGGGAATTGTTATATGACATTTCTCGGTTCACATAGTATGAGGGATTTGTGGGCTAAGTGAATCGCTTAAAATGAGTGTGTGAGTAGTGAGCCTTTTGACGGAGGCTTCAGAGCTCAGTCGTAAGGTTGGGCAAGAAGATTTCTGTAAGGATATTTCTACCAAACTCAGCTTTGGGCTACTGGATCTCTATAGTGTGTTCAGACAGAAGTGGCTGAAATTAAGACAACAGTAAATGTATTGCTCCGAAGTGCAGCCCCTTTCCTTTAGATAAGCAGCTACTGTGAAATTGTAAGATCCTTGTCATATAAAGTGGCTTGTAGGAAGAACCCCTGCCACTACTACTGTTCGGCTTTAGAAAGGTTCTTCTTATAGCAACACTAATTTTGACTATGAGCTTAAAATTAGTCAAGAAATATTTGTCCTCACTATCTATAACCTGAGGGTACTTCATCAGAGTTATTCGAGGGTCTATGGCTGAATCACTAGGAACTGTCAAGCCGATGGGCTAGCGAGAGGAGCACCATTTTCGGAGCGATTTCTAAACACAGGATCAGTGGAGCTCGCTAGAACTAAGCAGGAGTCGGTCGATTACTAGCTGCTGTGTAATAGCAAACATCTTTTGAACTAGAGGAGAATATTGGAAGATCTCCTAGGAATACTACTACTTGCTATTACCAAGTCTCTTGTAGTAGTTGTAGGAGCTCCTATTTGAGTTGAGCTTATTGAAAAAAAACGTCAATTTGTGTGGAAGATGTCGACTTTTTGCCACAATGAGATCGAAACATTTCGGAATTCATACTTTCGACCAGGGAAGATAGCCACCTCAACAAGTATGTGGTAGATTCAAACCTCTTTGTGCGATTTTTTCTGATCAATATAAAAAAGTTTTAGTTATTATAACGGTTAACCGTTGAGGCCGTCCAAGTGAGATCCCTGTTGGTCCCTGTGACAGGATCGAACTCTTTTAACCTTTAATCTAACTTAAACTATATGTCCTTTCTACAGCAACAAAAAAAAAATTCTAAAAAAATTATTATTTTTGAGAGAACTTGTAGCCTTCTAACTACGAGAAATGAATATAATAATTTCTTCATATATTGTATAGTATTTACGGAGATACACGGGACTCGACACTTTTAGATACTCAATTGAAGTCGCTCCCTTCCTTTACTGCATAGTTAAGCACATATATTTAAATATCTAAAGATTTCGCCTTCGATGTGTCAATTGACTATTAAACCCAGAGCTAACATCTTCGAAAATATTTTACCCACTTTGTCACACTGTCACTCCATTCCATCCTTGCTGACCAACACTAGCCTAAGACGAAATTTTAATGCAATTTTCTTGCATAGCCTTTTGCTTATTTACATTTTTCGACAGAAACCGAAATAACAAGACTTGAGAGAATCACTATGCCTTCGCTTAGCCGAATGGACGGCGCAGTATGAGGGGTAGAACGCACGGCTAAAACACAAACTGCAGGAGAGGAGCAGGAAGTTGCCGAAGAAAATCATTTTCATTTAATTGTGAATACATTTTTGCTTGTGTGCATAGATGTGTGTTCGTATGAATGCGTGCATGCGAGTGTGTGCCTGTGTGTGCGTTTTGAATAGAAGAAGAAATTTGCTATTCATCTTTTGGCATAACTAAGGCAAACACACACCCACACGAGCTGTTAGCTAAATTTGTTGGTATGAATGGAAGGAAAGACGTTTATGTTTGTGACTGGTTTTGTATGCATGTGATGGTAGATGTATGTATGTGTGTGCATGTCTTACAAGAAACTGACCAAGCAAATTAAAGTTTCCAACCGAAAATTCTCTACCGATCACTCAAACTCGAAGCGGCAAACGAAAGTGGGCGGTGGGGGTGGCATCAAAT
Organism: Bactrocera dorsalis; assembly: GCF_023373825.1. Classification (NCBI taxonomy): domain Eukaryota; kingdom Metazoa; phylum Arthropoda; class Insecta; order Diptera; family Tephritidae; genus Bactrocera; species Bactrocera dorsalis. The sequence continues at coordinate 4,386,901 of NC_064303.1, forward strand.
CGAAAAGTAACCGCACAAAATACATACATACACACTTTCATGCCATTGTACATACAAATTCTTAAGTCTGTGTATGGATTTGGAAAACAGAGTAACTGCTCCACCTTCGCCTCTGGGCCTACTTCTGCAACCTTCACGGCAAATACAAAATGTTAACGCACATTTATACATGAATGCATACGTATGTGTGAGTGTGTAGCATGAATTGTGCGTTACATCTCATTTTGGGGCGCCTGTGCGTGTGGCGATGACATGGCGTATGAGTAACCCCATTGTGGGTATGCAGCCGCTGCTCATACCCTGACTAAGCGCTACACATTCGATAATCAAGCTGCACACACACACGCACAACTTTAATTTGCTTGTTTGCATATGTGTGTGCTTGGCATTTATGTGTTGGTGAGACAAAATTCAGACACATCTCAAGAAGCCACATTAAAGATGCCGCCTGTGCCTTGACATTTTACAACAACAAGCAAACTAAAACAAATATCTTACAACAAATATATTTCATTCTTTACCGACATACATCTCGTTGTGTAAAAATTACTTTAGTATGGCAGCACTACACATACAATTGCAGGTTATATGTTTGTTGGTGTGAGTTTAAGGTGAAGTTGTTGACGGAAAATATGGAATGGCCTGCAAAAAGTGTTTTAATACCCATTAAGGGTTGCAGCTAATGGCACTGAGTGGTCACTACAATTAGTGGCGCTGCGTAAGGCAGGGTGTTGCAGCATTTGAAGTTTCGAATTTTGGAGTTTGAGTTTCTTGGAAATTTGTCTTCATTTATTGTATATAATTCGTGTATGAAATATATGCTAACTAAATTTTGTGTCTGTGGGTGTGTGCTTGGCAGGGTTGCATTAAAAATTTAAAGGCAGTTTTATGGAAGTACATAAATATATAGGTTTGTATATATTTTGTAAGTTCGTTGTTGTTGTAAGGCTAATCACAACTGCAGCATACTTAGTAAGAGGGAGTATTTTTACAAAGGAATATATAAATGTATAAATTAATAATGAGCACTGAAGCCTGTTTTACTCAGCTCGAGCTGTTCAGAGGTCTGTCTCTTTTACGTATTCTCTAATTATGAGTATATAGGGGTACTTTAAGAGATAGTTTTCCAAAAAAGAAGAAACTACGTTAAAAGTATCACAAATATCTGATCTCTTGAATACAAAAGTTGATTTTAATCGGCTAGTTTGTATGACAGCTATATGTTATATTGATCCGATCTCAGCAATATGATCGGAAATTATAGCAAAGCCTTGGACAATAATATATGCCACATTTTGTGAAGAAATGTTATAATATTAAAAAGTTTTCCCGGAAAAGACTTGATTTTGATGGGCCAGCTTTACTGTAGCTATGGTATATTCAACTTGTATAGTAATCCGATATGAACAATGAGTCGGCAGGTTGTTTCATTTATTTAGGTAATAATCCTTTAATATTTCGTGAAGATATTCCGCAAATTAATAAGTTCTCCAAGCAAGCACATGATTTCGAACGTTCAGTTTGCATGGCAACTACATACTACAGTATGCCGATCTGAAAAAGTTGCATGAAGATTGCACTGCTTGCTTAGATTTTTGAAATTTCATGAAGATCTACATATTTTTGAATAAATAAGTTTTCCATACAAGAACTTGATTTTGACTGAACTACGGCACTAGTTTGCGTATATACAGACTTACAGACGGATATCGACTCAGCTAGTCTCGCTGATCATTTGTATATACATTTTTGAAGATCTCCGACGTTAAGTTATTCTATAATTGTATCGGGATTAGAAAACAAAACGAAATACAAATCATCACAAATCGCTCTATAGTGTATTTAAACCAATTTTCGAAAACTTTTGCCATTTGATTTAAGTATCTCCAAAATATGCGTTTTGAACGCATTTACGCCTCTTCTTCGAAAAAAATTGACTGTTTTAGTTTATCTTTTACATACGGAAATAAAAGGAAGTCAACCGATCAGGACTACTTCGATGGATGACTCCTAAAACTGATATCTTGAATAATCAAAAATGCCGTAATGAAGAGAGATCCATCTTCGGCGGTTGGTTTTCCTGATTTCTTCAAAGACAAGTGGCAAACAAAGTGCTGAATAAGACTGTATTTTTATACTCATTGTTCGTTTTGAAATTTTAGTTCTCCTTTGATTTCGTAGCCAATCTCCAAGAGAACCTCCGAAAAAAGTATCTGGCGGTGAAGAAGACTTTTGCCCTTAAAACTATTTTAAAATCAAAAACCAAAACTATTACAATAGTTGAATACAGGTAGTGAGCGGAATATTAGTAAAAATTTTGTTTCTACGTTAAATGGCTGCTTCCCAAAAAAAAATTTTGTTTTTTTGTGAAAAAAATTAGACTTAAAATGGCTTATAAAATTGAAATCATTCGATTAATATTTAGAAGAATATTACTACTCCCTCGTTCAAGGAGCTAATTAGACAAGGCGATCAAATCGTTCCGCTAGCACCCAGCAGCATATTGGACTTTATCAATACGCTAGGGCTAGGTGAGTTTTTGTGATTTAGAAGAGGGCATAATAAATCTAAGGTCGCGGTGCATTCTTGGTTTATCAAACTAATCTACACTTAGTCGAAAAATTCTTACAAGTACGCTCATATCTCTAAACTTCTTTTCTGATCAACATTAAATTTGCGAGAATAGGTAATCTCAAATATACACATTTGATATGTTTGATACATAGATGACGATACCAGAAAAAACTTGGCCTGTTGACAAGTTTCCGAACACTACCCCAGGAAAATCATCAAAGATCGGTATGCTAAGTTTAGACGTGGTGCAATGAGATGGTGAACGCAGTTGACGCTCAAGAGAGATTGTTACCGACTAAAGTACCGAAAAATTCCATAAATAATATTAGATGATCGTGAAATGAAGTTGTTCGAACTAGCAGAACCATTTGAAGGACGTAATCAGACATAAAACGGTCGCATTTGAAGAAAAAGAAAATGCTGTTTCAGCAAGTGGATACACCGTCAGTTGAGTCGATGGCAAAAATTCATGAATTGAGCTACTAAGACTAAAGGAGTTCCCAAGTCAAATATATAGAATATAGTATCCAACAAATTATAAGGACTGTAAAAAGAAGGATTGTTCAAAAGGAATTTTAGAGCTTAATTGAGTGCATTCGAAAGGCATCTATAGACTTGAGCATGCTTTTCGGCATGTTAAAAGGGTCTTAGAAAGAACTTCTAAGCATAGGTTTGCGATACAGGATTCGGTAGACTTTAGTAAAGCTGAATTTGCTTTTCAATTCCATAAAATTAATTTCAGTAATTATAAATATGTTTTTACAGATGAAACTAAATTAAATTCCACATTAAAGAAACATATATATAGTACATTACTTACCTACACACATATACATATAACATGTACTTCCTAAAATATTTATACGAAATCAAATAATATCAAAAGGAAATGAATGCGTAAGAAGCCCCCAACTGTTATGAAATTATAACTAATACAAAGGCAAGTGCAATAGCGTAAATAAATATATACAGTTATATATAAATATATCTATTTGCATTTCTACTAAAATAAATAACTATTTAACTCAGCATAACAGGAATTACCCAAAGTGAAGCCGTGTGCCATTGTTGCAAGTTTATTAGTGCAAGCACAATGCAATGGGGTATGCAAAGGTGTGAGACGTTAAGGGCAAGAACCGAATAATAGAAGCAAAGAAACACGCCGCAATGCAAGCAAAGTGCAGCAAAGATGATGCAGCTGCCATTTTTCGGGCTGCTGCCACAACTTCTTTAACGGCGGCCGAGTAGAGTTGCCACAAACAATTGCTGAGACTGTGAGGCTATACCCTTTACTGCAAGGCAAGAAATTCTTCGTAGAATAACACGCTCACACTCACACAGAAACATACACACACTCACATACCCGGAGACGAAGATTATCTTCTCGCACGCATACCGTTATGTTTGTGTGCTGTATATTTGTGAATTTAAATGCGAAGATGTGCAAGTGGCTGCATATTTAAAGGCTTGGCAATTTTTGTTGCACTACTCTATATATATTTATGTGTGTGTGGCATGCATTTTCATCTTCCAGCTGCATTTCCGGTCATGCATTTCGAAAATCAGCTTTGACTTAGTTACGTCAGTATGTGTGTGTGATTCACTTTAGTTTACCCAGAAGAAATCGATTTGAGCCTACCAAGCTGGCATCTTACTAACACCGCTCACACTCTTACTAATATACACACACACCCACACACACACAGTTTTTCGATGCTGTTAAGGCCCAAGCAGCGCTCTTAGTGGGCTGCGTAGGGTCCTGCAGGCACACATATATTATATATGTATGTATGCAAATAGTTGCAAGCTACAAATGAACTTTTTGTGCAACAAAAATATAGTGACTTCACACACACACACGCACACACGCCTGGTCATTCAATTATATTTGCATAGTTGCAGTTCTGGGCCGAAGCACAAAATTTTGAGAAATTTCTCAAGTCACCTGCAAATACACACACACACAGAGACAATTTAGGATACGCACATACACAATTTGCGACGCACATACCCATACACAGTCAACCTGAGACACACACACACTCCAGCCATTTGATTAACATCTTGCCCATCATCGTGTCTGTCGTCGAAGAAAGAAGTTCTTGATGTCCATCTTTAACTTAAGAATTTCCATTTCTTGTTTTCCTTATGTGCAGCGCCAACCACCTCTTTATCGGCTCGTTCGTTCGTGCGTTCGGTTGCCATGCGCATGCACTTAAAATTTCTTGGCTTAGCTTTTATGCCGACCGTTAGTCCGGCCATAGTGTGAATGCCAAGATGCATTTACTCAAATTCATTTAAATCGCACACATACATATATAGATATAGATATATAATACATGTTTGCGTTTGTGCCTGTGTGCTCTGCAACTATTATAATGACGTTGTACTGTACTTAAATAAAATTATGTGCATTTTATGCCATTTTCGCCATATTTTCTGTACTTTTGCGCAGCTTCTATGTATTATAATGGAATTTTGTTAATTTTGTTGTTGTAATCATACAACAATTCATATCGGCAACATGCACAAATACGTTTACATATACAATATAAGTATGCAGCGCATTGATATTGGGCAGTCATTTAGTTACCGGTGCTTGTGGCAATGTCGCGGTTGAATAATATTTTTGAAATATCGTCGGGTGAAGTTAGTCCGTTTTTGGGTTTGGAGGATGAGCTGTGGGCGCCAATGGTGAGTGAGAGATTTTTTTGAATTAAATATATATTTTGTATGTACATATACTATATAATATCTTTGTAATTAATAAGTCTCAACTTTGTTCGGAAGTTAGTTGTAAGATGTTGAAGATAGCTTAGACTTTCAAAACGGCAGGAAAAAGGTTTAATTTTTAAACACTATAGCCCCGAATGTAGCTTAGGCATCCAAAACGGCAAAAAGAAGGTCTAATTTTGAAAACTTGCTGATACTGCAAGTAATCGTAAAAGGTCAAATAAATTTTCAAAAACCCAGAAGGGACGCTAAGCCTTCCAAATCGATGCGAGAAAAATTAATTCTGAAAACTTTGAAGATAAAAATAGATTTAACGTAACAAAAGACGTCAGGCATAAAAGATTTAAAATATAAACAATTTTTTCAATTATTTTTATGAAATTCCATCTAAAATAAAAACAAAAAAAAGGAACTCATCAAATTGGTTAAAAATCGATTCTCTTTTTCGCTTTAAACCCTCAAAAGTTGGTTGGTAGAAACCTGAAAACCATGCTTCCAAATTATTATATACAGATCGTGCTTTCCAATACTTTTACGAAAAAGAGAAATCAATGATGGCTGTATTAGAATGGGACAAAAAATCAAATTTTTTCACTTTATACTCTGTAATATTGTTTGGTAGAATACCTGAAAAAATACTCGCCAATTAAGAGCTCTAAATATTAACAGAAAGCTTTTCCGCCTTTCAGTTTCGTATATTTTTGCTATTATTCCAAATAATAATCGTCTCTTACATTTGTAGAGAATTGAATTCTGTAAAAAAATGGTCGCCTGCAATTTTTGCATAAACCTAACCGTTCAAAAGTTATTAAGGGTTTATGTATGACTATTTCAAGACTAATTATTGTTTCTTCAAGAGTTTCTTAACTCTTTATCTCTCTTTCTCTTTCGCAAGCAAAACATTGTTATGATACCCGAAATCATTAAATCTATCAATTTTGTTTGAGATGATGACAAAACATCATTTAATTATCACATATGTATATGTAGGTACATAATTTCCTTCTTTTTCGAGCTTTATACAAAAACTTAGATTTTCCGTCCATCAAAACTACATAGATCTCGGAACCAGCAGGTAAACTGTGCAAGACATATTCCGATCAAATTACAGTAAACGGTTAATTTTTGCCGATCGCAGTAGCTCTAGGCAGACGATTGCAAGCCTTCTGTCAACAAACAACTCTCAAAAACTCCTTTTTTTGGATTCCGTCACCATCTTATAGATCCCACGATTTTTAGGCTAATATGAAGGCAGCTACCACGAATGTAAGTCGTCCATAAAGACTGAGTAGCAAAACGAAATTTACTTTGAGTGTGTTCCAACAAACAAATAGGGTCTAAGAGTTTCAATAGGATTACCCTATCGCAGTTTTTCGTAATTTAGTTCGTTTTTTTCAGCAGTATGGTATTTCCGTCTTTCCTTTAAAAATTTACTTATTATATATTCAGAATATTTCAGCTGTATAACTTCTTTTTGGGGCTGTGAGATCTAAAAATGTTACAGCAATTATTTACCAAAAGTTGGTATGGGAATATTTCTTATAAGAAAATGTCTTTAAATCAGTCGAAAATTACAGTGTCACGTATTAAATAGATGAAAAACATATAAATTAGAGCTAAAACAGACATCTCCATTTGTGATACTATGATTATGAGGTGTGCATTTACTGAACTTATTGGAGAAGACATAGCTTTCTTGATTTTAGATTAGTTAGACAATCGATGGAAGACTTACTGGATAATTTCAAGCCTAATGCTCAGTATAGTTCGGGAAGAGGTTTTTTTGAAATTTGTGAGTTCGAGAGCAAGTTCATCTAAAGCTAATTTTCCAAATCGGGAGTGACTTAATATTTGTAGTACACTTCATTTCTAAGTTAGTTCTACAAATAAAACAATTGAGTGTTATATATTCAGATTTTGTTTTTATGGATGTCTTCTATGAAACGTACACATCAATTTCTAAGCTCTGTTTTGCTCAGAAGGTACCGATAACAATTCAAATGGGTCTTTCACGTCCTCCGACTGAAGGCTGAGTTGCAATACGACTCTTGCGTCCAGTATGTTCTGGCTTAAAAAAAGACTCTATCTTCGTGTTTGAGCTATATGCTCTAAAAATGCCTCTGAAATAAAAATCAGGTAGGAAATATCGGGTTGTTTGGATTTTCTTTTATATTAATGATGCAGGACTTGCGTTTGATGCAGGACTTTTTATTGGAGTATGATTAGGCTAAAATTCGGACTACATGTTCTTGTTAAGATTACGGAATCTAAATATGACTTTGCATTAAAAATCATTTAGGAAATTCAAAATCAGGAGTTTTTCGGATTACTTTTCTTTATTTTGAATATTACATGTGAACAAGAAATCTGGTTCTGGATTCCGATGTATAGTAGTTTACTGTAAACAAAGATGGTTGAATAAGCTCAGAGTTTTCAGATGGCCACAGAGAAGTTTGGTGTGTTCACTTGTTCCGTTTTCTTCAGCCTAATCTAACCTAATAAAAACATACTGTAACTTAGCACGGTAAACCTCCGATGAACTCAACGCCATCCATCGCTTAAGTATACCCTTAACAGAGTATACTAAGTTTACTTCGAACTTTGCAACATCCAAAATGAAAGTTAACCTATAAAAAAATATATTTAAATGATCAGCTTGACGAGCTGAAGCGACTTAGCCATGTTCGTCGGTTTTTCTGTCTGTATATACGCAAACTTGTTCCTCAGTTTTTTTAAATCGATCTGAAATTTTGCACACAACCAAGAAGAAACCAAGATCAAAATCAAGTTCTTGTATACAAATTTTTTTCGTTTGACAAGTTGTTTTCATAAAATTTGGTGTGGATTATTCTCCAATTCAAGAATACAATGTTTGAAAAAAATACTCAGATGAGAGCATATTGTATATAGCTGCCAAACATATCGACGGTTTAATTCTTGTAATAAAACTCGAACCAGTAAAGGGTACAATAGTTTCGGTGCAGCCGAAGTTAATGTTTTTTATTGTCCTTATTATAAGTAGGTATATCTCAACTCACCTGTGAACTTTCTTCTAAGAAACTCCTTGTACCCTTCTGAATACAAGCTGCTGCTCGTTTCCAAATGTAATGGGTATTGAGCAAAGTAAGGCTATCACAGTTTCACTCACACTCTAAGAAACAAAACAAAAGTAATAGAAAATACAAATAACCATTAAGGAGAGTTGCGATAAAAGACTATAAGTAAAAGAAAAATTAAAAGGAGACACGCAGCTTGAAGAGAGAGGTAAATAAAGAGTTTAAAGCAAGCAAGCAAAATTTATCTAAGGCAAACAGGACAGCGAGCAACCCAAATATAGACAGAAATAAGAGTGGGTGGAACTGGGCAAATGTATGTATATTTCAAAGGGGTGCATATGGCAACTAAGCCTGTTTGTTACTCGGCTATTACAGTTCCTCAGCATACATTTCCTCTGGCTTGGTGATATGCAAATTGCTAAATTTGCCAAACGGCCAAGTCAACCCTTTACTTTTTAAGATGTGCTGCTGTTTATATTCTTTGTACCACACACAACAGTCCGCTTGCAAGTGCTACCCAGCTTGACGGTACAAACCTCCCTCCAGCAGTTGCTATGGCTGGTGTGAGTTGAAATGCTTCTTTGGTGGTAGTTTGTTATGAATTTCCATTTTCTTCGCAAGAAAATGCGGAAAATACCAAAAAATGTGCCCGCATTTTTGGTAATCTCTTTTATGGTAAGCAAAAGTTGAAAGTGGAAAGCATGAAACCCAGTTTTTTTCTACTCGCAAAAGTAGAAGGAGGGAAGTTTTCGTACGCATTTGGCAGCTGTTCCGAATTCAGCGCTCTTCACATACACATACATGCATATCATGCTTGCTAATCTCAAATAAATGCAGAGGCCAAAGTAAAGGCACTTCCAGTCGACCCATTTCGAGACACGCTTCCACAGTTCACTTGCTGCTTTGCGTGCGGCAAATTCATTTTTGATTAAACACATTCTACCCCTTCTAGGTGGGCTCAGCAACATTTACACACCCACACACATTTCACATTCGTGTAACCATTTGACTAAACCAACTTGGCACTTGCGGGATTTGCCGAACGCGGATTAAAAATGCACAACTCACGCTAATTGTCTTGTGCCGGCATTGAGTGCTTTGCCACTCGCTGTGCAACTAACAAGTGGCGTCTATGTGGCAGGCCCTTTTGTCTTACATACGACACATACATACATACAGCACATAGCGTATATTATGTACAAATAGAGAATCTCTTGTATTTAGCTGCGAAACTTTGCTGTTTATGATAGTCACCGACGCTGAGCCTCTGATAGTTTGTACAGGAGTTTGTGTACGTACATACATACATTTATTTGGATTTGGGGGAGTAAAACACTAAGAATAATGCACGAAATTTGTTTGTAATTAGCTTAGAAAGGAAGCTTCAAAGCTTGAAGTTCCTAAAATTAAGGTTAGACCAAATTGATATAAACCCATCAATGGCTTAAGAAGTGGTTAGAAGTTACTTTCTTAAAAGTCTATGTGTATTGTAAAGGGTGATCCCTTTCGAGGTTCCTTACTCTTTAAATAAAAAAACACAGAAACTTCAAATTTAATGAAGAATGTTTATTATCATTCGAAAGGATATTTTTTGGCACTTATCTTTTGAATATTATCTCTTTCAAATGTTGGCCACGGCTACGTCTCAGATGGTTTCAAATGTGGCAATTTTTCTTGTTTTCATACGCATTGAGCTAGAAATAGACCACATCAGTGAGCAAAATTTAGCTCGATAACGTCAGAACTTCTTGGAATTTTTCAAGAGCACATAGAGCGAAGCGATGTCGCTTCGGGGGGTCGAGCGGCTTCTTTTTTGAAAAATTTCGATTTAAGTTCTGGACGTAAAATGCACCAAGTTGTTTCATATGTCAGTCCGAGTTGCTGCGAACGGCGCCGATTCGACTCTCCACGGTCTTTGCGTACACTCTCAGCTACCGCATGTAATGAATACTTGGTATCAAGATGGATATTGCGAACAGTACGCTCAGTAGCCCGATAACATTAATCATAAGTTGACCGTGTAACACATTCTTTACAGAACTCAACATTTCTTTTAATCTAGTCAAAGCTAATTTTTGTTTTGTACTCTTTCACCTGATTTAATGGTTCGATTGTCTGACTACGTCCTCTTGTGACTTCGAGGTAATACTTTGGTGTCTATGCTATTTGGTGGTTAATTTATTTCTAGGAACAGCGATTGAACTGCTTTGTGTCGAACTCTAAGGTAATTGCTGGCATTGAAGTCTTCTTTCGTCTATAGGAAAGAGTGCCAACAGGAGATTCTCTTCGGTGACATTTTCTTTGTTATCTCAACTATGATATTGAGCAGATTGAGGTCCAGAACCTTCTCTAGTGAGTGGTTTGGCACGTGCACTCCTCACTTTTTGTGAGTGAGACTCTTAACGTTATATGTTATCATTGGACTGACTATCATTGCGTACATCCCCTTACTATATCGCTGGCCCATGAACCGCACCAATTGTTAACTTTTTCAGGATGCAATGCCTCATAAGCTTAAGATGATTTTTCGATTGAAATCCAGTTCATTTTCAAGTTACTGCCACAACGACGTCACATAGATGCCCAACGCTTGAGAACGACGTGTGAGAGACTGATTTGGGTCCTCGTCAATTAATGCGGTAGCGGTAGTACTATTCTAGACACGAGGGACTCACAGGCACGGGAACATTTTGTGCTGTGCCTGTGGATTAAAATTTTTCCAACAGATGCTCGATTGTTTATCTGACACGACGATTATGACGACCATACTTTTGTAGTGTCCTTATTGAAAACTTGTTATATACATACATCCAAAAAACGGCTTGTTCTAAAAGAAGCTAAAATATTCTAGCCACTGTCTTTCACTCCTGAAACACTTCCTCGGTTACAAACATAATTCGAATATAATATTTTGAGTTTGGAACGCATTTTAAGCGGTTATAGATCATTCATTGATCATGAAAGCAATCATCGATCACAAAATAATAATAATAGCATGCCGGCGGTATCGTAAAAAATTTGATCGGTGATTGTCGAGCAGACAAATACATTCTTATTCATAGGTGTATCGAATAAAATATAATAAAAACAACTAAATTAGACATCAATGCCACACAATAGTTGCCTAACACAGGATAAAGGACGAAAATAATAACGGCGACCCACAAATGGTGCATTGCGAGAGAAACTGTGGTGTGGAGCGAGAAAGGAGAGATGATGGCGCATATGAAAAAGGTGGAAGGAGGTGAAATTTTTTGCGACATCGTACCAATACATACACACATACATGGTGTAGGAATAAATGTTCGAACCGTTATTGTATGTGCAACGTAAAACTTATATAAAAATTTTGCTTTTAATGCACAAAAAGTGCGAAAACCGAGAGGCAGGGCTAAGAGGCAATAACTACATAAAGTATATTTATATATGGCTACATGCTCTAATAAAAATGTTACTATTTGTATACATATACCGCATATGTGGACACGTTTGTGCGCCCTGCCACCCCTGCGCCGCGCGCTGTTTGCCCTTTCAGTCACCGCTGCGACAGCCAAACCTCTATCCGGTCACTAGTAGCGCCCCGACAACGAGGCGTGCATAGAAAAGCGCAAAAAAATACAAAACAGAAACAACAGAAAAGGGCGCGGCAGACGGGCAGTTCAGCGGGGTAAGCTACGGATTTGCGACGAACTAAAAAGTGGACACCAACATTGAACATTTGCCCACATGTCAGTCAAGCAACAACGCCACGCCAGAGTATCCAGTGAGTAGGTAGCGCCTAATGCGCGCGTTAGCTGAAAACACTGGCAACACGGGCGCGCATAGAAATAGCAACAACAAAGAAGGGCAACAATATGCGCGACGCCCACTGCGGCAAGCCGAAAGCGTAGCGTAAGTTGATTGTCCGCCAGCGTTGTTTGGCGAGTTGACGTGTCGATTGTGGGTTTATTTGAGGCTAATACTTGGCAGGGGGTTATGTGATGGTCGTGTGATAAACGAGTGCCGTGCGACGCGGGACGGTGAGTGCAAACATTGTACTGCTTTTGCGATTTTTCTTCTATGTTTTTTGCGAATGTGCTGGCTGGTGCACGCCGCTTCAGTGGTGGCCTCAATGTGATGGCTTTACCCCCATCTGCTGCCAGTGTTGGCTGTTTTAGCTAATAAAAGAATAAAGTTAGCACAAAGCTCGGACCTTCGGGTGCCTTTATTTGGTTGGGTAACGAAAATTCGTTTCATCTACCACATATACTTGTATATTATATGTATAATATATATATCACATTTTATCTGCGCCACTGCGTGCACTTTGCAATGAGCCTGCTAAAGCAAATACTTTGTAGCGCCAAATATTGGAGCCACAGATAAGACAAAATAAGTCCAAAAAATAAAATGAGGATACATTAGCATACCGGCACCCCTCACTCAACTTTCTTGCCACGCTTGATTCAACTTTGGCCGAGCACCAACGCCTGAGCGGCACCCAAAATAAAAGTATAAAAAATAGCATTTGCTACACCAGCCTTGCTCCCTAAGGGTGAGCGTGTTCGGTGCGATCCACCCACCATTACTTGTCTGCTCTAATACCGTAGACACACACACAGTTACATTTGCTGCGCCGGCAAGCCCTACTTGATTGCCAAGCGTTAAGCTAACGGCCGAAAATGTGCCTCGGTCCCAACGCGACCGCTGTTTGGTTTGTTCGTCGCCCTTCTCACACTCTCCGTACTCCATTGGTGCTTGCATGTGCCACTTCTTGTCTTGTAACCGGAGCACGCTCCCCACTGTCGTCGGCGCGAGTTAATGTTCAAATGTGCTTCAGCTGTGTAATCGCATAGCTAACAAACTTGGGTCGCTTGTTGATGCAAAAGGCATAAAAATTTAGCTTCGAGGTGCGGCGCATGATGTGGTGCGTCGTTCGAGCACCCCGGGTCTGCTTGCAGCAGATAATGGTTATGTGTATTTTAGTAGCCGAAGCGTGGTGTGGGAACCCTAACCGTTGCTATAGCCGCTCGATAGGGTGTGTAGTGGCAGCGAAGACGCTTGGGTCGCAATAATGGCGGCGGTGAGGGCGTATAGCGCGCTATGGCGGCAGGAGTGCACGGATTTGCCAGTGTCCGACTCTCGTAATTTTCCTTCGCTTTCCTTTTTTGCAATTCATTTCATTTTTATTTTGCTTTTCCTCAATGATTTCGTTCACTTTCCATGTTGTAGAATGAAAGAACTATATAGGGTGTCGATTCATAAGCTTAGTCGAATGCTTTGGATTCGCTGTGAGACACTCAGTTAAATCCGGACGTTTTCTGCAAGAATCGTTAACTCATATACTACTTGCGGAGGATTCTGAGACTCGTATGAAAAGAGGAAAGGAACCGAAGTTGGCTACAGGTTCCTTATACTCCCTAAAATCCCTTCATTCATAACCTTTATCATAAAAACCCTCAAAATTTCCTTCAGCACACCCTGTGTATCTACCATCGTATTAATTCCTTAGATACTCACACACATCCACCAAACATTCATTTATTTAATGCTTCTGTACTCAAGGCTGTCCGCCTGCTGAGCTAAGGTAACCGGCGGCATACTTGTCAACTGGAAGACGACAGCTACTTGTACCCCTTAGACAAAAATATGCTCACAAACATGGAAACAGTAGCATCCTTCGACAATGGCACAACCACACCCACGTGCAAGCGCGTGCAAGAGTACTCAGCTAACGGTAATGGTGCTGGCACTGGCACATTACTGCTCCTGCCATTGGCACATATAACTTTTATTCGAGCCTCAACGAGCACAGCGCGCATAACAGAGCACGATGTGGGCACATAGCCATACACACACACAAGTCCGACATCCGTCCCACTTCCGCCGCGTCGGCATCAACGACAGTGACTCGCTGTTTAGTATGAAAAGGGACAAAGTCTAAGACGTCTTCAGTTTGTACGCTCACCTCACCTAAAACGTGCCCCACTGTCCTCCGCTATGCTCTGTCAACGCGCGACCCAACTTCGAAGGACTAACGACAAAGTAATATTTTTGTCCAAAAATAATCAAAAGAAAAGCAGAAAAAATAGATATTGAGTTCGGTAGTTGGTCTGACTGTAAATGCGGGTGCTGTGCGCGGAGGTGTAGGAAGACGTAGGTTGAGCTTGTCAAAGAAAAGGAAAGTATTGAGTTTCATTACATTGCCGTCGCTGCCGTCTACCGCCGTCTTACTGCCTGACTTGGTTTTACTTGGTTTAGTTGAATGGTTGAAAGGTTGCATGACTGGCTGGGCGTACGGGTCGGTTAGTCCTTGGTGACAATTTCAACCTCTTACCCCTTCTCCGCATGCGAACATCGTCTGCTGTGCTCGTAAGTTGATTTCACAAAAATTGTCTCGACGCTGCTACAACCAACCGTCGTTGGTCGTCAGCTAAACGGACGCCATTGCTGGAGCACACGAGCAATGAACGCTGCGGAGTGGAGCTTTTCCGTTATGTGTTGCAGGCGCACAATTTTCGTCTTACTAACGTCTTCCAAGAAAGCAATGAACGTGAAATTGCCATGGTGGCGGCGGCGGCAGCTCTGTTGCTGTTGCTACTGCAGTGGTTGTCTGTCTGACGACGAATCCGTAACCACCTTCATACTCAGACACCGGCGGTTGATTGTGGTACCCACCGACGGACTTATCGAAAAGACGCAGTACACAGAGACAGCCCCCACATATATGGTTACATAGCCATAGCCTACAACGGTACATGGGTTACGTAGGTATAATGTGGGGCGTCAAAGCACTGCTACTGAAGCTCAACGCTGCCTGTTTAGAACAGACACAGCGAGCGCTTGATATCTGTACCCTTCACCGCTTATGGTTGAGCGCACGTGGATTATACCGGTGTGGGGTAGGCAGTTGGAAAAAGGTAATGGTCCTTTATGTATATGCCTTGGCAGTCGGTGGAAGGCATCGACTGTCTTTAACTGTATACATTTGAGCCAACTGTGTATCAATACTTATAAGAAATGGCGGGCATGATAAGCAGGAAGGTAGGCAAGAAGCATGGACGACTTAGTGAAATGACAGTGATTGGATTTATTTCATTTTTAATATAAATCGCACAATTGGAAATCGTGATAAACCAAAATAAGTTCAAAGAATGTGTAAAAAGCGACTCACTTTACGTGCCGCATAAGGCAGTGGTCACTCAATGAAGTGATTTCAATATGAATTGGGAGCAAACAGCAATGTAGACAAACGTATAGCACTAAAAAAGAGAAAAATTTATTTTTTCATTACAAATGGTCCATCTTTGATTTTTGGAGAATTGTATTTAGTTTTATAACACTTTTGGTCCTTGTGTTAGACCGTTAGCATGATGAATAAGTACTGCTACCGCAGAAAGTTACTGAAAAAATTAAGACAAGTTTCTAAAATGTTGTGTTCGATTGTTTCTTATAACTATTTTCCTTTAAATCAGTTGAGAATTACAGCGCTATATTTAAGTTCAATGAAAAATTGTAAATTTGAGCTGAAGGCGTCTGCTGTGCTTTCATGTAATTATGCCAGGTATTCTTTTATTTATCCTAATGAAGTAGACAGAATTTTCCCTTTCAGAATTTAAGATTGGTTAGCTACTCGGTTTGCCTTTTGGAGTTCAGTTAAGTTCGAGATTGGGTTCTTCCAATAATTTTTTAAGACCTGCATCCTCGGATTTATGATTTGTGAATATCTTTCAAAGCATGTTCACTTCAATTGTTTTTATTCTGCTTTACAACAGCGCAAGGCTTTTTTTATCTTATTATTGGGTTTGTTTCTTTACGTTACGGGTTCCAAACGTAAGTTGCTTCAGTCATATTCAGAAGGATAGTTTCTGGCCACTCCCAAATAAATGGATTTCAAAAAACTTTCCTCACTTTCGTGTACTTCTACATAAGGCTCCATCCTCAATTACTTCAATACTAAACCATATTCACTCAAAAAGGATCCGTAGTCTAGACAGAGGAGTATTTTTAATACTCACTAAGAGCTTTCGTGTTATTTCTGAGCTATTTTAAGATTTTGATGGAAGCAATTAATATAATTTTCCTAATACAGCTACAGAGGGATTTCTTTGGATTCAGAAAGAGTGTTTACATAGAAAGTAATGTGGTGAAGCGAAGTGATACAGACTTTGAACATGGAAGTTTTCAAACTTTCTTGCTTGAAATTTGAGTGAGCTTTCATTTTAAGGATCACAAATGCCGCGCTTGAGCTTTCTAAAGTCTAGAACTGATTGTTTTCTACTTCGAATAGTTAGATTAGCTTGATCGTTAAATCCTGTAAAGTTTTCTACCTGCAGCTTTTTTAAGTTTTCATTTTATTTACCACAAATGCTGTCAAGATTCCTCCAATGAGCTTTCTAAAGATTGGAATTGATTATATCTACTTTAAATGTATGGAGAAACTTGATCGTTGAATGCTTTAAGCTTTTCTCCCTGAAGCTTGATTGAGCTTTTATGCTAAGGATAACAAATGTTGCCAAAATTCTTTCAATGAATCTTTTAATGTTAGAACTGACTATTTTCTGTTTGAACTTTTTAGATAAGCTTGATCGTTGTATGCTTTAAACTTTTTCACCTGAAGCTTGATTGAGCTTTCATGTTAAGGACCACAAATGATGCCAACGTTCCTACAATGATTTTACAAAAGTCCAAGATCGATATTCTCTCAACCCAAGTTGTTAAAAAAACTGCTCCTAAAAGAAGAAAACAGAATCATGCTAAGACACTAGGGCAAGATTTATGCTGTTTATTGGCTGTCATTGCTCCTTCCGCCTACTTCAAAGTATTCCATCATTCAAGATTCAAACAAATGCACGCAGGTTTACTGCTGGCTATACTTGTCAGATTCGGAAAGTCTCTATATCCTACAGTGTACAAACATATCTACACACGTGTGTTGATTTATTTACTTTTTCGTCATAAAGATTCCACACAAACGACATCAAATTAAAGAATATCACATTTGCACATTTGTCCATTGTGTGCAACCCAATTCATGTACGGTCCCTTTCTTATCCCAACCAACTTTTCCCCCTACCACCGGTCATACACTCAACAACCATGTAATCATCACCAATATAGCACACTCACTTGACAGCTGCCATCAGCGCCATCATGCCCAAGTAACGAGCTCAAAACACAACACCCTTGCGCTACCCGCAAGCGTTTGGCCAGAAGTCATCATAAACGTTTCGGAGACCATAACCAAATGGAAAAATAGAAGAAGAACAAAACCGAAAAAGGAATCATCAAACCGAAATCTAACTGTAGTGAACTGAATTGACACAACCGCCGCATAGCTATGGGAGTATGACATCCCCTCACTGGAACCCCACTGCGTCACCAGTTTCGTAGCGTTAGAGCGGCGCGATGCTTATGAGCCCGTTTGCTGGGCTTAGCCACAATTTCATGTGTCCATTGTGTCTTCTCAGACAACTTGGGGTAACGACAAGGCAGCGGCGCACACAGGACACGCCATTTCTCAAAAACCAATTCAGCTGGGACGAAAGATGAGATGAAGCATAGAGGCAAAAATAAAAAATAAAACGCGCGTAAAGCATAATGAAAATAACAAATCGTACGCGCACACACCCATATACGCCAAAGCAAGTGCGGCGCCTGTGTTGGCAAAGCTGGAACGGAAAGGCAGGTTAGATGAGACGATTTTGTTGCGAGCGCAAGGGCAACCGACGCTCGGCTGAATGATTGAGTTCATATTGAATGCGCGTATATTGAGGGCGAGTAGTTGGCGGTGTGAGTTGATTTGAAGTATTGCGTGGCGCTGTCTGCGGGGTTACTATAACGCAAAAAAGTATGGGCGAAATAAAAAGTATAACTGTAGCAAGCGCCAGCAATTTCATAACAGGGGTATGCCAAGTCCAACAAGCCTACTAAAGACCAGCCAGCGCTATAAAAATGGCAAAGGAAGCCTGCCGCGCCCACTTCCTCTTCAAGCGGCAACCCTCCCACAAAGTCTACCAGCCAAAAAGGCACAATTTTACTGTTATTTTAGCGAAGCCATTGCTGTTGCTTTCGTTAGCGATTGGGAAACACTTTGAAGGGGTCACAGCATTAACGAGTGCTTAGCGCGGGAGCAAAGACGCGCACCCATGCATGCCCGGGATGTATATTTGTAGTCATTTAGCAAAATCGTACAAGGAGCCTTCGCTCGCTCTCCCTTTTTTAATGTTGCTTCATGTTTTGTTGGAACTGCGCCCTCTTGAAATGTGTAAACCCCATGCAGCAATGAGCTTGTCGCCAGCGCCGAAACGCCTACCTAACTTTCCAAGCGCACATACACTCTTAGACTAAAGCCCAATGCTCGCCAACATCCAACACGGTTTGGCTCCTTCCATTTCTTGTTCGCCGCTTTTTGTCCGCTCCACTTTCTTTCTTCCACGTTTTTGCAATTTTTATTTTATATATTTTCACTTCCACCAATGTACAACAACAGTGTGATTACTTAGTGTACCCATGGTACCCATGTCTTGTTTGACTAAATGAATGGGACCATGCGCCAGGCGAATAGATAGCGCAAATTGACACTTACAAACACAGAATTGCGAAGATAAAGAGTGGAAGGTGGCGGGTTGGTAACTGAGGTAGTGGAAGTGTGAGGGGTGGCGCGGATCCGAATGACCGAAAACTCTCGTCGCAAATGGACAGTGTTTCAAATGCGCTCCATTATATTGGCTTCGTTGATGATTTGAAAAAAACGACGATCAAATGGAGTCTTACAATAGCGTCGAAATAAAAATAATCCTCAAAAAAGTATTATTGTGCTGAGCTTAACTCTGCTGGTTAAGCCTTTGTAAAAAGGGGAGAATACAGAAAACAACCACATACACGATTAGCCAGCCCTCTTGTCCATAATTTGGGTTTCTGGTCACGAGAAATTTTTGGGCAATGAATATGCAGACGAGTTGGCCAGGCTAGGAGCCTCTTTGGATGCATCCGAGGCGAGTTAATATCATACCCGATGAGAACGATCAAAAGATGGTTTTATTCGCACTTTGATCAAATAGCTCAGATCAGCCATAAATCAATAACCAACTACAAGATATCGAAGTAGATTTTGCCTAACTATGATAATTGTAGAAGTAAGGACCTATTACTTATGACCAGGAATAGTATTTACAGACTTAGAGCTACCGTAACGGAGCTTTGGGTTTTTGGGCTAAACATTTTTTGCGCCGTAAAAATTCCTGCCTTATAAATATATTTGCCGAAACTGCCAGTTAGAGGGGAATACTACCGTTTTTCACTTTCTCCGTGGATGCGTGGATTTTGATGTTTAATTTTGGTTCAAAAAAAAGCCATTCATATTTCATAAATTGTTAGAAATAGATAAAATTTTATGTACTCGTATTCGTATTCTAGAATAGTTTTTAGTCATAGTCCTATTTTAAAATTCTGATAATGGAACTCCAAAGATCATATCCAAATCATTTTCTTACAAGGTATCACGAAAGTGTTCTTACATCCTACCTGGTCTATGTATCAGGCTAACAAGCTGAATCTATAATTTTAAGTATTTTCATAACACAAGTTCTATCTGACAGTTTTTTCGCTGAAAATCCCGACTAAAGTATTCCCAGCTGATTCCTTTTTGTTATCTAAAGATCCTTAAAACTCCCTAGTTTAATGCGACTTCACCGCCTTTACTTCTCAAATTTTTCAAAGAGAAAACTGATAGTGTTGCGGAGCCGAACTTTCTTTTGAGGATATTCATAAAATCTTGACCTTGCTCCTGATTGTCATTCGAGTAACTTCTCAGGTCACACAAAGCTCTGAAATCTTCAACTTTTTCGGTTTTAACTAATACTAAATACAGATATGAGTATATACATACTTTCAAATAGATAAAAACCACCCAAAGTGATTCGAACTTTACGTATTGGCATCTATTCTACACTTCTCTCCAAGATGAAAAATCAAAGGATTTTTGTGTCGCTCTTTCCTCCCCCTTACACCTTTTATTGAACAAACGAATGATGGAAAATAAAAAAACGGAAAGACTTTAATCGCTAAAAAACGGTTGGCGACATTTAGCTACAGAAGGTATGAAGTCTGCTTGCGCATAAACCGTTACCTCAGCTGTAAAAATATAAGTGGTGGCGGCCAACTCCAAACCCAGCATACTGTCGCTGCCATTTCCAACTCAAACACGTCTGAGCTGGTAGATGGGAGCGAAGAAACACAAGATTTAGAAAAAAACGCTCGGAACTTTGTTAGCTGCATGTGCCGATTTCACTCTATTTGCCTTCTTGCCTTCGACCAGGTGAGCCGAATGGGCTGCTGTCAGCTGAGGTAGGCGAGAGTTGGCGTTCGCAGGTTCGGTCTTGGCGGTTGTTACGTTTATCGTAGCCTTTGTTCGCGTATATAACTATACTTTTGTGATTCACGTTTGTATGTGTGTTGCTGCTTTGTGCCGCTGTTCTCGTTGTCTTTCGCTTTATTATCACAAGTTTTTTCTTCTTTTGCCGTTACTCTGAACGCTTGAAATTGCGTTGCAAATGAGTTTTGCCAAAAGTTTGATTGCACGGACAGATTATAATTGGGAACAAAACGGTAACCTTGTGAGTTTTCCCTACTTTTGCTTTTATTTTATTACTTTGAGGTATTTTTTTGCGGATATAGGATGCCTTTGAGGAGTAAGAGGGAGTGAATAGTATAGTCTAATAAAGAGTTTCAAATAGAACTGCTTGAAATATCTCTCGAGTATATACAGCTATTGTATAAAATAGGTTCTTGTTCGACTGGGATTTAAACCACCAACCCAAGTGGTGTATGCCATGAACTCAAGAAACGCAAAAAACGATGGTGTCTCGAAGAAGACTCAGACATTTAATTTCTATTTCCACCAGCTCAATTAAGTGTTTAAGCCTTGATCTCGCAAACTCGCAACTATCAAGGAAGAAGTCTTGAAATTTTTCCACCTCATCTACTTCCCGTCAACGTCTGCAGCTGGCGTCCGGTAAGATGTTCTACCTTACAGCATGGACGCCGTTAGACCAAAGCCCTGTTAGAATCCCAAAAATTAGGTTGAGACTAACCTTACTGAAGGCAAAGAACTCACTGGATCTCTTACGTTCGATATTAAGCCAAAAAGATCTTGCCATATCGGAGAAAACGATGATGGTCTAGTGCTGGTTAAGTTCCTGTGAAGCCCACGTATACAGTAGTTGAATACACGAGGAGAAGGGAGCACCGACCTGTTCCAACTCTACTGATCGCAGGGCTAGAGCGGCTTTCCTTGCCAGCTCGTCAGCTTTACAGTAACCTGCGTTTCCGTTGTGACCTGACAAGTCACCATTCTTATCACTAAGTGAATCTAAGTCATGGATAACAAGGTTAGGAATTCCTTCACTATCCCTGAACGAAAGGTTAGTGAGCTCAAGACTTAGTAATATAGCCGCCTTGCTGTCTTGCTGCTGGATAGTCAGGTTCCAACGTAGACACGAAGTAGAATTGCACTTTGTTCATGGTTTTTTTTAAGCCATGAAAGCCACATACTTCAACTAAAATATATGGCAGCCTACAGTGCACAAAGTCCTAGCGAACTTCTTAAATAGACTTTAAAGAGAGTTGTAACCCTAGTGTCTGACTAATATACCGACACCACCAAAAAAACACTGCAACGCGAATTAATATTCATCAACAGACATAAATGGATGGGTAAAAGAGGTCTACAAAAAAGCTGCTCATCAAAGAAGGGTACCGCCTTGCATAGAAAAGGAAATCGGTATTAACTAAGAGGCATTGTGAAGAGCCAATAACAACTGGGGAGGACAGAAAAAAAATGCTAAAGGACATGCAACGTAAAGCAGACATGTCTAAAATTGCAACAAAGCCAAATGCAATTTTGATCCAAGCCCAAAATGACGAAAAAGATGGACCAGACGACGTCTGCATAAATGCGAAAAAACTGCAGATAAAAGGCACAGGATACCAAAGTAAAATTAGTAGGAAGACGTTGGAGTAGCTTTTCAACAGCCAAGTGTTTGAGAAGTTTGGACTATGAGAAAATTGGCAGGACATGGGATTTTCATTGCATTTGCAACAGTCACATTACATTGCATTGTTTGGATTCGAATTATGCAGCGCTTGCCTCTGCATAGCCAATACGCTCGTAGCGACTGTGGACGTTCGAATGCAGACGTTTCGGTCGTTTCTTTGCCGCTTTTTTATGGCAGCGCTGAGGTGTAATAAAAAAGTCGTAATTTTTTATGGATGCGCTCCTAGGGTCTACCCTTGAACTTCCTTCGAAAATTTGAGCTCTCTTTTCATTTCGGCTTGCACTTGTTCGCCTTGTTGTTTGTCTTCTTGCTGTGCTAGTGCCTATCTAGTCTATGCATTGTCAAACAAGTTGCATACAGTTACCGTTTGGCGACAGAGTTCCAACTCCTTTCGTTGCATAGTCAATAGTCATTTGCAATATCATCAAGAAAATCAAAAACGAAAAAATATAGTAGTTCGATTTGGACAGTCGCAATGTGGTTAGGATGGTAGGGGCCACGATATTGATTGGGTTTTAAGAAAATGTGAGTTGGGGTAAGGGTTACAGTAGTTGATAGAGTTCTAGGCTCATTTCGGATTATTGTTTAGGTAGTTTTTTGTTTAAAAATTTTGCAATATTATAAACTGAAAACATTCAACGAAAAAGTATAAGTAAAATAAATTTTTCTCTTGTGCTGGAAAATATTTTTAGAAATATACTAGTATATACATATATATCATTGAAGAATAAGGTATACGTGTGTTAATAAAGAGAAGTAGATATGAGTAAGGATCGAATAGGGGCTTCAGATTAAAAAAAGAATGCCCTTATAAATAATTAAAACAGAGATCAGGCAAGTACACGGTAGATAAATCTCCAACAAGGCTTGTAGTTCCATGGAAGGCTCACACAACGAATGATTGCAAAGCGCCTTTCTTGCGGAAATGGGTTTAGAATGGAATGGGTTCAAGGAAATGGGTAGAGGAAACCCCTTAAGTAAAGATGGTAATGGGTGAGGGCTATAAAAGAATGAGGATATTTTTAATAAAAGGATCTCAAGTAGCTCACTCTACAATGCTCTCATAAGTATCATTTTGATCCATACTTCCGGAGTGGTGGGTTGGTTTCAAAGAAAGGTAGCAATAGGAAATCATCTACCAATGTGCCTAGGTCACAACTAAGGAAGTATATATTAATTTATGACTTGGAAATGGAAATTTGTCGTAAGCTTGCTACTAATTTCGATAGTTATTGGTTCTCTAAGATCTTTGTATGGGAAATGAAGGACCATATAAATAAATTTCCTAAAAGTATGCAATATCTTGAAAATACTTACGCTTATTGACTGAAAGTATATTCCAGAAATGTGAAATGAGTGATCATATAAATAAACTGCCTCTGAACAAAAAAAAAGTGACAGAAGGCGCACACATGCACCCTCCTCCTGCTTTGTCTTTCGTCTTCTCATCGTCCAAAAACTAAACTACTTCAATTATGGCTAGAAAATTTAACGCTTATTGCTGCGCAACCAGATTCACAGGCAAAGAGGAATAAAGTAGATCAAAATGAAAGAAAAAATTCAGCAAAAGTTGGATTTAAGTTACTGTCATGAAAGCAAAGAATACACCGCTGAGAGGACCTGCTATTGCCACACGTAGTCTCTTGTGTGTGTGTGTGTGAAGGAGCTTCTCAGACCTTTTTGGTGAGGCAGCGTTGCTTGTGAATGACAAACACTAGTAGTGTGCAGTAGGTGGGCGAGAAGAAAAAGCTGGCGCTGTGGCACACCTACGCTTGCTTCACTGTCCCAACGTCGTTATCCCTTTTTCCAAGTGAACCTTTTTCGAATTTTTCTTTCACTTTACGTTTTTTCTCATTTATGGCAAATGTTTGCTAGGGATTCTCTCTTCCATTTTTTATTGCTTTCGTTGCAAAGGCGAAGGACATTTGATGTTAGGTGGGGTTCGTTGGCTTACAAAGTTGCCGCCAGAGACTCGCAATGAGTAGATAAGAGCGAGGTGGCGGTAAGATTACGGGACGTTAATATCGGTCATTGTTGGCGCTGAGGTTCAGAGCATGTTACTACGTACAAATGATGAAGCACAAGGCGGCACTTGCGAACCATATTCACTCTCCAGCTGATGCGACTATCAAAAATAACAGTGTTTTTTGGTTCATTTTTGGGTAACCTGAAGTCCAGCGCAAAACTTTTTGGGCATAGTACTTAAAAACAACAACAGCATTTACAATATCTAACTGTATGCTATGCTCGGTTGGCGAATGTTTTGCGGAAGTTCGCCGTGTGGGCGTGGGTGCCGGTTTTCTTTTGGCTACCAGCAACCGCAAATCTTTTGAAGCAACCAAGAAGAAGAACAAAAACGACTTTTGTCGGCAATCGCTGACAAAAACGGCAGCAGAAAGTTTGGATATGCGATTTCTACATTCCATTCACTTTTCTGCTTTGCGCTCGTCAACTGGCGCTCGAAGCCAAGAAAATCCAACCGCTCAAAATGAAGAGGAAGTAAAAGGCAAGCCATGAAAGTGGATGAGCAGACGGTGTTGTAGAAAAACCAAGAATTAGACAGTAAAGCAGTCGACGCTAAGGACGAAAAAAGCCCACGAAGAAGATGAATTACTTTCATGCTGTATACGTACTCCAAGTCATCATCTTCGACGCGTGTGCCCCCACGAATGGTTGATAATGCCCAGCAATGCTTTGGCATGAACAAAGCCAAAATGGACGCCGGTCATCAATTTCGTAAAAGGGCACCGAGCAACAGAAAAACCATAACAGTAAATCCAAGTAAATGGAGGCGAAACAATACCGTGCTGTGGTAGGGTACCGAGTCGACAGTATAATCAACAAAATCGAAGAAATTGAAGGCGCAAGCATAAGAGAAAAACTGAGAAAAATGGAACTAAGCTGCGAAGCAAAGTAGCACTGGCTATTCCAAGGTTATAATCAAAGTGCGGAATGTTGATGGCGCACAAACAGAGTAGAGTGACTCTCTTCTTCTAGGCCGACATAGACGATGTAGAATATATCACAAGGCGCACTTAAGAGTACTCACTTTATACTCAGTTTGCTTTAGATGGCGAAGGTGGTCTTAAGTTGTTGTTGCTCATGGCGTGTGCAATTCGATGCGCGTTGATAAGTTTGAGTTCTTTCAAGGAAATAAGCCGTTAATAAGGAGTGAAGGATCATTGCATGGTAGTATAAGCGGTTCATGATTGAGGATGAAGACTGATCTGCAAAACGTTCACATAAATATATATATATGTATAGTTCAAGTTCGTCAGTTTCAAAACTTCTGAACTAAGTCTGAGTTGTTGTGGAACGATTTCTTTTGTGCACGTTTTTGGGCGTTTAAGCCTTCCGGTGTGGTATAAACTCTTACTGTCACATCACTTTCTGTTACTGTCAGTCGGAATCGAAAACTACTATCGACCGGAAAGGTGTTGACCACCATTTTCAAGTATTCACAAGGTCTACATAGATTACCTGGAGAAGGTCAAAATGAAAAAACAAGATATTCCACTTGAATTCTCATAACTTGTTGCAGAATTCTTCGAACTCTCCAGGTTTGAACCGCTCGGTTCGACTTTTTTTGTGATCGATTCCCACTACAGTCGGGCCTAAGAATCCGGAATGGACCTGGATTTTTATCTAAGCAAGGACTGTCAACTCGGTACCATTCCTCTTAATCACATCAATAATGTTTTCTGTCACTACAACAACAACAAGCTTTTTTGTGATCTTCACCGGCACCGCCGTCGCCAAAAATTGCGGACTACTATGTTGCCCCACTGTCCGAACTCCCAAAACTTAGACCGCTCTGTTCGACTTTGCTGTTGTTCTCTTTCTTTACAACAAGACTCCGGCTCATAACAATTTCCGAATTTTTCGAATTAGACTATGAACTGGTACCCCACCTTCGATTTGGGTCGAGGTTGTCTACGTCAGGCTGGTCTACTTAACGGAGTTCGGGCAAATATGTTTTTTGAGCCAAAATTGTCGAGCTAAATGGAGACTATCTTCAATAATAAACTTCTAAAATATTTTTTTTCTTTTGTGTCCTTCCTAACCTCACTATTTTTCATCATATTTTTGACGCAAATCACTTCGTTCTTCTACAGATAGAATAAATATTGCTAAGAAAATTTGTTTTTTGGGTTTTTGGCATTTTTCGCAAATACATAGTTTACATTTTGACAAAATACACGTTTTATTTTGTTTAATTCGGCATTTTTCCAGTCTTCCACTACGATTTTTGACCAGCTTATAACTCGATGTGCATCTTATTGTCAATTTATCCTAAAAACGCCTTAAAAATGGAGTTAACATCGTGTGGGGAATAGTTCTTCCAGGTATTATAGGTTAACAAAAATATAAATAAAGACCAATAGATTGATAGTCGAGTGCTCATAGGAATTTTTGTGACTGCGGTTCAGATAATGGTATACCTAAAGAGTTCTTTCCTTACATTTTATGCCTTGAAGATCTTTTCTGTATACACGCGATCTTGTCCCTCAGTTTTTATGATATCGAGCTGAAATTTTGTCTCCGTCCTTTTATCGCCAAGATGCTATTCTTTTTTTGGAACTGCCGACATCGGATCACTATATCATGTAGCTGCCATACAAACTGAACGATCGGAATTAAGTCCTTATATGCAAAGCTTTTTTCATGACAAGTTATCGGTACGAAATTTGGCATGAGTGGTTACTCAAAGGAACCAAATAATCTCCGAAGAAAGCATTCTAATCGGATCACTATAGCATATAGCTGCCATACAAACTGACCGATTGGAATCGAATTTTTGTAAGGAAAACTTTTTTCTTGACAAGTTATCGGTTCAAAATTTGGCATGAAAGATTGCTCGAGAGAACAACATAATCTCCGAAGAAAGCTTTCTTATCGGATCACTATAGCATATAGTTGCTATACAAACTGACCGATCGGAATCAAATTCTTTTAAACTTTTTAATTCGAGGAGTTATCGTCACAAAATTTGGTGCAGACTCCTTTCTAAGACATTGTTGTAATCTCAGAATATTTTGTTCAGATCGGATCATTATAACGTATAGCTGTCACACAAAGTGAACGATCAGAACCAAGTGCTGGTAAGGAAAACTTTTTTGTTTCACAATTCATTGTCACAAAATTCGGCACCGATTCAGATGAATAACTTTTATGCAATCTCCGGATATACTGTTCAGATTGAACCGCTATAGCCTATATCTACCATACAAACTAACTAATAACAACAAAATCGTGTAATGGAAAGTTTTTTTATTAGTTAAATCTATAACTCAATATAATTCTATATCCGTAGTTCTATTTACCAATTTGTATTACTTTTTATACTCAAACTCTAAATAATCATCATCAAACTCAGTATTCCTGCTGCTTCCCAGTGTGTATACGAGAAGAAAAATTTCTTTGCTTATCACCAAAAACTCGCAAAATATCTCTGTGCACTTTCTTTGTATGCTTTTCACTCTTCTTCTTATCTACAGACATCTTCCAGTTTCAATATTCATTTTCCTAGCTTCGTCCAACTCCTTCGTTTTCTAACGCCACTTCCTCTACACCTCGCCTCTCACCACATTCAAAATACAACACTAATACACCTCCGTGCTGAAATTCTATCCACCCAAGTCTTCTTACAACAACAAATGCAGCTCATACATTTTACTGCTGACCACATTATGTGGTCATCTTCTTGTCTTAACCATGCTGAGGGTGCCGGCCAACACCACTGCGCTTCCTTGGCTTTACAGAAACAAAGTCTCGGAGCAGAAAACTCAACACCTCGCCTCTATATCTTGACCAGCCCACAGTCAACACACGAAATCGGTGATCGCCAGAAGAGTCTTGGTGCAATTTTGTGCATGGAGTTTGTTGTTGTTTCTACTTTTACTCTAAAATAATTGTTGCTGCCAGCTTTCAGCATCTTTTTGCTTGTCTTCTGTGCGTCTGTGTTAGTGAGCGTGTTTATGTATGCGTGTTGTTGCCTTGTACGATTATATATATTTGGCTTCTTTTTCTATCGCATGGAATTGCAGCCAAAAATGCATTTCCGGTGCACATTTCTTGGACTTTTGGGTGCATACAAACACACACACACATACGTGCTTTGGCCAGCTTGCTTGAGTGTGAGTGTTATACATGCTGGAAATAAAATGGATGTGGCAAGTTGAGAGGGACGGTGAAGAAAGCAGAAGTGGTGGAGTAAGAT
This sequence comes from Bactrocera dorsalis, assembly GCF_023373825.1. Lineage (NCBI taxonomy): Eukaryota > Metazoa > Arthropoda > Insecta > Diptera > Tephritidae > Bactrocera > Bactrocera dorsalis. Next base: position 4,415,520 of record NC_064303.1, read on the forward strand.
TGTGCAGTTGCTTGCTTGACTTAGTTGTTGTAGTTGCCATATCATCTGTTGTTGTTGCACACACAAGCAGGCATTTTCTAGCTACGTTGCTTCATAGTTATATGCATATGATTGTTTGTGTGGCAGGGACCAAAGAAAATTTATGCTCAAATGCATTCAAGTCACAGACATACGAATGCACACACACACACATATACTTTTGCAAATAAAATTCACCACACCTACACTTGCTGCGGCGCCGGTAGGCTTTCTGGCACCCACTTGCATGCCAATAAGAAGCTGCATCCACACACATACATAAATAGGCATATGAGTGGGCTATCAGCTATCGTGTATGTGTGTTTGTGGGGCGTATGACTGCTTTGTTCAAAATTTCGGCTGTTGCCTGGCGCCACCCAAGAAAACTCACACACAACAACATTTGCGCAAACATTTTCTATTTGTTTTTGTTGTTGCTAATTTTGTTGCCGCTCTGTGCATGCTGCCTGTGCTGCAAGCAACAACAATGTTGAGGAAAATTGTCACTGCTGGACAATTGTATGCTGATTTTTGTTCGCTGCCTACTTCTAGGCGCTACGCAACTTTAATCAATTGTCTCTCCCTTCAAGCGACAGGGTTCCTTACATATTCACATATGTACATACTTATAAGTGTATATAATTTTGCTTTACATTTGTTACCCGAATATCGGTTTGTGTCTTGCATGTGTCAAATAGCTTAAGGTGCGTGTGTTTGTGAGCTGTATGTATGTATTAGGCTCACATTTGATGTGCTGCGTGAAAATGTCAGAAGCTCAGCACTTTCACACAGTAATCCTTATATATTACTACACTTGGGCAGCTAATTTTTTCAACACTTAGTAGGGTGGGTCAGCTTAGGGTGGTAACCAACCGAGATTAAAATTACCTATACATTTTTGTGAGTAGAAGTGGTCACTTCTTAGCTCCCCACAAGTGCTTAGGCGTCCACATCTCCTTTTTAATGCATTCCTACAACACATTATATATTGTATAAAATTATAGTATCTGAGAAAAATATGTAGTTTTGTATACTAATCTATACGAGTATAAGCAAACTTTTGGAAGATCAACTTGGCTTATCTACAATTTTTATGAGCCTTCTCGACCTTATAATTATCTTATTTGAGGAAATTATAAGAAATAGAGTTTTGAATACTGATTCTTGTAAGTAAACTTCCCGAAAACCAATTTGACTTATCTACGATTTTTATGAGCTTTCTAGTTATAACAGTTATCCTCTCGAGTTATATTTTTTCCGGAAATCATTATTGTCGCCTTTATTTTGACATTGAAAGTTAAACCGTATTAGTTTACAACCATCATAAGCCCTTTTTTCAACCAATCGCGCCAAAATGTAGGCAACCGACTTTGTTTTTATCTTAATTCAACGTCATGATGAGGTTATCCATTCGAATCTTGCCGAAATTAATGTTATCTCTTTCATTTTGACATTGAAAAGTAAGTCATATAAGTCTATCATTCAAAATATATAGTCATATCACCGAAAAAGTCCTACTTCCAACTAAATGGTTTTTCCCTGCGCGCCGAAATGTAGGCAACGTATTTTTATAGTTGTCTTAATCAAACTTCATGATGAGTTATTTTTAAAACCATATTTATATGAGACCTAAGGCTTTCTAAAAGGTCTCTTAAGCTTACTCTGAGTAGTAGAACCCTTCCTTGGGGCATTCCTTATATTTTTTCTTAATTTATTGCAAGCTGGAGTCACGTCATTTAAAGGTTCCGATATATTGTGCAATAGAAGAGGGAAACTATCGAATGTTGGGCCCTATTCTCATATAGGCAATACTTTAAAAGTCTTTCAATTTTATCGTAGGCCAACTTGCTTGCTGAATGACATACATCCTATCTAAAGGGTATAACTTTATAAAGGACATAAAGTATGTCGAAGATCTCATTAGTCCTTCCACTTTGATCTTTTTGAGATATCGATCTGAAATTCGGCACACATCCTTTTCTCCACAAGAAACTGCTTATTTCTCGGAATCACCGAATTCTGATGGGTATAGCATACAGCTGTCATACAAACTGAACAATCGAAATCATGTGCTTGTACGGGAAACTAATTTAATTTTCAAGGTATCTTCACAAAATTTGGCGCAGAAATTAACCCAATGCATTCCTACTATCTCCTAAGAAATAGTTCATATCGGACTACTATAACATACAGCTGTCATACAAACTGAACAATCGAAATCATGTGCTTGTATGCAAAACTTTTTCACTTAACGAGATATATTGAAGAAATTTGGCACGGACTACTGTCTAAAGCAATGGCTCCATCTCCGAGGAAATAATTCACATCGGACCACTATTGCACATAGCTACCATACAAACTGATCGATCGAAATCAAAATAAGTATCTTTTTATAACCTTCAGGGTGATAAAAATGCACCTGTGAAAGGTATTACAGCTTCGGTGTAGCCGAAATTAACTGCTTTCCTGTTTTCTACTTTTCTTGCTGAATATCAACCAAATTTTAAAGGAAGTCTCAGCAACGAACCCAAATTTCGAATACAAATAACTACAATAAAGAGTGTTTGTACCACAAAAACTAACAACAACGCTTTGCAATTATAAAATTTGCGAAAATAACAACAAGTAAAATTTGTTTTGTTGCAGCATAATGAAATAAGAAACAGAAGAAGGTGAAGAAGGCGTTGACGGAAGCAAGTCTTGAATGACAGCTGCAAGAAACCAAGAAATGCTTAGTGAATGATGCATTATATATGCGCATTTATGGATAGCAAGCTAGTAGTGAGCATATATACAACAAAAATTTTAATGCAACTACTGTGCACTCAACAGCAGCACAACAACTGCAGCTTGCAACTATATACTGCACATTTTTAAGACTGCTTTGTTCTTGCACTGCTACGTTAATATCTTCACCAACATTGACCATTTCGGCTTTTATTTGCACAGAGCAAAGCATTCTGCTCACCACCTCTAAACGCTTATACGACGACCCGACTTCTTAAATGCAATAACTTGCACCCTAACTCACATTACCATTAGTTGTTGTTATTTTTGCTGGAGGCTCTTCGTCTTTCTTAGCAGTTTAGTGCTTATATACTGACGACGCACACTACAGCCACACGCTCAGGCCGAGCACACTGCTGCGTACGCATTTTGAATTTTATATGTTGCATACTTTTAGGCATTTGGGCATATTGCACACAATAATTGCACATTTCGCACACATGCAGCCCTAATGAATTTTCTTAAGATGCTCGTTGCAAGCATTTTATAGGAAAATTTTCTTGAAGCCACACATCCACACAGATGAACGTGCGTAAATTTGTTTTTGTGCCACATACATACGCAACAGCAATGCACTTCTTGGCTGCTGCACTGGGTTTGTTGCAATGCATTTAGCCTAAATTTAGGCGTCGCTGTGCGTAAGCTGGTCAAAATTACGCACACACACACGTGCACTTACTTCATACTTACTTACGCGTATACGTTTGCAACAAAAATACTTGCCTCAACTCGACTGCTGTCCATGCTTGGCTGCTGCGGCGTGTGAGTGTGTGGCGGCAAAATGCATCTGAGTCTTCTGCAACTTTCTAATTCGAATGTGTGCGTGCTTGGCATGCACTTATTGCACTGCAGCTTGCCATTCGTCCGCTTCGGCGTTAGGCCTATGCACCAACACACCTATTCCATACAGCCTTGCAACTTCTTGCGGCGCCTATTTGGCATCTTCGTGCATTTTTACACACTTGTTATCTCTTTTCCTCCAAGCGTAGTCATCAATTTATTTCGATTTCTTTCTGGCTTATTTTCCTTTCTTTTCATCCCAACGTCTTCGTTTAGTCTTCGTATCGCACATTTGAAAATTTCGACTTCTTCGTTTTTACGAAAATTTTAATTCGTCAATAACGCCGCAAATTACCCGCCCAAAAAAATAATTACTTTTTTCCAATTCACATAAAATAAATTAGTAAATGTTTTATATATACTTCAAAGAGATTTTATTTGCAACTTCTGCATGAATTGCTTCCGGAAATTACAACAAATCAATTAGACAACTGATAGGATATTAAGTACGCAATGCAATTTTTGTTGTTTCAACTAAAAATATTCCATATATACTATTATAATATAGTATAATGTTATATAATATAATGTATACGTTCGTAAGTCATTGACTTAATAATCAATTATTGTTCAAATATTAAAAACTTTTTTATTGAGTTTAAAGAACTTAATAGATTAACATTCACAATTCTTCAACATATTGCATCAATCTCCTGGCCTTATATAGTAATGTAAAAAAAATATTTTTTTTCTTATTTCGATAATAAGTATGTACCTCTAAACATAACATACTAAAATTTCTAATCGATTTCTCAAATAAATATTGAGTAACAATCAGCTCAGTCAGTTTTTCTTTTTCTAAAAACCAGATTTTTCAAATTTTCTTAGTATTCGGAGAGAAATAATTCTAACGCTACCTAATCTTTTCTGATTTTATTGTATAGGGATTAGTTTCGGATATAGTTTTCATGCCATAAATAGAACTTATGATCCTTGGTAATGCGAGGTAGAAGTTCATTCAAAATAACATAACTAACGCGTAATCTCTCAAAAAATAGCTATCCAAAAAGTACTGGTACTTGGATCACCCGTTATTTACATAGTTCTCCCTACAATTACTTGCTAGTTCTTCGATCTGAACAGGCCAAAATCGGCATCTTTTCGATAGAAATATAAAGTCACAGCGATATGTATTGTTTCTTTTCTTTACTGATTTCTACCATTTTACAGCTCAGGGTCCTTTTTCATTTGAAAGGCAAATTTAAAGTACGATAGCACATTTTTTATATACTGAATCAAGCTGTGTCGGCATAAAAGTTAAACTGTTTTATATTCTATGTTATCATCCTAAAGTATTTACTTTGTAATGAAATATAAGGAGAAAATGAAGAGAAAAAAAATAATATTTGACCACAATCGGTCACACCAAACCAACGATAGGAATTTTAAGCCAAGGTGGGTATCAATAGATTGGGAAGTCTGAATCGATTACCACGAAAATATTACAAAGAACAAATACTTCGAAATAGTTAATAAAACATGGAAACATCCAGTTGAGATTAAATGCCTTTTCTTTTTTTTAAAGTAAATTTCTGGAATAACTTTCAAGGCGCGTAGCGATTCACTTTTGATGGCTTCAGTTGATTCAAAACGATTTCCTTAGACCGTTCGTTTGTGTTTGCTGAATAGCCAGAAGCTAAAATCAGCTAAATACGCAAAGCAAAAGCCAAGAGTTCTCGGCCCGCAATTCCGATTTTTTTTACGAATAGCTTCGCGCAAACAACGAATAACACTCAAATAATATTCCATGTTGAAAGTTTGACCGGGCAAAAGTAATTTGGAGTGCACCACACCACGATAATCGAAGAAAACCGTCAACAGAAACTTGATATTTAATTTGTTTTGACATGGTTTAGTCGAAAAGATTTATTTCAGAGACCCTATTTTTCGAAAAAATTTAGTAATTTTGGAAACAATCGTGCTTTCGTTGTCAACACATTTTCGACCCTCTTTTAATGACTTGTACCAATCAAAAGCACTTGCTCGAAACAATAATTATAACCGATGACCTTTTCCAACATTCTGAATGTTTCCAAAAATTTGAATCCGCATAAAATTTAATTGAACAAATAAATGAATAATCATCATCCATCCCATCCCATCGTAAATACCTAATACATTTTATTGTTTTTTTAGACATTCAATTCAGTAATGAAATATAAGAAATATTTCGGTGGGAAATATACAGAATTTAGGTATCCAACTTTCCTTTTCTTGGATTTTATTACATGCATTTATTAGTGTCTTCAAACTAGATTCCTTTTTCAGCCCATACAAACATGCCAACGCTTAATCCAATTCTTAAACACTCCTGCTTAAATCAGGGCTGCTGTTGGCTTAGGTGCTTTCAGTAAATTTTTTTTTCGGTTTCGACTTATTTTTGAAGCACATTTTCTGGTGCGATCAAAATATTTAAGTCGATCCATAAGAGATGTTGAGATCAAATTTTTCGCTCTAATACCAACAAATCGATTTTCAGTCATAGATTCTTAAACTTTTCGATGTTATCGTCATTAACAGAAGTGGATAGACGACTGGCATGAGTCAAAATAGTATGAATTCACGACCTTCAAAGTTTGCTTTTTGGCACTCGAATAATAATATTATTGGTAAAGTAGATTCCCCAAACCACTTCTGCAACAATTTTTACGTATCGAAAAAATACGAACCAGCTCTAAGCGCAGTTTTGAGAGTTACACATATTTTATATAGAATCATTTGGACATGTTCGTTGTAAACAAAATTCCCAACAACCCAAAAAATGGAACCATATCGAAAACTCTAATTATATTTGACTTGAAGTGAGTTATTTGTTGGATTGACTTTCTCATTAAATGGTCAATATTTATACACCAAAAAGTACTTGATCTCCTTTATACACTATTTCCGATGGCCCATTTGAAAAGCAGTCACCCTCTGCAATCGAATTGCTGGCTGCTACTTTTTCGATTCCCATAGCTGCCCTGCTGCCGTTTCCGCACCCTACGCTTAAGCCTGTAATACTTGCACGGGGCTACAAATGGAGTGTGTGGGACACAAAAGCAAATACAAGGAACATTTACAGCCTTATAAGGTGAGCACATGCAGAACAACAACCAAAACGACATAATAGCTTGTGACAACAACTATGCGAACATACAACAACTAAGCGCACAATGAAACTAACGGTAACAATAATAATAATAGCAATAACAAAAACAATAATAATGCTTACTTAGATATAGTAATTGTAATAATAGCGCTGGGAATCATGGGTATACACTCCACCACCGCCCGCGCTTACACCCACAACGCCGCGCCCTAAGCAGCAACAAGGCAAAAACTAACTTAGTATTGGAAATGAAATACGTTGTCGCTTGAAGGGAAGGAAATGGCATTAATGCCGAGAACGAGCTTGCCTTGTGCCACCACAACAACAATAAGAATAATACATACTATATGCGGAATAGAAAAAGTCAACGGCGGGGAAGAACCCCGCGAAAGCATTAAACTTAGTGCCGAGTAATAGTGCTGCGGCACTAGTCACAACAACAGCAACAATACTAAAAGCATGTGTGGTAATTGTACGCGTACCCATACACACGCGCACATATCGATATATATTTATATACATTGAAGCGTATGTGTAACTGAAATGCGGCAACTTTCCTTAATGCAGAAGGGGAATGTCAATCAAACCATCAAAAGCAAGTGATGATGACGGCAAGTATGCCGGCGACGTCAGCGGCGACGCGCCCAAAAACGCGTAAGCAGGCACAAACACACACATTTGCAAGCATTGCCATATATAAATGTGATAGAGGCACACCAAAATATTGCTATTATTAGGAAAAGTCGCTGCTCCGTGCGCACTGTGGGGTGGCGCGGCACAAGACCCTTGACAAGCGCACACCATTACCCGCCGCGCAACCACAACAACCTACGCCACAAAGTAGTGCCGCCGATGGTAGCACAGAGCCGCATAGCATGCCACATGTGTGTGCGTGCCTGATGAGCGAGCGCGGGATGGGCGGCGTGGTGAACGCGCGCGGTTACAGTAGTGGCGTTGCGGCGCAACCCCATCACGTGTCGCCACAACCCCAAACTCATAGGCATCTTATGGGACTAGAGGCGCACACATGCACATATGCGTAAGCCGTGAGACGCCGGTGCTATGCTTAGAATTGTGCGTAGGCGCGGCAGCACAGCAGTTTTGTCTTAACCCGCGGCCTCATCACTCATCGGCGCGTAACGCGGCGTTGACTGCGCGCCGCTAGCTGTGTGTGCGCTCGATTGAAGGCGCTAACCGAAAGAAAGGCGCATGCAAGTAACCGCCTCTATATATGTATGTGTGCATATGTGTGCGTATGCATGCGAGTCGGTACGGGAAGCAGCACAAGTGTTGCGGCGCATGAAAAAGGTGCGTCACTTAATGTCTACGTTCAAATTAATTTCGTACAATGAAGCAGCAGCAAACAAAAAAAAAAACTACAAGAAACAACAACAACTACACATACCCAAGCCTCAGATTGCCGAGCTAACTAACTCACTAACCCTTTTCGATTTGTGCACAGCACTCCAACTTGCGCCGTCAATTTCGGGGGTTAGAAATTCAAAGCAATTTCCTTCAAAAATACCATCAAAAAGGCACCAGGGTTGGGGGTGTTGAGGTTTTCGTGCAAAAGTTTGTTTGTACTTCGACTTTGTCTCAGCTTGGCGCTCATGTGTAAGCTTGTCATTGTGCCCGTGCGCGCATTGTGCGCGTTGTCAGTCGCATGAGCTAAGCAGACAATTCTTTTTTCTTCAAATTTTGCTTTGCCTTTCAAATATCGTATATCCCATTTCTAAAGCGTGTTTTTTCGACCTCAAAAACTTGCGCTCTTTACAACCCTTTCAAGGCGGTTTAGAGTTTGTCGGTTGTTGGTAGGTATATGTAGGTATATACAACACAGCACATACGCACTTCCGACAACTTCAATGAATTTCACGCTCTTCTTGCCAAAGTTCATTCAAATAGACAGGCATTTCGGTTGAGTATGTGCCCACCCTAATCTATTTCCATTTGATTGGATTGTGAGTATCTTGGACCCACACTTTCAATTATCAGTGATGAATTTATTGTCATTGCACAATGAGGGATATCACCACACTTAGAGGCTACTAGACATGCTAGCACTCATCGGCACTGGAAATTAAGATTGGTGCTCATACTCTTTGATGGGAAAAATTACGTTATGTGGACGGCATTCGCAAGCTGTTATTGTAGCATCGCTGTGGAGTCTTTCAGAACAGGATGTTGAGGACACACCAAGAAAGCTAATTAAAATTTCATAAATTTTTTTATAGTTCCTCCAATACAATTAATCCTCTCTAAAAAAGAGCCCTTTTTCAACTTTCCGAATTTTCAAAGTATAGTCCGATACCTCAAATTTAGTATAACTCAAACGTTCACCTCTGAATCAAGTTACCAAATATTAATACATTTTAAAATGAAATTATATATTAGTCATATTAAGAGTCGCCGAGAAGCCTTTACAATGAAGTTCCACTAACTACTCTCCGAGCTAGAAAGACATCAAGTCTTACTATAACAATAACTTCTCTCTTTCGAGTACGGTAGCACCTTAACGGTCCATCTATTAAGGTTTTCAGATAGGTTTATTGTTGTTGATATATTCTTCTTCGTCTTTTTCACTACAACTGGGGTTTGCTCGTGACCTACAACACAAAACTTTGCAAGTTGGCTCTATCCTTTGTGTGCCAGTTGTACATCCCAAGTACAGACATATCTATATACACTTGGTTCCTCCATTGCATACGTTGTCCATCCAAGGATCCTGAATCGAAAAAGCTTTTCGCTGGACCCTAGTCTTTCAAACGCATGACCTGACCTAACCCGCACATTCGTTCAATTTTTACGAGCTTAACTATGTACATACATGTCGTCTTAGAGATCGTACAGTTCGTGGTTCGATCGGTACTCATCGCTCGCTCAGATGGCTCCAAAAATGTTGCTAGAAACAGGTCTCTCAAATGCTTCAAGTTCTTTCTCAACTCGTTTCGTCATCATCCATCTGCGCCGTATAATAGTACGGAGTGATAAAAGATTTGTATAACGTAAATTTTGCTCGACAAAAGAGGGATCTACGTCTCAATAGCCTACAGATTCAAAGTATTTCCTGTTGGTAAATATTATTCTGCGTTTGATCTTCCGGCTTAGAATAAGTTGTTACTAAGTTCCAAAACTCAACAGTCTTCTCAAGTAAATGCACATAAAAATACGAGTATATTGTATGTTTACTGAAGCGAGGGAGCTGAGGTCTACTCGAATGCATTACTGAGGTGATAGATCTTGTTAAGAAACGGCCACCACACAGTTAGCAATATTCGTGAGTGAGACAAGACTTCAAGAAGGCAGCTGCAACTGACAATATATGAAACTATCTGCAGTTGAAGAAACAAGAAAGGCAAGAGGACATTTTTGAAAGAATTGATGTAAGATATGACAACTTTGGAGTACCTTCAGTGTCGCTAGTACTTCCATTGAAGCATGAAAACTATGATGATACCGAGCCTCCAACTTACTAAAACGTTTCAAAAACGAACTTTTCATTAGTGGTAACTCCACAAAGTGAATATCCTTCACGGTTTTTACTCTCTACTACCTATAGTGCACTCAAAAACAGAAAGAAATAATAATTTACAAACAGTTAATCGACAATTCAAGCGCTCACCTACAAACACTAAACAAATTCTCATCAAAAGCCGACAGAGTGTTCGAAGTGACCAAACAAATTTGACTCACATCGATTTTGAACACTTTTGATTTGTAGTCTGTAGCCGTCTCACAACAGAGTGTCTTGTGTCCAAAAATAGTTGATCGAAATAACCACTCACATGTTATCGTCCTTCTATTGTCAGCATGAAGCCCAAATGCAAGTCGTCATCCCAAGTAACCACCCTTAATCGGGCTTCGATTGATTGCCGCTTGTTGGCGGTGGCAGTGCTGATGGGGGTGATGTGCCCGCCACACACTCACGGGGCCTGAGGTCACGCACACGCGATTACATGGCACATATCTACTTACAATCTAAGATTTCGGTTTGTATGTTCTTTTGTAGTAGAGCGCTTTGTACACATTGACGGAGTGTTCCGTTTGCCGCTGTGTGTGGATGTGACGGTGTTGCATTTGTTTTTGCTATTTCGATTGGCATCGCCTTTCTTGATGACAACAGTGATGAAGCACTTAATTTACTAGAGCGTTGATGGGCTTTTTTCAAGTGTCGTACCAAGCGTTTCTTTTTTTCATTTTGCTTTGCCTTTGCTATTCTTTTCTATATCGTTTCTCGTTATGTGGGCACTAATATGATGTGAGATATGTGGGGTTAGATGATTTCTCATTTATATCCCATTTGTTTTTTTGTTTCTTTTCCTTTTCAGTTTTATATATGTGCTTGTGTTCGAAAGTATGGACACCTAACTATTATTTGAAGATTCTGCTCCAGGTTTTTAATATTAATTTGGGAGAGTAGCCGATTTTCTACGAAAGAATTTTTAATTAATACATCTTCATAAGAAAAAATTCTATAAATATTTGTTCCCTTAACAATATTAACGTTTGTTGCAGCGATCCATTGCCAAGAAGGGTTTTGGTATAAGTCAAATATTACCCGGACCGATGAAAAAACTACAATTTCATTTATTAGTACAAGAACTTAGCTGAGAAAGGCGCCTGTCTTTTTGAAACCAAATGCCTTTCACACCAATATTCTCCAATTCGGGCAAGAAAAAGTCATTAATCATGGCTCTATAGTGAACCCTATTGTCTGTAAAATTATTCATAAGGAAATTAAATGAAATATGAACCGAAGATTTCTTCTGCCTATAGAACTCTACAAACAGAAATCTTTTGAGGATGTAACGGCGATTCAAGAATGGACTACACTTTCTTGTGAAAATTGGGATGGTTGGTCATCTCGTTTCGGACCAATTCCCCGAAAAGAGTGTGTTCACCAATAGAGTAGGTCTGTTTATAATGAAATGGCAAACCTAACTGGGTATAAATCAAGTAACAGCTGTCAAAATTACCAACACCGAAAAGCTACTTCATTTGTTATAAGCCTCGGCTAGGCTGGCGTTTTTTCTACTTCGGGTCATTTTTAGAACGCCATTCGCGAGATTTTCGGAGAGTTTCGAAGTAATATTCATAAACCCACGTTTCGTAACTAATAATGGAATTACACGTTTTATGAATGTAAGGTCTTCCGCTACGTTTTCATGAATTTTTTGGACCTTGTCTTGTTTTCGATTTTGAAAAAAATTCATGTTTTTGGAACGAGTCTGAATTTCACACGCTTCATACCCAAACTGATGGACAACTCGTATGAATTACAACTTCTGCACGAATGAAATTTATGAACATAATAACCCGTTGTACACATTTAATTTTTATTGATTCTGATGATCAAAAATTCGCCCACAGAGAATTTCGACCCTTGAAACAAGTGCTCTTAATGTCAGTCAATGATCGGAGGAAGTAGAATGTGTCATAGCGTGACTGTAAAGATGATCCCTGGGGAAAGACTATTTCTCTTTATAGCATTTACCTTATATTCGCAAAACTGTACCACTGTTCCTTCAAGACGAATGAGGTAGAAAACGCGAAACAACACCTAAGAATAGGATAATAAATAAGGAGGACAGCTAAACACACAAAAGACAGAAATATTTATTTTTTGAAGATTATTTCTTTCACGAAATGGCCATGTCCCCGACCGTTGAGTACAATTTTCGATGATTTGTTCGAGCATATAGACTGGTAACTAACAAAAGACACGCGTGATGTTTTGTTCCAAGGCCTGAATCGAAGCGGGGTTGTCCGCTTGTCGATCTTGATGGTCAATCGATGGGGCAAAACATGAAATTATCTGCTCACCGAAGTGTTCTTTCAGAAAATTCATTGATTGGTGCGCTGTGTAGAAAATGGCGCCAGCTGATTGAAATCAAATGTCGCCGAGATCACGGGCCTCAATTTCAGGCATCAAATAGTCGGTTATCATGGTGCGATAAAGTCGCCAATGACGGTTACGTTCTACTTGGATCACCCATTGTAAAGTGAGAACTGTAAGTCAAATAAACACTAAGGCAGATAAATTAATATTTTGCTTAGCTTGAAGGATTATTTAAATACCAAGTCTTGCCCAGAAGCCTGTAAAAAAAAGTCCAGCAATATTAATTTCGCGGGAAAATCTCTTTAAAAATCGAGAACACTCGAGGGGGGTTACTGAAGAGAGCTTACTAAATTTTTTCAAGACACAATTTCACCGTTACAATGCAAAACTCACATATAAAGCATTTTTCCAGCAAATTCGTTAGTCTCTAATTAAATTTAATATTAAATTTCGCGAACAATCGAGGGTCCAATGCAAATGCATGTTTTTATATGATATTCAAAATAAACTGTTTTAGGCGCATACATATGCAGGCAACAACACTAACACACGCATGCACTGTATACCTGTGCGAATAGTGGGAACAACCCCAATGGCAGTGGCCAAAAAAAAGACACCGAAACACGAGTGCTTCCAATATGGAAGAGTGCGTGGAAAAAATGCACTTTGGCTAAAGCCTAGGCCAACTGCATTTTTCATTAGCCGGGACATGGTGAAGAGCGAGATTGCACCGGAGCGATTGTACGGGTGTGTGTGCGTGGGTTTGTTTAAGCGCAGGGGTGTGTTAGTGCGTATATTTGTGTGTGTGTGCTGGCGCAACTGCAGCGACAACAATAACAATAAAGCTAACGGCATTGGTGCAACTAGAATAATAACAACAACAACAATAAATGCAATAACATTATCAACAACAACAACATAAAAATAATGGACACTAGTGTACAAAAAATTTCTGCATCAAAAATTAATACCATGAAAATATTTGCCATGGCAACAAAAGTGGTCACACAAAAAATTTCTATAAATATAAATATGTATGTACACATGTGTTTACATACCCATACACGTTAGCGCGTGTGTGCGTATATAGGCGCTAAAGCGGCGCTACAAAAACAATAAGAACGCGCGGCATTGCATAGAAGCGAAAAGAGACAAAAAATCGTGATAAGCACACATCAGTGCTCGCATGAGCGCCTACAAATATGCCAAAGTGCAGCACGACAGCGGCTGCAGCGCCGGTGGCTCATCGAAAAAATAGAAGCGAATTGAATAAATGACCAACTAAAACGGAATTATGCTAGCGCGCACACACACACAGAAGGATAGTAGAGGGGTACTGAAAAAATTGTAGGCCAATTGTGTGGCGTTGTATGTGTGTGTGGCGCGCTCATAGCGGGAGTGGCGCGGTCAGGTGGCGCTCACTAGAAAATGTGCCGTAGCTGTGCCCGAGCGCCAGCGCTGATGCGTTGCGGTGCACCCAATTCAATTAAAAATATTTCCCACTCGCCCTTTTTGGCAGCGCGTGGCGGCGGCGCTGCTGTCGCCATTGTCGCTCAAACGAAAATTCCGTATAGGTAAAGGTGCGCGGCTGACACAACACACATAAAGTCGCGCGCCAATGCAGGCGAAAACAAATATATGAAAACGCAAATGCAGGCGGATACACGCGCCGCTACACAAAAATTGTGGCAGCGCGCACACACACATGCGCGCACGTACTTTTGCAGTTAGCGGAATTTGAATATCAGCAAAACTAAACCTCAGCGCGAAAAAAGATAACAACAAAGCGCGCGTTAAAACACACACACAAATACACGTGCGCGCATACATACATACATACACACACGCATGCACTCGGCGGCACTAAAATGCCATTTGCCAAGTGATGTGTCCAACCATATTTATTTATTTCATTTTGTTGCTGTTGTTATTAGCATTTACTGGGTTTTTTTGTTGTTGTAATTGTATTTAAATTTTTTGTGCGCGCTCTTTGTTTTTATTTGCCTGCCATTTTATTTGCATTTTATTTTATATTTTTTGCATGCACATTTAATGCGTGCACTAATACACAGGCAAATGAGCGCATGCCAGTGCACACAATCAACAGCAGTCGCAATAAATTATATCTATGCTCGAGTGTGTGTGTGTGTGTACATGTTTTGGACTTCACCAACACGCGCGCGTTCGTCCAACTCGCACAATTAGAGCGTGTTGGAGGTGCCGGCGTCGCGCTGCAATGAGGCATAGAACAAAAAAGTCAGTAGGCGTGAAACGAACTAACACACACACGCGCGCACACAAACAGTACTTTTTTGCTGCAATTCACACAGAGGGACGAACGCGCGCAATGGCAGTCAGCAATTTGGCATACATGCAAGCACCTAAGCATCCGCGTATGCACTATTACCCCCCAATGTCCGCGCAGATTTGCGCGATGGGTCACATGGCGTGCTGTTTTGGTAGCTGGAGTCACGATTTGTGTGCCAAGCAAACATTTTGACAGATTATTGTGTAGAAGAGGGTGCTTTCGAAAATTCCACCAAATGAATAGCCTTAGTTTTTATATTTTACTCTTCGAAAAGTTAATTTGTAGCACTTCCTGAAAATTCCTTGAGGGTTGTTTGTGGTTTTAGATTGAATAAATCTGAAAAGAAAAATCGTAATTGGAAAAGAAAGGCAGGCTTACTCCTGCGGATATTCAAAGAAAAGGCTAAAACGAAAGCAGATTAATACCCAAGTAAAATGACTTTGAATGAATGCATATTCTAAAGCTCATTCTAATTACATTAAAGTTTGGATGTTGGCAAAACATCCATTGTGTTTACCTGAGTACCTGCCGTTGACAGCCTAACCTCATATCAATGGATATCAATTGAAATCTAACTCCACATTGAACTGAAGTGTTCAGTTCTTCCCGCATTTGTATTTTAACCACAGCCATTACGAAGAACAAACTCCAAGTGCTTAATGCCCCCCGCGATACCAGATTTAAGGGATCGTCCCAGTGTGAAATTTTCGAAAAATAGATTTTTTTGTTGCATTAGCAGATAGTATACCCTATAATAAACATTCTCTCAAATTTTACAATTTTGAGAGATCTGCCTCGTTCGCGTTTTCCTCAGGATGGTGTTTTTCAAAACGGTTTCCACTCGCAAAGGAAGAGTTTTGTAGATGCCTAGTTCCAATTTGGAGGCAACATTTTTAACATCAGTCTCCATCGCGCTATTAAAGCAATTTTTATTTTTTTTTTTTTGAAATCTTGAAATCGAAAACGGGATTTGTTAATTCACCTTCACACTTCGACACATAAACTACATAGCGTTATTCTGGTATAGCTAAGTGAGTAGGCACAGAGGAAAAAAAATAGCCAAACTTGGAACGAAATTCAGATTATATACTTCCAGCAATTAACCTAAAAAATTGAAGTATAGGACGTCAAATAATTAATTTTGACAGAAATTCTTACTTAATTCTAAGGTTAGGTTAGTCTCGTAGGTTAATGGGCTACACATAGACTAGCTTTATTTCTTTGCAATACCAGATATAGTGCCCTTTCAAAGTCCATAAAAACAAGTCATCCTTTGGGATGGCTGCATTGCATTGCCAATACGAGAACAGTGCACAAGAGATGCTCCATTGCTTTTGACGTTTTCTACAGTCTTCTTCATCTGTCAACACCATTCTGCAGCCGTGTGCCGCGAACAGAGTTTTTTTTGTCCTTTCGAGAGAAAACGACCTTATTTATATTAGCTTAGATGGGATTAGTTTTATATCAGACGATTGGTTTGGATAACAACAACAAAGAACACAATGCTGCTACCTGAAAGTTTTCCACCAAACTCTAAACAAATTGCTGATTGGGCACACATATCGAATTGAATATATATATAAAAGTGCATGTGGGCATGTGTGTTTGCAGCAAATGCAACGCCGAAAAAAGACAAATGCAAAAACTGCAAAACGAAATAAAAACGATTGCGCGCATAGACCTATGATGCACTAGCCCAGATTGCCATTGGCGCGCCGTGTTGGGGTAGGTTAGAAGTTGGGTTTTACGATCAGGTTTGCAAGCGCAAACACACAAACACACACACAGGCAAATGCATGCTGACATTGCCACATAAATACAATGGAGGCCTACTCATGTAAGCATAATAAATAATAAAGTGCATTGAAACTGGCGAGCAACAACACTGACTCACTTATACAGACAGACACACACACACACACAAACAAACATGGAAATTTACAAATTTTCATAAAAGTGCGCGCATATGTATGTATGTATATGTATATGTGTGTGCATGAAGTGGCTACAATTTGTTCGCACATTTTATGGCTGATCGGCAAATACGCAATAGGATTGGGAAAGCGCTAGCTAGAGTAACGTGTGGCTGCATTCGTGTGTGTGTGTTGGTGTAATGAGTGTAGTTGAAGCCATTTGATGTGCAATCTGAATAAAAATTTTGGGTTCAAAGCTGTAAGTGCTGGGCATGGCGTGATTGGAAATGAAATAAATGAAAAAGCGCTGCACAAATAAAAAGGCGCATGTTGCAGGCGGCTGGAGGGCGGCGGGTGGCCGCATAGATGGCACAAAATGTGTTTGCGCGCATAAAAAATAGTTGGTATATATACAAAAATGTGAAGCACCTAAGCGCACATGTAATTGTAGTGAAGTGCATTTCGCGCGCGCGACACACACACAACCACACACGAACCCACAACCTCATACATATACATATAAACAAATGTGACTGCCTGCTGTGGCATCAATACGGTGCAACCACTCGCGTGTGTTTGTGTGTGTATGTGCGCCCAGTTTGGCTTGATTTGGCTGGGTTTGGCATGACAGGCCCACAAAAAATCAACGCTGATAAATAAAATAAGCAAATAATTGCGAAAACATTAAAAGGCGGGCGAAAAAAGTTGAAATAATATAAAAACGGGCTGCACAAATGCATTCGCACATACAAACATCATGTAGGCATGCAGCGGAGTCACATTCAAAACGCACTCGAACCTAAGCGTTTAGCCACAAATTGGTGTATGTTAAGCGCCCACACACTCACACTTGCACTCGCACACACACACATACATATCGGCCGTGAGCACAAAGTGTGTCCGTTTTTTGTTGCGTGCGTCCCCAGCATCGAGGGAGGAGCCTAAAGGTACACTACAAATCACAAAATGAGATGGCACTATAGCGTGCGAGTGGGACACACAACACTTGACCATGCCTGCCGCGTGCATGTACGGGCGTGTGTTTGCGCGACTGTGCCTATTCCTGTGGCTGTATTGGTGGCCCCGTTTCGCATAGGTGTCGTGCTTTCGTTATACACAAGTTTTAATTAATAGACCACGTAACTGATCTACCGCAATCTATCGCGCAACTGAGTATCAGTTGCTTTTTTCTAAATTATATTACGCAAGAAGGGTTGCAAATGTCACCGTTAACTTCTCCTGTTGCCTGTTAATAAGTGTGTGCCTTAAGAAATCAGAAATTGCTGATCATAAGACAATTTGTCATCTCAAAAAGTCACAATTGGGGATGATGTTGAAAGGCTTGAGCTCACAGCATGCTTTTATGATAAAATATGATCAAGTTGTTTAGAATTTTTGAAGCCATCGAGAGTTTAGAATACTTTAGCCCAAAAGTATTCTTCTATTTTAGCTACTATGGTTATTAAAGGAAACAAATAGGCGTTTGACACTTGATGGAGCGTTTGAAAAAAATTTCTCCTTCCTCTAACTGACAGTGTAAGTGGGGAGATATCGGAATAAAATGAATTTCAGACAAAAGAACAACTTCTACTTTTAAAGATAATGGATTCCCAGTAGAATTGATAATCAAGAAGTATGTAAAAAAGCTTTAAGTCCAATTATTGGGTAGTCGAAAAAGTAGTTTAGTATTTGGCAATAGATGTCGTTGTAGTCGTATATCTCCAGTGCTACCAATCACATAGTGTTGGAACGGTTGGAAACGAAATCCAAGATTTTTGGTTTGAAGGTTTACTGGTGCCAAATACTCGTAGGAGAGACTAAGTAAGGCATCGGTTGCCTAGAGAGAAACTATAGGGAAAAGATGAGGCCTCTCACCAAAAGCGTTGATCTGCCTCTACGAAAACGTTGTCAAGTCAGCAATCTTCTATGCTGTATTTGTTTGGAGAAGCACACTCAAAAAGGCTACACTCGCTAAGATGTTTGAACGTGTCCACAGAGCGTCCCCCATCGTCATCTCTGGTGTACAGTGCACTACACCAACACGCCAATCCTAAATATAGCATCCGTGGATAATTCCGACAAGAGTGGTAAAGAGACGTGGGCCCTAAGGCTTAGGGAAGGCTTCTTAAATTGCATTCCTGAAAACATGGATAGCTAAGTCGCAAAGAATATTCGTGGCAGCTTGGGAAGCAGTCGCTGATGAAGAGGCGGAATGAGTTTTTTTACGGATGGGTAGAGAGTAGAAGGGAAGGTTGAAGGGGGTTTCAACTATAAGGATCTCCCCGTCAATCTTAGCTATGTGCTTTCGGACCACTGTAGTGTTTTTCAAGCAGAAGGGCTTGTGGCAGTAAACGTACTGTTACAAAATTCAGTCCCTTTCGGTGCTGTGAGCCTTCACTCCGACGGTAGAGCGGCAATATTAGCGCTAAGCCCGCGAACTGTTCAAATGTTGTTTATCCTTACTAGAAATAGCATCAATCTGTCTCGTCATAGCGGAATCGCTGGCTTCGGAGTGGGACCGAGTTGGATTTCCATTGGCGTTTTGCGTTCTGGCATTGGACCAATGGACCTCGCGTGCGCTTAGGAAACAGGCCAGCCAGCTCCTATGCGACTGCAAGATCACTTTGACCCAGAGTAGAATACAGGAGAATTACTGAACTACTTTCTCTAACAAAGCTCATCAAGATCATGAAGTTCTTACTGGACACTGTCTATTCGGCATACATACGGTCTTGCTAATAATCTTGTCGAACGCAAGTTGTTAGAGTTGTATGGAGAAGGGTGAGGTGGGATCTTCCAGACACTTTCTCCTCGGTTGATCAATCTTTGTAAGACTGAGCTTAAAACTTCTCGACTGCGCAACCTCCGACGAACCAGAAGGCATAACCGAAACTGGCATTAGCCGTCTGAGCAAATTTGTGATAGGGTGGTCGATTTGTAATAGTCCTATTTAATAGAAGTTTTAGGTAACACAACGGACCGGCGTTCTAAGCTGTCTTAGTGAGATTCCTGTGAGGATCGACCCCTTAACCCAATCATCTGGACCTTTGGATTGAAGGCTGTAGTAAGCAAGGTTTGAGTGATCTAGTTCAAGTCAAGTTTGACCCGTTTTGTTTGATAGCTTGTCGCCATTTGGAAAGTAATTTCGTAAAACCTCTTTCATAGAACTCATCGTCTCTTTTGGCAAAAACCCTAGGCAGTAGATGTTCACAAACTTCTCATGAGGCAAATTCTTTCTCAGCAAAATCACACACTTTAGAGAGAAACAACTAAGGTATCGGAGCATCTTTTCATCATTTTATCTATATCGATGTGAGTGGCCTGACGTTGTCCTAATCGAACAGCTGGACGATTACTTCCTTCAGACGGTTCATTTGGTGATTTGGCCGCAACCTATAGCAGAAGGATTACCTGAAAATCTCACAAAAGGATTGGCATAACTGTCAGCGTCTTTATATTTTACTTGGCTACCGTTTGAGCCTGTTGCGAATCGTGGTAATCATGACTATTTTCTCTTGATATTGTGATAAATGATCCTTCTTTCACCACCAATAATCATCCGCTTCAGAAATTAATTGGTTTTATTGCGATTCAGCAGTGATTCGCAGATTCAAATTCGGTCTATCAATACATCGAGCTGCTCTCTGCACAAAACTGCACTTACCACGTTCCAAACGGTTTTTGGTTCGAATAAGTAAATACAGTGCTCACATGATGGTCCGGCTCGAGAATTTCCATAATATGATTGGTGGTACATCATATCAAATATACCGGGATGGAATCGTTGAAACAAAATTTGAGCATGATTGACTGTTATAATAAGGATCATAATCATTATTCATATTTCCAGCCGCCTGTTCTGTGTTTCCGTAGATATCGAGGAAACAGCGGACAATATGGCACTTTGAGCGTGCTCAAAGAATAATATGTCTATATATCACAGAAATATTAGAGACATTTTCTTAGTAGAAAATCGTATCTTTCTAATGTAAGTTAGCGGAAGCCAATCACACTCATATATCGCATGATATAGATTCTAAACCATTCTAAAATGTCGAAAAATAATAGATTTTTTATATAAAATGTTCTACAGATCATTCCGAACAACTCAGCTCAAGAGACTATGGTTATAAAACTAGTTTGAAGCCAACAGTTTTTAAGGAGAAGTTTATCTTTTAGGGATTATAAAAGTTTCTGCGTCAGTTGAAAATTGAAATTGATTAAGCATGTACAGGGTAGGCCATTTAAAGGTGACCCATTTGTTTCTAAAAAAAAAGAACAAAAGAAAACAATGTTTTTTGTTCATTTCAAAAATAATTTATTTTGGTCCAAGGGGATTTGTTTCATCTAATATTTATAAATTAGATCGCGTAAATGGGCACCTTTACTTTGACAGCTAAATGCACTCTTTTTTCGACATTTTCCATGACTTTGGCCAATGTTTCGGATGATATGGCGGCTGTTTCACGTCGAATGTTGGCTTTCAGTTGAGCTAAGGTCTTTGGCTTATTAGCGTATACCTTGGATTTCAAATAACCCCACAAATAAAAGTCTGGTGGCGTCAAATCTGGTGATCTCGGTGGCCAGTCAACATCACCATTTTTCGATATCAATCGCCCGGGGAAAAATGGTCGCAATAAATTGATTGTTGGTCGAGCTGTATGGCATGTAGCCCCGTCCTGTTGAAACCAGAAGTTATCCATGTCATTTTCGCGAATAATGGGTATCACAAAGATGATGCGAGAGATGTCTAATTCCTGAGAGCGGCGATAACTCGATGTCGATGGAGTCTCCTCAATACTGGCTCGTACAGCTTCGATATTTTCATCAGAACGTCTTGTGCGTTGTCTGGATGCATGACTGGCATTACTGAGATTACCGGTGTTCACAAATTTTGCGTATAAAGACTTAATTGTGTTCTTAACTGGAGCACTTTTCACTTTATTTTTTTTGCGAAACGCACGTTGAGTTAACACAATTGAAAAGTTATTTTGAATATAAAGCTGAACAATTTCAGCGCGTTCTTTTGGAGTGTACTGTTCCATGGTATAAATTGTCTTCGAATGACGCTTCTAACGCGGTATGACATTAGCTGATTTGTCAGCGCTGTTAAAAGTTACAGCGTTGCCAGATGGGTCAACTTTAAATGGCCTACCCTGTATCAGCATTTTGATATTCTAGTATTTGATTTCAAAACATTAACTATGATACTGTTGATCCTAACTGACTGTCAACGGTGACCATTTAGTAGGTCTTGGTGATAAGCAACAATGTTCAAAGAAATATTATTTGGCCTTTCCGTTTGATTTTCTCTCAACTTGTTGAGGACAAAATCTTGATCTACAGAGACGTATATCTTTGAAAATAAAATAATGCTTACGTGGGGTGATCTTTATGGTGTTATATAAATTCGAAGCCTTGGCATTTACTATTTGATTGAGTTGGTTGGACCTGGTTTGGAAACGTAAATTGAATCTAATCAAGAAACACGTCAAACTGAAAACCTTACGCTTTATATTAAAAATAAGCATTCAGTTGTTATACCCTCAACACGGTATATTAAGTGAGCCACGCAGTTTGTATTACCCTAAATGAAACATCGGAGACCCTATAAAATCCATATAAAGGATGATCAATTTCGAGGTTCCCAACTTTTTAAAGCAAAAATACAGAAACTTCAAACTTAATGTGAAATGTTCATTATCATTTGAAAGAACATTCTTTGGCATTTATTTTTTGAAGATGATCTCTTTCAAAGGGCATTTCGACTGGTAACTGACGAATGACACGCGTAATGTTTTGCTCCAAGCCCCGAATCGAAGCGGAATTGTTCGCACAGACTTTAGACTTTACATATCCTCACAAGAAAAAGTCTAACGTTGCGATATTACACATTCTTGGTGGCCAATCTACAGACGCAACACGTGAAGTTATCTGCTCGCCGAAGTAATATCTCAATAAATCCAATGAATGGAAGTGGCGCCGTCTTTTTAAAACCAAATGCCGCCGAAATCAATAGCTTCAATTTCAGGAATCAAATAGTCAGTTTTAATTTTTCTTATTTATTTGTGACTATTTTTATCAGCGTCTTCTCGGTTATCATGACTTTCTTTACGCCGTAAAATTGAGCAATTGAGGCTGCAAGACAGCAAGATACAGATTAGGGGTCATATAATCTGTGCCATCAACCATAAAATCTTATTAAGCCCACCATTTATAACTCAGAATCTCTAAAGAAATTTAAATTATGCAAAGTTCCAGAATGGGAAATACTAGTCATTTTATTGGACTGCAGTCTATTTTGATTAGAAAGAGTAAAATAGTTTGCTGATGGAAATGTTTTATAAAACTGGAGTATACAACATAAATCTTTATGCTCCGTGTATGATAAAAAACGGTGATAGGTTTTAGAGAGAAGTTAGGGAGGGGACATTAAATGAGAAAAAATTATGTTACACAATTTTTGAAACTCCACTAGGATTTTGGAAACCTAAATCTCCCCATATTGGGTGGAAGGGATGAACAGGTTTGCTTAGTAACATCCGTAAAGAAGCTAGAGAATCAAAATACAGCAGATGACATGACATAACGAAACTTTGGTTCTCATCTGATCACTTCGAAAGTTAATAGACATTCTAAAAACAAAAGGTCTTAAAGCTTTTCATGAGGGAATATGTGGAGATATGTAGTACAATCACTAAGGCAGTTCCTGTGCTGATCAAGACGAAGAAAAAGCCTTTAGTAGCACCCTGATTTTTGTCAACTTTACTGGATGTGTTAACGCTTTAAATATATCTAATTTACAAAGAGGGCACTTGAGATTTAGATGATTGTAGGAAAATGACATGGACTTGTGAAACATAAAAAAACTATTGGTTTTTTTATAAACAAATTCACAACTACTTTTGGTACATGAATATTTGTAGGTAGGCAACATTTGTAGGTCATAACAAGTGAATTGTGAATTGAAAAGTGCCTGGCCATAATAAAACACTTTTTTTGGTAGAATTTAGTTTTTTTTTATTTCTATTCAACATAGATTCCCTTCAAAGGTGATACACTGAATATAGCGACCCTTCAAGTTTTCGATACCTTTTTTGCTTCAAAAGAGACATCAGTTTCGGCGATCACCTCGTCATTCGACGAAAATTTCTTACCAGCGAACAGTCTTATGAGATTTTAAAACAGGAATTGTCACTGGGGACCATATCTGGAGAATCCGGTGGATGCAGAAGCAATTCGAAGCCCCATATACACATGCCATAACCTTGCCAACCGACTGTTGTGTTTTCCACGCTTTGAACGGGTCCGTTGTGCACAGTTCATTCGGATGACTGCCGACTGGACTTCGGAGTGAAATGATGGAGCTAAGTTTCAGCACATATCGACGCAGAACTTTGGGTTTATTACGCTTGAAAATCTCCAAACACTACTGCGAATCTTCAACTATTTTTTGCTTTTTCACACAGATTCTTGTTATACCCAAATATTCGTGGATGATATGATGTACAAATTCAGTTGATATCTTTAGAATATTTGCTCTCTCGGACGACTTTACTTTATGATCATCCAAAATTTTTTGTGCACTTTTTTGATGTTTTCGTCGGTAATACCCGAATTCGGTGTTCATTTTATCACGTTTGAACACAGCATAACAATCTTTGACGGACGATTCTGCCGAGACAGTGTCCGGAAACTCGTCTCCAAGCCAATTTTTCGCTTCAACTGTATTTTTGCCCTTCAAAAAGCAATATTTTATGGACATGTGAAATTCTTTTTTATCCCACTTTTCACGATAACAAAAGTTGCTTCTCTCAAAATAATATAAGTCACAATCTAATGATCCGACAGCTGTCAAATTCATACACGCATCATTTGAAGGTTAGCGCTACCTAAATATCGTAAGGACTTAATTGTAGTAGCGTCATCTATGTGGCAGGCCGGGGACTTTGTACTTGACCTGTTATTCAGCACAGTAGCAGAGCTTTTAAAAGCTATCATACTTTCTTATTTTTCAATGAGTTTGGGTCGTACCAAAAATGGATATGAAAGGTTTCCCGATAACTGTTTGTTTCTCTTTGAATTTTGAGAAACAAATTCCCCGATCAACATTTTGATAGCCGACGGCATTTATTAAATTTGTCAAACCACTTTGAATACTTTTTCATATTACCGGAATATAAATATATACTAGGAAATGTTTGAAATTACATTGCCAGTAATGAAACAGAAAAAAATTATGAATTACATCACAGCAAAAGTGGTAACATAACCGGCCAAAGTAGGAATTAAAAAGCAGTTACAGTGGCAACGCACACACACGCGCCAACGCATACGTCCGCGCGCCTATTGTTCTAGCAGGCTACACATACGTACGCCTACGCACCGTGTACCAAAAACAAAAGCATAATTGAACGTCGCACCTCTATGTCTATGCTTAGCACGCCAATCGACGCGCTGCTTGGCGCAATGTTGCATGCAACACCATTGCTCTCTGTCTATTTGTTGCCACCACGCACACAAACTGCCCAAAGACTTGCAACAGCCACCCACGCGGCATAAAATGCAATGCAGCGGTCAGTCAGAAGCGCGCCGAAAATCAACAAACACAAAAACAAGAACAAGAACAAAAGCAAAACAATATCAAAGCGTAAAAAACGCAAAAGCGAAAAAGCATGATTTTTCAAATAACAGCCTACAATTGAAGCGCTGCCCCGTAGCTGCAAGTTGCATAGCGACCCACAACTAACCCGGACTACCACACATACAAATATATAAATTTGCAAGCACAAGCAAAGCAAAAAAACAACACAACAAAAAGTCTATTTTCGCTAAACGAATTTATATGACGCGCCTGGGCCACGCACAAGCCCGCCGCGCGCTCTTGACCCATTCTCACATGTGGAATTGGAGCATGTCCCCGCTTCACACCACAGCAAAACGGCCAGCAACTCGACAACAAACAACAAAAATTGCTAAGCGCTGCGGCATCATGAGCGCCAGCACGTGCTACATTTGATTCTCATCGTTATCTTCATCATCACTAGCGCAATCATGGTAATAGTTCGTCCTTTACGCCTTCGCACATAGTGCGCACCTTTCGTGGCGGCGTCAGCTGTTGGCTAACTCTCAACTAACCAACGTTAGCACAACATAGCGCACAAATGCCTAGCACTCGACCTCACACCTTGCTCAGTGTGGCAGTGTTGCCACCTAAATCGGCTGCGCCACGCTCACACGAACGCTGTGCTTGCTCATTTCCCCCGCGCTCATGCTAATGCAATATTATTTTTTCCATTTGGCTTTTCCAATTTTATTTTCATTTTAAAATTTTTCCACCCACACTCCAACAACACACTGCCTGCACTGCCTGTGTCCTATGTGCGTTTGTTTTTTATCAAGCACGCAATCCTTTACTCATCATAAGTCACAGTGGTACCCATGCGCCACAATTCTCTAACCCAAGCGTGAAAAAAGTGAGTATATCGACACCACCTTCAGTACGCTACTCATCGCAAGCGACGTCCATGGCGCGGTTGTCCGCCAAACGGCGCTCCAACAACAGCAACTTTTGTCATACTTTTTTCATATCCGAAATGCCGACTCGGCCCCCAACTGCCGTGCTTCTATTTTTTATGCTCATATTTTCCACTTTTTATTCGGCGCTGCCGTCGCACGCACACGCAACTGTTTGTGTTTTACGCGGCGCTCTACTCCACCTCCTTTTCATATGGCCGACCTCCTCTAGGTACGCTTAATCCAACCCTCGCAATTTCCCAGTCACTCTGTTTCGACCGCGCACTCATTCTATGGCTCCCACACACAACTACCTTCGCACACCATGCATTTCACATTGTTCGACACAAACCCCGACCCACACTCACCGTATCATCATCATCAACAACAACGTTCGCTAACCATCCGTGTGTTCGTTTCCTCACACCACTCACTGCCACATCAATTCCGCCCAGCTGTCCCAACGCTGACACAGCTCGTAAGGCGCGCCAAACCTCATCGACAGTACGTAGCATGCACGCGGCGCACAAAACTCAGCTGTTTCGAGTGGTGCCATCGGCAGTTGCATAGTCGCCCCCAACTCTGCACAGCTGCAGCCCAACGTTGGTGCTGGCATTGACTCAGCCGCAGCGTCGTGCGCGCTAACTGCCCGATCCGCATCAATTCGTGCCGATAACAGCAACCCTGCGCCAGCTTTTGGCATAACGACGGGCACACAATACGCCTGCCGTACCTACCCCAAAAGTCATACGCGCGTCAGTTGTCGCAGCAGTCGTGGCCATGGTAGGTCTACTACACCATCCCACACGCCCAGCCACATACGGCGCGACCTACGTCGTCGCATCGTTTTGTCTGCCTTGCCACAAACAAAAATTTATGCTTTGCCGACGCACTGTTGCACGCACCAACATTTCGTCGTTTACACGAAAAACTGCCGTTTTGCCGTCCATGCTGTCGCACGCCAGTTCGCCAATGCGTTCGGTGCACAAATTTCATTAAACTGTTTTCACTTCACTTCGTTCGTCACTTTGACATTTTGTCGCTTATCGCCGTTTCTGTGTTTTTATCCAGCTGTACTTACCTCCACCGACACAGCGCTCGCCCGTCTTCGCTCTATAAGGGCAGTTTGCGCACCCCACATACCGCACGTTCGCCGCTCGACTCCACTTCGCAATGTTTACAACCACTTGGCGCGCGCCAACGACCAGCCTACTTCATTCATTGTTGCACATTTTTTCCATTTCTCTTGTGCGTTTCTCATTCTCACGACGTCACACACAGGCCGCCTTATCGTCAATTTTCTTTTACGTTCATCCCACTCAGCCAGCATGCAGCGTCATCAACGGCACATACAGACAAATACATTACCGTTATGTGTTGTGGAGTCCTAAGTGAAACTCACTTCACACACATCACACTCGCTCTCTCGCTGCTGCGCCCGATCTTCGGTGTTTTTGGCGTCCTTCGCCCACTCTGTGCGCATGCCCATTACTACTGGTCGTCTCTTTCTGCTATATCCTTTCGCTTCTTCCTTTTTCGCAAGCGGCGCGGGGTAGACGACGACAACAACGACGACGACAGACACCACAGCTCAGCTATGCTCAGCTCGTTGCCAACTCTCACATGTTGTTGGGCCGGTTGGCGTGCTCGTGCGGACACTAGTTGGGGTTGACGTGCAGCAGCTAGGTTGTACGACGGTGTGGTGCGGTTTTGGCGGCGGCACATTCCGTTTTATCAAAAGTTAAAACTCAATCGCTTGTTTCTGTTTTGGTCAGTCAGCAGTTGTTATCCGGTGGCGTTAGGTCTCTCGTCGTAGTCAGTACAGCGTCGTACACGAGGCGAGCAGAAAACGTGTGCTAGCGGAACATGACAAGCTAATTAGCAACCATAAAATAAAAAAAAAGTGGCGAAGAAACACCAAAGAAAATGTGAAAAAATATTTTATGAAAATAAAAAAAAAATTAAGAAAATATTCTGAAGAAACGCCTAACTCAAAGTGTGTGAAATTGTCTCATAGACGCAAACAAAGTGTTGCCACAAAGTAAACGCTGACAGTTGCTTGGCAGCAAGAGTTCCAAAAACCGTTACTTTCGTTTACTTTTGA
Organism: Bactrocera dorsalis; assembly: GCF_023373825.1. Taxonomy (NCBI): domain Eukaryota; kingdom Metazoa; phylum Arthropoda; class Insecta; order Diptera; family Tephritidae; genus Bactrocera; species Bactrocera dorsalis. The sequence goes on from NC_064303.1 coordinate 4,443,936, forward strand.
AAAAGTGGAAAATTTTTGCTAAAAATATAAAAAATAACAAATTAAATATAGCGCTTACAAAAACAACAAAGTGCAGTTCGGAAGTGTGTGTAGACAGTGTTTGTGCATTTACCGTTAACTGCAACATTACGCGCTCCAGCCACAGCCTTGCAGAGATTTTCAACGAATCCAAGGGCATTAAAAGTAAAAACCCCTAAGAATTGTGACACACGCACACGCACGCACAATTCTTCGTACGCTTAGCGCAATTTAATTAGCACATCGCATTGCCAACGTTTAGCCGTTGCATTTTGTTTTTCCTTTAACGGTATTTCCTGTAGTCCAAAGCCGGCGTTCAGCGCATAAAAATTATCCAAAATTCCGAAGAATCCGAGAAAAACACCAAAACAGTCGACACGTACAGCGTCGTCAACCGGTACCGGTGGCAGCAGTGGTGGTGGCACCACTAAAATGGCATCGAAACGCAAAGCATCGGTGCTGCTCCATAAGGTAGGTGACTAGTTGAACAAAATTTTAAGAAAAAGTCAAGAAAAAGTCGAAGAAATAATGCGTAAAAGTTGATGAGACTGCTTGAAAAGACGGAAGGAAGTAATGGAGTTGCCATAACAGCGAAAATTTGCTTCGAAATTAAAATACATGCACTTTCTCCTTGTTGTTGCTGTTTTTGTAGTGGCAGTATTAACCATTATATGTGCTACATTATAATGTAGTTTGCACGACGGTTGGGTCTACGTGACCGGATTTTCTATCTGGACTGCCAACTCGGCGGAATTCTGCCGCTATACTTTCCCTTCGCGTGGTTTGGTTTGAACTTAGGTTAGGTGAAGATTCTGTTAGAAGATTAGTTTTCCCTAGATTCTATTAGAAGAAACTTATATCTTAAAAGCTAAGTTGGCATAATCTGTGGTTTACGAAAGGAATTTTGCCGGAAAAGACTACAAATAATGAGCTTAATAACGTTTTTTGCTCCAATATATCATTATCTCTTGAGATTAGTAAAGAAGCAAACAATTTTTTGTTGTTGTTCTTATTTTTATTGTAGCGGCAGAATACTAGCGATTTGACAGTCCTTTGCCAGATAAAAATCCGGGTCCGTACCGGTTACATAGACCCGACTGTCGTGGGAACAATTTTTGTCATAAATCGGTCACTCGAACCTCAATAAGTATTCCACTCCTAAGATTAGTATTCGTTCCTACTAATACGAAATACGAAAAACAAACTCACCACTGTAAAGAAATAATTTTTTATTGATCTATTAATAAATAGTATTTCACAGTTTGAATTAGTGGATCAAACTTTCATATCATTGCCTCTTATGTCATTGTAAAGAAAGGCCTAAGAGAAATTATTTCTAACGGATGAACTGTAATTTCATGGCCCAAATCATTGCACCATAACCAAAAAAATCATTTAAAATTTAAAAAAAAAAAAAAAACAATATATTGTTTAGCAATCAAATCTGACAGTAAATTCAGTGACATCTATCGGTGAAATCGTAAACCTTCATTCAACCAACCTTCATTGTAACCAAGCGAAAATTTACACAAAAATCAATAGTCTTTGATACAACAACATATTATTATTTTATTCTGGGCCAAAATGTATATATTTATATGTTGATGTAGCCTGATTGATAAAACCAGTGAAATTAAATTAATATGTCGGAAACATTAAAACGAAGGAGACATTTTTTCTATAAAAGCATAGTTATCATCTTCTTATCTTTAGAACCAGTTAGGAATCAGTTAAACTTGTAAATTTTGCCATTATTCTTTCTTTTGAAATCAAATCGGCGAAATCTGGTAAAATTCTACGTAAGAACTGTAAGCCTACAGGATCAAAATCGAATGATTTTATTTAGGATTAATAAATGAGACGTTAGTCTGATATGCCTACTTCATAGAAATGGAAAAATGGAAAAATAATAGAAAAAATATATCAATATATTCCTTTTTTCTTATTTTGAAATACAGTCGACATGATCTGATAAAAATTCAAGCAGGATCAGTGGTCCTGACGGACCAGAATCAAGGGATTCTGTTTAGGATTAATAACTAGGATGCTATTCTTATCTGCTTAATACAAAGATCTTAATAATCATTCCAAGAAATATAAATTTTTTTCCTTTAACTTTCATTTTAAAATTAATCCGACAAGATCTGATAAAAATCTTATCAAGACCTATTAGCCCGAAAGACCAAAATGCAGGAAACAAAATCAAAAGAATATATCTATTAACATTTACCAAACTTGTATATTTATATTCTAGATTGGCAGACTATATCATAGAAACATTGAAACTGCATTTGTTTTTCTGAAATATGTATTCTATCGAGGCGTTCTTATAAACCTAATACAAATCTTTTATTTCTCATTATGAAATTGAAACGAAAATATCTGGTCAAAATCTTATTAAGATTTGGGCCTGAAAGACCGAAATCGAGAAAGTTTTGGTTAGGCTCAAACAGTGGGACGTTATCCTTAAGTGCTTATTCCAAATAACTTACTTACTTAGGACTCAAAGAAATATAATAATATTTCCTTTACAATCCATTCCAAATTAACCAGTTCAGAGAAATACTTGTAGAAGAATCGAAAATTGATAAGATATGGTTAAACTCTAGTCAAGATCTGTAGGCCTTAAAGACCAAAATGTTTGCTGAAAACTTGAAGAAACATCAAAGGAGTATATTTTTCAATGTTTCCTTAATTTTTTAATTTATCATTAAAATTAGGCCGACAAAATCTGCTTAAAATCTAATAAAGTGTGTAAGACTTAAAGACCAAATTGCAGTGATTTTGTTTACAGAGAACTTCAAGAGGAATCGAAGGATTAGTTCTATTCTACTTTTTGCGGAAATAAAGAAACAAATCCTTTGAATCGGGAAGTTCAAAACGGACGAAACTTGGACTATTAGATTCAATTGATTTAAAAGAGAAACAGGTATTGTCGAAAGCTCATTCGTTTTAGATAGATGAAAAGTAGTTTAAAATTCATTTCGATTTTAGAGACCAGAAAGCCTCCGATATCCTTGGAACATATTCAATGGACTTGATTTAAAAACTTACTGAGAAAAAATTTCGGAGCTAACCGAAGTACCTATTTACATCTCTAGGAACAGTTATTACTGTATTCTTCTGGGCCACACTGACAAAGCAAAGTTAATTTTATTGATTGTAAATTTACTATAAATAGATAAATGCTTATATGTCTCGTTTTATTTTTAATTTTTTTTTTGCGTTATACGTAGTATAATTAGGTCATCTCATTAGATCGAATACGGTGTCTCTAAAATTACGCCACTTCGAGGTTAGACAATAAAGGGAAAGCGCAAGAAACTGCACCTCGATGCTTTTTGATTCTTACTGTAATATTCATGCTCTTCGGCACATTTAAGAAATTTCTGGGTATCTTTTCGGGTATTCTTATAGTATTTAATAAACAATATCAAGACCAATCTGCTCTTAGGTACACATTATAAATTTCTATGTAATTTTCCGGTATTCTTAGGGTTTTTAATAACCAATATCAGCCTTACAATCTCATTGGAATCATAAAGAACTAACTCAAACGTAAAGAAAAGGAAATAAAGAGGTAAAGTGGGCATTACTAGTAGAAACATTGGCATAGAAGACGCTTTTTTATAGGTATTAAAAAAATTTATCAAAAAGTGATTTATGTCAGCATTTTAGCTGGGAGACCTCTTTCAAAGGTATATTAAGAAGACCCCAAAAACCCATTAACTTTTTGGATTACAAAAAGATTTGGGTAAAAAATATAATTTAATGTAGAACAAAATTCTTCGCTCGTGTTCTGTTCAAGCAAATTTTGGTAAGTCTTATATAATTATCAGCTCAAGATGGGGAAACAACTTGAAGAGAAAGGACATATCTATACAAAGCGTGCATATTTATGCCTTTCTGATTTTACTAAAGCAAGTTCTCCTAAAGGTAACCAAAAATTTGATTTTCTACTAACTATTTCAAAACGATTATATTCTCAAACGAACTCAGCAGAAATTGTTATAACCCCACATTTTCCTGGAAGTTCACCAGAATCTTTAGCATCAGTTAAACTCATGCACATTCCAGAAAGCTTCTGCTTAGATCTGTGCGCTCGTGCAAAAGGCACAAGCAAGTCCAGTGCCATAACTCCCGTACATTCCCATACCTTAGGCCTACAGAGCATATATTTTGACAGCAATTTCCAACAAAACTAATGCCTAATCAATTTCGTAGCAAGCGCTTCAAACCAACGCCACAAGCAACAAGAAAAACACTGAGTGAAAACAAAAACAAAACAACGAAACATGAAAAATGAAAAACGAAAAGAAGTTATGAGGGGTAGCACCCCACTTGCCGATTCATGCTTTATTGTTTTTAGCAGAAACTTTTTTTGCGCCTCACACAGCAGTTAAAGGAGACACAGAGTCCGGCAACGGACGCAGGGGACGTTGGACGTACGAAAACTTACTAATTCCCTATGAAAAAGAGATGAACGAAATGCTGCCGGAGAAGGACTGCAAAGCATAACTTCTTCAATAGAATGTTTTCGACTCCGCTCAAGACACGAAACAAGCAAGGCAAGCAAAGCAAGTAAGGCTAGTAAGGCAAGCAATAGCTACAGCAACAACACACACACACTTACACAGATAACTAGAATGTAGAAAGCGGCATAAACGAAATCAAAAAAGTTGCAAATAAGAAAAATGAAAGTACGAAGCGAAGGGTCCGTACGGCTGGCAGTAAGGCGTATAGAAGAGCAAACAAGCAGCCGGAAAGGGGAGGCGGCGGTCGAGCAGTGTGCTGGAGAGTGAGAAAAAAGTTAATCATGCCTTTTGCACAATAAATCCCATTTTGCAATGTACCAAATATAATGGATGGATAGATGACCCCATAGACGGACAGACAAAGTTGGTAGCGTTTGCCGAGCGGCAAGGCGAGTGTGCGGCGCACAGTGGCATTTCGGCGGAAAAAATAGGATTTTTCCACTTTCCAATTTCAAAACTTTAATGTTTTTGGTTTGTAAAGAAATATTTGGATAAAAAAAATTCAACAAGGTTTTTTATAAAAAGTGAAATTTTATAGTTAAAAAAACTAACAGAAGTCGACGGAAAGTTATTCAATAAAATCAGATTAAAATTATTGTCCAAAGAAAGAATTTTTTTTTGTGTGTAAGTTTATAGCTATGACTTTTTATTTATTTTTTAGTGAAAATATAGCACCTACTTGTTTATAAAAAAAAAGATTTATTGAAATTGGCAAAGGAAGCTAATTTTTATAATTTTTCAAAAATTATACTAAAAAATATCAACTTTTCATTTTTTGATGGAAAAAAACTTTATGTGCTTTGCCTTGCTTAGCCCTCTTACTATAAAGAAATGAAAGTTCCAAGTCTGTACTTTCAATTAAAAAAAAAAAAACAACCGCCAATTACCGTCCCTTTTAGTAACATCGATTTTAATTTCAAAAGTCGCTTCCAATATTTCATACAAATGGTCAAAAAGCCAAAAAAATGTAGTATACTTTCAGGCGCTCATGTAAAGGGCAAGGAAATTAATGTATTACACAAGCTCCTTTTTACAATGCTGGATGGTAAAACCGCTCAGATAGTGACACATACTACTGCAGCAGCAGTATGCTACATTTGTATAGCGAAACCTACTGAAATGAACAGCTTAGAGTTAGTTTCCATGAAAACAATTAAACCTGATGCATGTGAATTGGGAATTTCATCCTTACATGCTAGAATCAAGTTTATGGAATGCATTCTCCTTCTTATAATTTACCATTTCAGAAATGGGCTGCAACCTTCCAAAACAAAGAAATTAAAATACAAAATAAATTAAAAATACAAGCTGCCTTTAAAGATAAAATGCGGTTGCGAGTTGATTTTGTTCAACAAGGTACAGGAACTTCTAACGACGGGAACACGTCAAGGCTTTTTTTTTTAAACCCACAAATGGTTGCGGATATTACTGGCGTCAATGAAGAACTTATCAATCTATTCAGGATAATTCTTCAAATAATTACATGTGGCGAAAAAATTGATAGTGACAAATTTAAATTATATACGTCGGAAACTGCGAAACTGTTCGTACAAAATTATAGTTGGTTTTATATGCCTGTTACTGTGCACGAAGTACTAATGCATGGTAAGGATATAATGGATGCTGCCGTATTACCAATAGGAATGCTTTCAGAGGAAGCCGAGGAAGCCAGAAACAAAGACTACAGGAAGTATCGATTGATGTTTTCGAGAAAGTGTGATCGAATTTCTACAAATACTAATGTCTTCAACAGACTTCTCATAACTTCGGATCCTTACATAAGTAGCTTAAGGCGTCATTCGAACAAAATTTCCTTAGAACTAGATCCCATTGTTAAAGATATGGTGCTTGCATAATATTACAAATAAAAACTAACACAATTTTTCACCTGTAACATATTCAATAAAAAAATTTCATATTATATTGGATTTTTATCAAGGTAAAGGTATAAATAACGTCACTTTGCGTTTAAGTTTAATTTTTTTTCATCAGGAGAACTCAATTAAGAAGTGTCCCGAATTTCAAGTCCCTAGGTCCAAAAATAAAAATTTTGGCAATTGCAGTTATATGGGAGGTGGGTGTGGCAGTGGGCGGTTTTCCAAGATTTTTTCAAAATTTCTTAATTTTGTCCAGAGAAGTGTTTCTGCAAAGTTTCATTGTTGTACGACCACTCCTTCTATTTTTTTCCAAGAAATGTATGGAGCGGTGCCACTGTGCGGCGTGTGTGCACGGCAGGAGCAGGAACGTGGGCAGGATATGAGGAGGGCGGGTAAAAGACCATCAAACTTAGTAAAGTATGTACCCCTAACACACACACACACACACATGCACACAAACACATGCACAAACATTGAGACCCACGACAAGACGTTGCAGCAACTAATGATACGAGCAGACACACACACATGAGTTCGTATGTATGTATATTTGGTGCCAGCATAGTGTTGGCACACTGACATACGCCTCCTTATATGCTTAGGTATATGCATATGTACTGAAGCGCGCTTTTAGGGGCTATACGCCCTGCTTTACAAATGCGCACACGTTTAGTGCGCTGAGTAATGGGGTTGTCGGGCTGATTAGGTTTCCAATTGCTATGCAGTGGGGGCGGTGTAGTAATGACAGAAAGAAATAGCAACAAGAACAACAATAGCAAACCATAAGGAGCGCTCAACTGGACCGGCGATTGTGCTTCTAAGTTGTGCAGATATATATTTATTTAGCTGGTGTTGTTGTTGCTTGTTCCTGTTACTTGCGGCTGCCCAACTTCGTTTTTCCCATTTTCCGCTTCTTCGCCAGCGACTGCGTCCTTCAGCTGGCGCTCCGCTGACTGAACGCGTTATGTCTTTGACGTAAGCTTTGCCGCCGCCAACTGTGGCGTCACTTGATTTGCGTTTGTTTCGAGCGATATGTGGCACAGTGGGAAGAAGTTGATGAAAATTTTGTGATTAAAATTTTTTTTTTCGAAAATAAATATATAGTGTTTTATAAGAAAATTAATAATATATTATGTATAAAAATGATTTATAAATTCATAAAGATTGGTTTTACATTCAAAAATAACAAAAAAAAAATACTACAAAAAATATGTTTTTCCAAAATTTTTCTAAAATTATTAATATTTCTATACAAAATTATTTTAAATATGTTTTTTGCTGATATTTCTAATATTGTATATAATTAATTTTTCTATTAAAAATTACTTGTTTTTATTCTCAAAAATCACAAATCAAAATAAAAAACTGTTTATTAAAATTTTTTTTACCATTTTTTTAAATGATTAGTATTTCTATGAAAAATTTACTATTTTTATATTCAAAAATCACTAAAAAATATTTAATTTAAATATATTTTTCAAATATAATAAATAATTCTGTTAAAAATCATTTTTTTTATAATTAAATTATTAATTTTTTTCTGTCCATTTTTTTATAATTGTCTATAGATAAAAGAAATTTTAAATTTCATAAAACAAACTTTTAATAAAAAAAAGTATTTAATTTAAAAATATTTTTCAGATATAATTAATAATTCTGTTAAAAATATTTTTTTTTTGTATTTAATTAAAGTATTAATTTTTTTTTGTAGGTTTTTTTAAAATTAACAATACATAAAATAAATTATGAATTTCATAAAACAAACTTTTAATAAAAATAAAAAATAAGTTATAAAAAATATATGTTTTATTAAAGTTTATTTGCCTTTTATGACTAATGTTTCCATTAAAAATAATTTTTATTTTTTATATAATATGTAAATTAAAATTGAATTTGTCATGTACATGTGTATGTCTATCTTTTTATAATTACCAGTAAATTAAATACATTTGAAATTACATGAAAACTGTTTTTATATTCAAAAATATCAAAAAATCCAAAAAATATATTTTTTTATAAAATTACTCCCCCCTAATCCACTGTGCCACCACGAATGTGCTCGCCTCTAACGTGTCGTAAGTAATTCATCAAACTGGACATTGGCCAGAAAAGTTGATGACGATTGATGAAGGGTAGAGGCATACTAGCAGCTTCTTGGGTGGCTTTGAGCATTGCATTAGTGTGGGCTATGCTACTACTACTTCCAACCCAAGAAGCTACACAAAAAGGAAATTTATAGGTTTTGCGTGGGGGTAGAATGGGTGGTAAGACAAGCTAAAGTGCCTTCGGTGCTGGTCATCGCGCATTCATTGAATACTTGGTGTAAGTGCGCCGGCAGCGAGGGAAATAAATTTACATATGTACTAAATATATATCAGCTATTGGGAGTATATAGCGCGGCACTGAGTTCATACACACGCGTCACAATGTATACGTGCGGCTTGGGTCAGAAATTTATAAGGGAATGCTTAGGGAAGGGGGTAAGATGTCTGTGACCGTGCTATGATATTATAATGGTGGCGTTGTTCAAAGCATTTGTACCCAAAAATAATCAAATATGTGTAATTCTATATATATTTTTGTGTGACTATAAATATGGCTGAATTTTAAGTATAAGGTTTGGGGGTTCCATTGCTTTAATTGAGTATTCATTTATATATATCGTTTCTGGAACAAAGGTTTTGTATAAATAAATTTTTACATATATTGAAACAATTTTGTATAGAGCCTGGTATTGTAATAATTTTTGAGATTTTTAAGATTTTAAGAATTTTTGAAATGTGAAAATTAGTCATTTTTTCCACTTTTATTGGTATTTCAGAAAATTACATACACCAGTAGTTCCTCAGTTTATGAGATATCGCTCTGAAATTTTGCAAAAGTTCTTTTCTCACGAAGAAGCTGCTTATTTGTTGGAATCGCCGATATCAGATCTCTATAGCATATAGCTGCCATACAAACTGACCGTTGAGAATCAAGTCCTTGTAGAGAAAACTTTTTTGTTTGACATGATATCTTTAAGAAATTTCGTATACTTTATTATTCAAACCAATAGCGTAGTCTCCGAACAAATTATTCAAATCGGATTACTAGATCGTGTAGTTGCCGTATAAAGTAACCGATCAAAACCTAACTCTTGTATGAAAAACTTTTTTATTTGTTAAAATAAATCCACGAAAATTGACATGAAATATTCCCCGAGATGATTGTACAATATTTGAAAGAAAAATTACAGATCGGATCACTATAGCCTATAGATGTCATACAAACTGAGTGATCGGTAGCTAGTGCTTGTATGGAAAACTCTTTGATGTGATTAGATATCTTCACCAAATTTAGCATACGTTATTGTCTAAGGCAATGATGGAATCTGCGAAGAAATTATTCAGAACGTACCACTAGAGCATAAATCTGCCATACAAACTAGCCGATCGAGCTCAAGTTCTTGTATAAACAATTTTTTTTATTTATAAAGATATTTTCACAACATTTGGCTTGAATTATTGCCTAAGGAAATGATATTATATCCGAAAACATTTATCTGATTGGAGAACATTAGCATAAAGTTAATTATCATACAAACTGATCGAGCAAATACTTGGTACAGCTCTGAACTAGTAAGAGTAAGCTAAAAGTATAATTAGATAATTTTTAAACTGGTTGAGAATTACAAAAACATTATATAAATAAGGGAAAGAATTCATTTTTACGTGTAGAAAATCTTTTCCATGAAAAAAACCATCTTCTCCGACGCCCAGATATTAGCATTTATACCCTCAGTGGGAAGACAACCTCTTGTTACTTACTTTTACTGTTTTATAAACTTGTTTTCTCAAAGTTATGCTTACTCACCCCACGCCACGCATAACTGCACTTTAATTTTGCCCAAACTATTTAAAATTGTTCAATATTTAAACACTCGCAACAAGCCTCCTTCAATAACTTTGCCTTATATGTGAGTTAAATTAGCTGAGACTGGGTTCCATCAAGCCTTCAACCGTTTAAGACATATTTGAAACGCAACTTTGACGACGGTTCAACAGGAGACAAGCCAGGCACAAGCACATAGTAGCAGTATATCCACCGCCCCACAAAGTATACAACGCACACAAACAAACGCATTTTCATTTGAACCCTTTTCGTTGGCGAAAATGACTAGAAATTGCTAAGAATTTTACTCAAGCCTCAACATGAGTGGCTTGGGCAGACTTGCTACAACACACTACGAAGGATGCTTAGAAGTTGTAGCGTATACAAAAAAAAAATTATTTCTCAACAGAGTAAAAGCTTAGAACTTGCCAAAATTGAAGGAAATGGAAGGTGAACGCAACGCTAGCAATATTTGATGTGCCAAGATGCCGTGGTGGCAAGCAGACGCACCCCAGCCGACGGCAACGCTACGAGTTTAAGGAATCATTAATATGCGAGCATATAGCTACACACGCACACACTGCCGGTGGTGTTGAGTAAGACCCAAAAAACTCACAGCTACACATGGGTGGGTGTGTGTGTGTGTATTTTTCGCAAGAAAGTCGCCTGCGGGCTGTGCCAAAGCATGCCCCAAACTGTCGAAATACTGAGGCAACTGCAAAAATAGAAAGCGTCATACATATATATACACACACTCGTACAATTGCTTGGTATATATAAGAAGGCATTTTCGAAATTTTACGACAACACATAAGACTACATGTGTGAAGAAGGTTGAGTGCAACATACTCACATACATGCACACACATATACATGTTTGAGTACTTTTGCGGCGTCTGGACGCCAAACATGTCTGTCTAACCCGCCAGCACCCGAGGTACGGCCTTGTAAGACACATTACTGCGCTCATCTGTATACATACATACATACATATGAACAAAGATAATCATATAGACGAGCATATAAAAGATGCTGGCACACAAATATGAATGCATGTATGTGTGGCAAGACATGTGTGTGTGTGTCTCATGTGGCAAGCTGTATAGTGTTTTCGTAATCTATACGTTCAGCGCCAGCAAGATGAGGCAGCAAACTCATGCTACAGCGACAAAAACCAAACCCAAACAGCCACCCAGCAAACGTCTTCTTGTCAAATGCACACACACACACACATACACAACCAACATTTATGCTTACACCTGCTCATACCAGCGTCACACAACCTTGCAACCCAGCCACCGTCGCCGCCGCTTTCATTGTGCTTGCCACACAACAGTCTCAAGCAGGCAGGGCTTAACTCACAGCCCAACAAACCCACTTCCTTCTCCCCACATGAGTCGGTGTGCGTATTTGTGTGTGTTGCACATATCCTTACTTGGGTATACCTAACTCAAATTGCTTTTTACACACCTCCGTTTCGCAAGCTGTGCTCCTTCTAATCAAAACGAAGTTTCGGTATAAGAAAATCCGAAGCAAAATTCTATGCCAACCGCACCACTTCAGACACACATGAAATGTGTATGTGTAAACGCATGTGTGTGTGCTATGCATGGGACCTGCTTAAAACGACTTTAGAGCACCATTTTCAAGCAGTCAGCCAAACACATTGCCACATCTATAGAGGGGTGCCTACGTCTCTCACCTTTCCAACGTTTCTTCCATACTTGTTTCGCTTGGCACTGACACTGACACACATACGGCAGAGTGTTTGTAACGCAAGTCAGCAAAATATTCGCAAAGTCGTACACTCTTCATACAAACCGGCACACAAGTTCAATAAGAAAAGTTGAGAGGAATACGAGCATAGCGTTGGTAGTCTCCAAAGGCTCAGTAGATTGGGTCATGTGTAGGAAGAGGAAGGAAACTTATGGAAAATAAGCCTAAAGAATTGGCAGTGAAAGTTTTGAAATAGAAATACCCTACCCTGAACAACTATTGAATGAGAAAGGAGCGATAGGAATACCGAAGCAAATGCATTTAGAATAATAAGAATAATAGAGATATTGCCACAATTTGTCGCTCTAGATCCACTAAATCCTCACTCATATTTGAAATAAATTCCTTAACAGTTTCTGTTTTAAATTATATGTTGCAAATAGTTTAGAAGCTGAAGTTTTACGTATGAGCAATATTTCATAAAACAGTTGAGAATTAGGATTGCTTCGAGTTGATCGAACGAAAAAGTTAGTTTGAAGTTTGAATACAATAAGCTAGTTGTAGCAGAGGTTTAGGGAGTAAAAATATCTGAAGACAAAGTACCCTAACTGAATCTCATATGTGGAAAAGAACGAATCTGTGGTCCGAAACCGAAATGGACCTGCATTTATTACTTACAGGGTTAAATCTTCGAAATAACAGCCTCTAGCCGAATAAATTCGGTCAATTCCGGTACCGTATGTTGTTTTGGGAGTTGCACTTGAAGCCTTGCTAATCCCTCCCTTCACACACCATCTGTGCCTAACCAAACACCAGCAAAAGTTCCGTAAAGTGCACCGCACCACACAGCACTTAGTGTCATAAGCGCCCAGAGAGCTCGTGGCCTCAACCAGAAAACCCTCTGTGAGGGAGCTGTCTTAGTAGCGTACAAAGTACGTTCCCTTCAGGACTGAAGACTTATTTCGAGATGAACAATCTAAATAAAGGGGAATTAAACAGTAGTTTCGCAGGGTGGTGTCCCCTCCTCGCTATTTTTAACAGATGATTGTACGATAATGACGTCGGGCAATGGAATTGACGGCATGTGTTCAAAAGAGAACGACTATCTTCCTGAACTCCGTCGCTTCTTCACAGCAAGAAGCCTAAAACTCACCCTTGCTAAATCTACGGTCACCCAAATTACAAACTAGCGAAGGAGTGCAGCTCAACATTTTCGACGCCAACGTTCCGACAGTAAACATCCCTAAAATTTTAGTTGGCACATTCAACTGCTCAAATATGGTCCTTAATGCAGTAGGGTGCAGAAGGAGAGGATACAGGCCTGCTAGAACACCGCACTCCGGACCATAACAGGATGTCTCCTGATGTATCCCATCGAGCATTTACAACAGTTCCAAGCAGCTTCGGTCTTCGCATATGCCATCCCTGTAGTCAACGTTTCAAGCAAGTGGCCTCCTGGAACATCAAGAGAACATTCCTCCAAGACGTCGACGAACTGAAAAAATATACCGACCAAATCCCTCTCAGTGAATGGTGTACTTGGAGTCCAAACATCGTCTGTTGCAGAACAAGAGGTTGAGTTGACGCGTGACACAAGAGTAATCCCAGAACAATTTCGTTCTGGTATTGAAGTAGAATAAATTCCTCCTTATCCAGAATAGACACCTATATCCTCATCATATTTCTCCAACCGATTTCACATTTCATTACCATTAAACATGATCCATTCCATTACATTCCACACCGTTCCGTTTCATTTTAATACATTTTCATTAAGTTTTGTGCATCTTTTTCTCAGCAAAACTTTTTTCGAAAACTTTGGCACCAAAACTACCGAAACATTTGAGCCTACAACCACGTTACCACAAGTTCCCCTGGGTTTGGAGGTATGGAAATAACTTGTGCCTTCATTTATTTCCCCCGAACCCAACTCGGCATGAATTGAACTGTAAGAAACTCCTACCAAACTAAATTTACTTTCCATCACAAATGAAACTAACCAACGTGCACGCGCTCCACTCCAACTACTCAGGCACCCATGTCAATGTCGAAACAACTGGCTCACACACACAGGCACTCTAATGTCGAGTCGTCTAAAAGCAATACAAGTCGACACGGTGTCGCAAACAAACAAAAACAATGCCGACTCAAGAGTAGGAACACAACAGGCTCATGGAGCGCTGTGGTGTGGGTCGCTGGTGGCTGGTGAATGTGGGGCTTGGTGGCGTTGCTGTAACGCAAGGCTACATTAGAGGCGATGAGTTTAAGAACATTGAAACCAAAAGACAAAGACAAAGCTCGAGAGAAGACGGCAATGCCAACGACGTTGGTGACGACGAACGGGCGCAATTAGAAGTTTGGGTAGCGTTGCGGCGGCAACAACAACAACGAGAGTTGAAAGGAAACTGCTGGCAATAAAAGCTGTCGGCGTAGTTGGGCGGGGTGCCAAGGATGCTAGCCGGCGTGTACATCTTATAAATTTCGACATTTTTGGGTAATTTTCTCCCATTTCGTCTAAGTCTTTTTGTAGAATATTTCGTCTGCCTTCAGCTGCAGCTCCTTTCAGCAGCGCCGTTTCCAAGCGGCTGTTCTGCTTTGTTTGTAGGTTTATAAAAAACCTGCAATGGCAACTAAGTCTACGGTTTTCAGCAAGATTGTCGCTTTGTTTGGCTTGTTGTTGCTGCTTGCTATGCTTACCAGCTTTCGTCCTGCTTTTATGTTGGCTGCTGTTGCTGCCACCTTAGCTCATCAGCTCGTTATTTTCCGTAGTGCGTAACTCTTATTGCTGTTTAATGTCGTCTGTTGATACATTTATTATGTTGCTTTTGGTTGGAGTCTTTGCTTTGTAGCTCTCATTTAGGGTCGTACGCACTTTTTTGCAAGGAAAAGAAAGCTGGTTTAACCGCAGGCGAGATCTTAGTTTTGAAAAACCCAATCGAATCGAAATTATTATTCATTCCTGCTTTTGTGGGTTCAAAATATCGTGAAATCCAATCTTGGGAAAGCTTATTCGAATCTACTTATTTGGTTTTCGAATGTTTGACTAAGGGCATGGCAAATCGTCGAGCTTGCACTACTATGTCAATATATTTATTATGTATGATCTACAAAAAGATTCCTCTATATGAAAAACATACATATATTCGGATGTTCGGACCACCACATTGGACAAGGATTCATGCCAAATTTCCCGAAGATATCTGGTTAAATAAATAAGTTTCAATACAAGGTCAGTTTGTATGACAGCTATATGGTAAATCTTGTAAAATAAGAAAATTTTCCATACAAGAACTTGACTTTGATTGTTCGGTTTGTATGGCAGCTCAATGCTATAGTTGTACGATAGCGGTGGCTCTGACAAACGAACTGCTTCGTGTGGTAAAAAGGAAATGTGCAAAATTTCAGATCGATATATCAAAAGCTAAAGGGTCTCCGACGTTTCTTTCTGGGTGTTATAAGCATCATCCTGTTCAGTGTGTAAAGTTTGGATGGTCATTGAATGTAAGATCTTACGTCTGAATCCCTAATATTTTTCTCTCTAATGAAGATTAAGGTAGAGAGAGGTCCGTTGTTATTGGAACCAATAAAGTCCGAATATTTATTACCCCTGCGAAATCAGTCTCGCTTTTGTCTTTACTGGAATTATCAGGACTTACACTCCAACAAAGACCATGTCATTTAGCTTCATAATGGAGAAACTGAGGTTATGTTAGGTTGATTTGATTGAGGTTAGGATAGCTGGTACTAGATATTATTTTTAAAGTCAGATTACGGTGATTTTGATGAAAATATTTTCAGAAGTATTCAAATTCTGCAAGTAAAACCCAGATGAAGATCCTCGTAGGAATGCTTCGGAGAGCTTCAACTCCCAATATAAAAGTTTCAGTTCAATTGGATATGCATATATAGGAATAATAAAAAATGAAAGGAGATCCTACTAGGAAGATTTCGGAAATCGCTTCAAAATATCGAAAAGATGTTCCAAGTTGTACTAAGTCTGAGAAGATCTCAATTATATGTTGACTACTGATTTTTATTTCAGCCACGATTTTTCACATACATATTAGACATCTTAGTCATATGTGTTTCATCAATTTGCTTTATGCCCTTTTTATACTCCGTTCAATTACAAGATTATATACATATCTGTTACGCCTGCATCAAACTTTTCTTAATATGAGTCTTAATATACAAACAGACATTAGCCGGAGGATACGCTTAAGCCATTGCTGCTAACCCCTCGTCTATCTTTTTTTTCTTCTGTGCAAACTTTTCGATCAATGTGTCACCTTTCACCCCACGTACATCACGCATCACATACACACACAATCACACACATATAAACTCATTTCCTAACCTAAAATTCCTGGATCTCATATATGCCGGCAAATTGTAGATATCCATGTGAGAGTTTGTGTAGGCGATGTCGTCTTTCATTTGCGCCAAAAGAGATCCATCACAAAATAGTTAAGTCGATGTGCTTCTACAAGGTTACCAACGTATCCCCTTTTACCAAGCTTCTGCTAAGCGCGCACACACACACACAAGCAATCATTTGTTCGTTTTCCACATGCGCTCGCCATTTACTTTTTTCTTTGTTGCCGCTCTTTGCCTTCGTCTTGGCTGCTACTACGGTTTTATTCCATACTCTAAGACAAACCTACTCGTCCCTTATGCTTTTACGTTATTGCTTCTGCTTTCTTGCTGCTCGATTTTTCTATGCTTTTTCTTGCTTGCTTTACGGTCTTCTCGATTTTCTTCTCCGGCGTCTTTATGTGTTCTACCACCAACCTCATCAACCGTCATCGTCGTCTTCGTCGTTGTTGGATGAAATGTATGGACGGTCTGACAGGCATCTAAAAGCGTACACACACCCCGACAAACGTGCTCAAGCAGCCCCCACTCCACCTCTACAAGGCACCGAACATAAACCGAATGTCCAATGTTTGTTTTCGCTTTACTCCCTACATCATAAGCGCCGGGATAAGAAAAAGAAAAGATATAAAAAGGACTACAACAAACAAAAAGACACACGCCAACCTTGTTGCTACCCATCAAGTAACAGTCATCCTTGCCTTTATTCTGACCATCAGCTAGCAAACGCCGGAGTTTGTTACAAAACACACTGTCATTGCCGCCGACAAGCAGCAACCAACAAACACATGGAGGTCTATTCATGCCAAGAAAGCGCACAAGACATACCCCCACACATAATGGAAGTGAGCGCAAGGGTAACAAGCGAAGCTCAAAATGGAAAACGAGACTGCGAGTTGACGAAGGCACAGAAGGCTTATGACGCGCACAGCTACTAACGCCCCGTTGGGCGCAAAGCAACCGTACGAACCCTTACCGGGTACTTCGAACTTAATTTCGCAAGATTGTAACAAAGTTGACGCCGTCCCAAACACACGCACACACACCGTACAGATATCAATGTGGCAAGCTTAGTCCAAACACAGGCAGCGCAGGTGGCGAGGTATGGTGTGGCTGAGGAGCACGGTAACAGTAACGGCCTGATTTTATCAACACACCCATACACACGCACATACACACTGTGTGCTGTGGTGAGCAACGTCTTGCCATGGCAGCAGCGCACAGCCGTCCAATCAGTCCGAATTTCTTGCCCCCGCTCGCAACACGCGCTTCCTCCACACACACCCACATACAAAAACACTCCACCATAGCGTCAAGTTTCTTCAGCATTTCTAACTGTTCCATACCGTATTGGATTGTCAATTTTTTCGGCGGTTGGAGGCTTCTTATTGTCTTTGCCTCAATACAAGGCAAGAAAAATAACAAACGAGGCACAGCAAAGCGCACAAAGGAAACCCTGCACACTCTACGCTATTCGGGTGTGGGTGTGAAGGCAGCTTAAGGCACACCAAACTTACAACAGCATGCTGCTCTACAAGCAACCATATCCCTAGACCCAACGAAGTAATCGTCCTTTTATCCATTTGTCTATTCCGCACCCGACTGACAGTTTCTAACTCGACCATTACTTGGCCGCTCCCCAACGACCCACCCCACACCACAGCGCTCATTTCTAGCAGCCCTTCGCAAATCCATCTTCATTCTGGTTTCTTTTTCGTTTTTTTTTGCTCCTTTACAGCTTGTTGTTGGAACTTTACGTGGCTGTACGTATGCTCGACAAAAACTTGAGGGTAAAAATTATTTCTTTTGAAATGGCAGAAGATTTAATTTTTTCTCCGACTCTATGCTGGCTGCAAGTCGTATATGTATAGCCAGTTCAGCCGTACCCTTCGTCAATTTCATTACTTTGTTGGACGGCGCCAGCGTTTTGGCTGGACACTGTTATTAACCGTTAGACGAAAAGTATGTAGTATTCCATGTTTGGTTGGTCAGTACGCTGTAGTGTGGTCGTGACGTGCACTGCGGGGAGTTGGAGGTGCTTAGTTACGTCAGGAAATCAGTATGTCAGCCGTTGGAGGGTGAGGTAAGACGGACTCATTGCATTTGGTAACCAAGGACTTAGTTGGGACTGTAAAAGATATGGGGGGAAAATAAAATAGCTACATATTCATTGAGGGTTTTTTTCCTGTTTCTATTAAAAAGTTTTAATATCTATTGGTGTAGCTGTTTGGAGGGCATACTCTTCTTACCAGTAATATATATACTATCAAGGAATGCAAAGTGAGGACGAACCTCACCTCAAGTAAGTCATTTCAAAATGAAACAGGAATACGGATGAGAATGAACCTTGGACGAAAAATTTCAAAATGAAAATGAAATGAGGTAACATAATCTACCGAGGCGTGAGGCCCCTGAACGTAAGCCGCGAGATGTGTACACTTAGGAATCAACAACCTAATACATATATGAAATATAAAACGAGAGACAGGCTGGTTAACTTATTAGCGAATCTCAAATGCCTTGAATTTCGGTAGAGAAGAAACATTGTGCCCACGCATACCACAAAAATAAAGAATTCCGAAAGTAAACGATTTTATGGATATAATATCTGACTGTGTTTGAAAAACATCAAAATGTTTTAACCCGATAACAATAATTTTACAGAGAATTTGAATATTTCTTAAATTCAGGTAGGGAGGTATGCATCCAGTCCGATAGGAGAGATGAAATACAGGCCTTAAGTTTGCTGACAGTAAGCTCGAAGCTATGCAAGGAGTGCTTTTTTCTCATCAACAGAAGCATCAAGCTATTGCTTCCATATTAAACTTGTCGGGGCGCCTGGCTCGCACTCATACCAAATCCCACCAGAATGGGAACGACATGAGTCTCCTCGATCTTTGTGCACCCGGGCGCTGGACACATGGCCTTCGCGCGAGCTCAGATTAAGCGTAAGTCAGTAACCAGCAATTGCTAAGTCTTAGCAAGACTCACATCAGAGGAATGATAGTCGTCCGAACTAAATACTGTTCAGTTGGCACTCACGCGGTCGGGCTGAAAAAAGGTAGACGTAACTTGTCCAATTTTGCAATAAGCACCATGAGGTCAAAACAACTAAATAGATAAAGTGTCCGGATTAAGGTTAAAACATCTCAGTTCTCATACTTTACATGAACTCGGGGAATTGGCTCCAACTGATATCACACGCAACACTGATCCTTTACTTAACTCAAACAGAAAGATCTCCGAAAATGTTGAGGAAAAATCCTGTACTCGTACAGCTACAACGATTAAAGAAATCCCTTTCTCAGTTGTTTAAGTTTAACACAGGAACTTCGAAATGATTTTAATCAATGGTTAGACTGCGTGAATGCAAGCAAAAAGACGGCGACACCAGAACTGACAATAGTCAGTTAACGAGCTCAGATGTGGTCGAAAAGAAAAAACTGACAAAGCCAACGAAAAGGGAACGAGCACTTAGGGATACCGAAACAATCTCAAATGATGGTTGAGTGACTGTAATAATCCGCACATTAGACCAACAAGAGGGAATGTGAAAGCAAAACGAACAAGAAAAAAATTCAGGCAAATGGAAAAGTAACAAAAGAAGAAGAAGAATATAGAGAAAACAAAACTGGAAATGATAAGGCTGAAGAACTAAAAGCGAAAAGGAGGTTTTGGTTAATATTTGGCGATGATTTTTTAATTAAGATAGAGGAGAGAGGTTTGAGTACCACTGTTGGTTTGACAACTTTTGGAGATTAGCAGCGACGGCGGTTGGATTTCGTTATGAGTTCGTCTAAGAATTGTGCTTAGTCACTCGTTTTACAAAGCAGCTTGTATTGGCAGCGAACATGTGTGCAATAAGCCGTACTACATCCCCTCACACAGCTGGACCCCCGGTTTACAATGTAGTAAAGTGATATTTTATAGTGAACTGTGCACTTTAGTACATTAAAAGTTCGCTCGGGGCTGCTGACATACTAAACGCTAACGGAGTGGGGACGTACATGGCTTTCTATTTTTTATAGCTTGTGTTTGTGGCCAATCCTCCGCTGGTGCGCACGCCAATCGTACATGGTGCGCCATTATATTCATCACTAAATTCTAACTTCTTCATTTGTGTAGCCCCCCCCCTTGCATGCGGCTACTTGTTTGAAGGGGGTTTTCCTTGATAGCTGCTATTGTAATTTTCGTTGCTAGCAACTCGAAGACTGCATACTTTTAATCAAAAATTCTCTTCCTCCACCACAATGGCTGGCTGATGCTTATTTCATTCCACTCCTTTGCCATTGTTGGCACTGGGGCAAAAGCAATAATTTTCTACCCCATTTTTTCTTGTTTCCTCTTTTTATACTTTTTTTCCTTTCTACTGAAGTTCAACTCATCAACACGCTCAGTCTCGAAAACACTAACCCCAGCGCACAAAACTTACGCCGTTTTAGTGGGACCCGGTCGCTACGTATGTGTGTTGCATGTCCTCCAAATACGTTTGCACCGCCATCACCCTCTTCGCTTCGGCTGTGGCAAGTGTGTGAAGACTGCAAGCGCATTCGTTGCAGCGCCAGTCGCTACAAAGTTGTGTGGGCGGCATTTCGCTGGTGCTCCGTACAGCGCAGAATTTAGTTCGTTCGCAGCCACATTCCTTGTCCTACAACTGCACCGAACCGTCGACTGTGCAACATTTTCGCTTAGCTGCACATTGCAACATAAAAAAAACGAGCACCGAGTAGTAAAATAATGAAAAAATACGCCAGCTAACGCCAAGGCAACAGTGTGTCTACAACTTTGCTTGTGCCGGTCCCTTAACTAAGCCACGGCACCCCTTCTCCACCCGTAAAGCAACTTTGCGTTTTCCTTATTTATCCGTTTATCGTTACATTCACATCGGGGTGTGCACCAGCGCCAGCGTCGGCAACATCGCCAAGTCTTGTCTTTGATGCGTCCGTCTGTCTGTCTGTCTAACCCTCTATCCATTTGTCCGTCCGCGCGCCCGCCCATTGACCGTTGCTGCAGTGGCTGTGCGCTTGTGGCATGCTTAATGGTTGCCTTGCCTTCTTTCGAGTCGAGTCGAGCTGAGTCGCCATAACTAAGCGCTCACTCGCCGACACACGCGGCTACAAGTAGTGGCCGGACATTGTTTGTTAGAGCTAGAGACGTGCAGTTGGCATGTTTGGCAACATTTTTTCCATTTTATTTCTTCCCCCCAACGACCTTCCGTGGCTGCTCTATGCGCTTGTTAGTCGTTCACATCGCGTTCCGTGTGCCAAATGTCTCTAGTCGCTGCGAGCACACCCAATTCATGGAAAAATAATAACTAACTGCGGTAACCGCACTGTGTACTAGTTGCAAATGCGGTGTTTCTCGGTGGAGTGAGGAAAACGAACCCCTTTTGATTGTGCCCCATTCGCCAGCGCGTTATTGGCACATGTCAATGCCGGTTGGCTGCGGCGAAGCTTAGCTTTTTTCGCTTATCATTTTGAAATGCTTTCATAAAACAAAATTATGGAACGTAGGACGTGTGCGCTTCTTAAGATTTGTAGTTAAGGAGTTTGAAGTCAAAAGACTCTTATTGGTTTCGTTAAAGGACTCGAAGCATTTTCGTTTTCGATCGTTGCCTGGTACTAATATATATAGAGGAGTTTTGTTTGGAGTAGACAAGTAAATCTTTCAGGGAATAGATGATATTTGAAGGAGTCCGGTCTTTATCCCGCAGCTAAATGGTTACCGTTATCAGACGCTTTATAAATACTTAGTTCGCATCTTATGATGAGCTTGGAAGTCTTTAATTCCTATATGGTCCGGGTATGTTCAATAGGTAACCCGTACTGTGATATCCATGGATTCATTCTTGATTAACGCCAGTCTGAAGTTAAGAAAAGCAGGAATTGTCTGCATGTGGTCTTCCCTAAGAAATCTGAGTTCTCAATCGGTTCAAATCCTTACATCCCGCAAACTTAGGATATCATATTTGAGCTTTCAGCTTTGGGATATCATATTCGATCGACCGAAAGTGTCTGGCTGCGGTCTTCCTTAGGCTGCCTGAATTTTAAATCAGTTTGAATCTTCACGTCCCGCCAGTTTGGGATATCATATTTGAGCTTTCACCGAATATCATAGTCGAGTTTCCAGGGAAAGCATTTAACTATTATATACTAAAACTAACCTCAAAAATAGTTAGATTTGCTTCTTATTTCGTTTCCTTATTTAAATCTTGTACTACATTCCCTACTACTTATGAACACGCCAAATACCGCTAAGCTTATTATAAATACCATTTCTTCTGATTACTCTGCAAATAATCTCTTACCGGTTCGCCGGCAATGACTACACTGTAAAACTAAACGGTAACGCGCCAAACTCCCATTTTTACCAGCGAGTCCACATTTTTTTGTACCTCCAAGCGCTTATACATATTCATAGTCGAATCTAGCATTCATTTGCGCGCTTACAATGTTGTTGATGAAGAGATGACTAGCCCGAGCGTTGACGTTGAGAAAGGGAAATCAAGCTTGCGCTTGAGTAGAGTGGTCGTGACGCCATTGAAGACGACTGCAATAGCCAAAGCGCTGTCGGCGTCGCAATGTGCCACGTCTCGACAGTGCAGTCGAAAGTTTGTCTTGTGATTTTATTACTTTTTCCTGCCACACAGCAGCTCACACGCCTTCTACTGCCGCCGCTGCTCGGGTACTGATGCTTAACCACTGACTTCTAATTTCGACTTTTTTCCACATTATTCGGTGTTTTATTTTTCCTGCGCTGCCATCATCATCATCATCGCCGCCGCCGAGTTGCTAGCGCGCGACTTTTGCACATATTTATTGCTACAAAATGTTGCAGCCACACATTGTTGCAAGTATGGCGGCGGGGGTGTACGTACAAGCACATACATGAGTTTCTCATATTTTTATGTTTCTTTTTTTTTGCTTTAGCTTTTGCTTTTACGATTTTGTATGCTACCTCTCCGGCAGCAGACAATCCACCAATTCGTTGCTATCCGGTTTGTGAATGATGTTGCCGTTGTCCGCTGCTCGAAGTGTATTTTCTGTGCCCCTTGCATATGTGTGTATGTGTGTGTCGGCAAGCTCTTTGCTTAGCGATCCAGGTATGTTGGTTAGACATTGCGTACTTTTTATGTGCTTTCCATTCCGTCTTTTCCATTTTACAATTTTTTTCTGTATTGGCGCCTCGTGAGCTACACTCACTCACAATTTACACACACGTGCACACACAGCGCAACCCACATCAATTCATGTCAATCTCTAACGCCTGTTTGTCGGCATTTGTGTGGCCTGAGTGTCCCAAACCCTTCGCCGTATAGTATTCAGCGCCGTTTTGCTATCCATTTTCACATTTGCCGCGCGCCAAAGCAAGCAAGTTTTTATCCCTTTTCGGTTGCAAAATCATGTGCCTCCTTGACTTAACCTTTCTTTTCTGCTACCATCTTTCCTTCCTTCCCGCCAGGCGGCCTGCCTGCTTTCCCGCATTCCCTGCCATTCGTTTTACAACACTACCATCTCGGCCATAAATGCCGAAAAAAGGTTCCATGCATTGTGCGCGTTTCAACTCGTTGTGACCCCATCTGACCAAGCGCCAACATAGCCGCTGTCGTCATCATCGTCCCTGACAGGGACAGCCAACAGTCGCTAAACAGATAAAAATGCTCCTCTACTAAGGCCCTCACTCCCAGTTGGCACTCTCTAAACACCCACGCTAACTCACACACAGGCGCATACACATACTTGTATGTACAGTGGCAAGCATATGAGTCGTAGTGTGCCTCGTTTGAGCGTAGAAAGTTTTCTGGTCCTTTGGAAGATAAGCGTTCTAGCAGACAGTTGACTTGTAACAAAATGAAAAGGGATTTGATGCGAAAAAATTGTGCACAGAGAAAAAGGTCTGTATATGAATGAGATAAAAGCATGAAAAGAGGTGGAATTGTAAATTGCGGAGAAGTGATATGTAGGGTAGGGGCTTTTGGGTCTTAAAAAATCGTTAAAAGTGCCGTTCAAACATTTTTTTTTTGTATTTTTCCACTTCGTTTTGGCTGAAAAGTCGTGCTGTGCTTTGTTAATGAAAATGAAAAAAGGTAACTTTTTAACCTTCAAGTCGTCACATGACCTTTATTAAATTCGACTTGTCGGTGGAGCGCACAACGGAGCACACTCTTTCGTTTAATTGCTCGAAACGATACATTGAGTCTTCTCTGAAATATGGTTCACATCAGATTCCCGAAAATTGATCTCATCTCGCTAAAGAATATATCAATATATGGGATCGTAATAAATATTATTAATAGATCCGTTGCAAACTCTTCTCCCCTTCTTAATAAAACATATTAGTTTTGACCAAATTCGTTTTTTTTTTGTAAATAGTTCCCTTCATGGACGATACTATAGTGACCCTCTAACTTTTCGAAACCTTTTTGGTAGTACGATGTGTCCTTTGCTTCAAAATGGGCCTCGGTTTCAACGATCAACTGTTTAAAATTTCTTCCCATCGAGTATACTAGGGACCTGATCCAGAGAATATGGTGAATGCAGGAGCAATTTGAAGCCCAATTCAAAGATTTTTGCCATAATTTCACTAACTTGTGATATTGCCTTGCTGAAACAGCACTTTCTTTTGTTTAAAATGCTTCCGTTTTTCGCCGATTCTATACTTCAAACGACCCAATAATGCTTTGTAATAATCCATGTTGATAGTTCTTCCTTTTCAAGGCATTCAATAAAGATTATTCCATACGCATCCCAAAATACAAACGCCATACAGTTCAATCGGACGTCCGTTGATCGGACTTCGGAGTGAAATGATGAAGCCCTCTTTCATCTATTGTTACATATCTAAGCAACAACTGGGGCGCATTACACTTGAACATCTCCAAACACTGCTCCGAATCATCAACTCTTCTTTGATTTTAGTCAAAGAGAGCTCTTGTGACCACCACTTTTCACGGAGCCTTATCATATCCAAACAATCGTGAGTGATATGATTCATACATTCAGTTGATATCTTTAAAGTTTAGACTCCCCAAAACAGTTCTACGAACTTTTCAACGATTTCGTAGTTAAGATTACATTGAAAATAGAGACTTATTTTTCGATATATTTTCATGCCAGTGATGGGAGGTGTTACTCTCTGGGTTTTACAGGCCTAAAGGTCTGCTGTGGTTATTATTCACGTCCAATACGAACTAGATATTATACAATATATTATATAAAATGGTTAAGAATCACAAACGAATTTCTTTAGCGAACGAAACTGACGTAATTTTGAGTGATCGGGAAATCAAAGCAAATTTTTTTGAAAAAGTTTTTGAATCTGCAAAAAACTAAAATCCTTACGAAAATCCACAATGGTTATTTAAATATTGTATACATATACTTACACTGATTATAGAGTTGAGCTATGTGAATACTTGTTCAATGGAATGGAAAATTTATGCATATAAGCTCAAGTTTAAAGAACAATATGTATGTAAGGTCATATTTTATTGCAAACGAGACGACTTGAATGCTAGACGAAGATGTTCTACAAGCAAACTGATGAATTATACCGTTGCGATAATACAACAAACGAAATCAAAAGGCATCGCAAGAATAACCACACACATAAAATTACGACGAAACAACACTAGTTGGCCAGCTCTATTACCACCACCACGCCTTAAAGTTACCACCGTAGCAACCGCCTTCTCTCTATCGTTCGAAATTTTTTTGGTTTTCTGCAGCGCCTTCATCATTGTCGCGCATAGGCGTTAAACTTTTGCGCTAAGCCGCACCCTGCAACCCGCACGAAAGTTTCCCCAATACAAATTATAATATTTTTTCATTTGGTACAACGCTGCGCCGTAGCCCGGTGCTGCTATCCGCTGTCCTATGAATCTACGTCATCTCCATCTGTCCGCACTGTTGCATTTAGTACCATAGCTACGCGGTCCCGTTGTGGTTCAACGCTGGAATTAGTCTATGTTTATGGCTGTGCAATGGTAGATGATGGAAGTAGGTGGCGTAGCAGTGGATCATTAGTCTCAAGAAGGGATGAGGCATACATTACGGCGCCGGCTTCAACGCTTTCGCGACGCACCCATGCTCATGTTCCGCTGCGGCGTTTCTATGCCTTGTTGTCCTTCGGAAGTGGGCACAAGTTACTCTTTATTTCATTTGCATTTTTTTGTCTTTTTCGCTACTCCCGTTTGTATTTCGCTTACCAAGGCTCCGGTATGCTTGAATGGTTTTGAAGTGGAGTGAAAAATATCCCCAAAGACTAGGTTTGTGCAGGGTTAGTGTTTAATGGTGTCTGGCTTGTGGTATAGTGAGGTCCTATTTTGAATGAGTAGCATGTTGGAGGGAATATAATTGTGACCAGTTACTACTCTTTTTTATACTATTAATATCGCTAAAGGATCAAGCGAACTATTTATTAGTAAAACTGGGAAAACTAAAATCATCATTATCGAACCATTTCCAACAATTTTTTAAAAATATAATCTTCCCAAAGGTTCAAATGAAGACTAAGATTTCTATGCATTTATCATAAACCTTCCAATGGGCACATCCCGGAGCTACTTGCTTGCAGTGTCGTTGTTAATCGCACATCAGTACATTATCATGAACGCACAGCTCGAACGCAAGCCGTCCCATAGCCCATCCTGAACGTGACTACTGGCAGCAAAACTTTTCACCGTTGCTGTTACAGCAACAACAAGCACAGAAAAATAAAAACGTGGCAAAACCAAGGATGGTAAATGTTTTTAAAAGGTTAGCCGCCATACCACAAACATGCTGAGCACCTACCTCGCCATACTCGTCGTACTCTTCCTGCAGTTCTTGTAACGTACTTGCCCCATTTTTGTAATTTCTCTTTTCTCTAGCATTTTTTGTGTTTAGGAAAAAAATGCGTGGCACATTAGCGACTTAGGGACGTGGAAAATTTGTCTGCGCACCCAAGTATGTTGATGGCTCTGCATGGCATACCCACTTTTTACGAAGCACCGCTATTACAGTTTGTGAGGTTCTCAGTATGTTTGTTGTTTATGCCTCATACTCTTACTTATTCGATGAGTTTGTGCTAATACGTTCATATGTACAGTTAAAAAGTGTATGCATCTACACTTTGACATTTGTGGGTTGCGTTAGAGTCGTGCAAAGTTCACAGTCCCCACTGACAGTTATCATTTTCCCCGACTATTGCTCTGACGATTCACCTTCACGAACTTGACAAACACATGCCTGAAGAGTTTTTTAAAAATGTTTCTGATTGTATTGTTGTGCTCGCAAGTGTGTGTAGGTGGGTGTCTTAAAATGCGCCTAGAAAATATTTTCTACCCGTCTATCCCAACATGTTTATGCAAATGAGTATGGCTGATTAAAATAGAAAGATAATTTTTCTCCGTAACCTCCCAATTTTTATATTCGCAACTGCCTTTCCTTTCCCACTGCTACTACCAGTGTTCCCATCAACCCAATTCCAAGCCTGATGTCATTTTCTGAAAGTTTGAGGTTATGATTTTCAACAGAACGGTATTATAAGCCAAGACAAAAAAGAGTTGGTTGGTTTCAATAATTTTTAACTAACATACGATCTCTTTCCAACTTCTTATTAAAAGTCTTGCAGATGGAAAAATTAACGGGAATAAGGACCCTAGGAGAAGTATATTGTTAGATTGAGTGATAAGGAGTTGTCCGATTTTAGACCTCGTCTTTTATTAAAAGGCTGTTGGAGCTACTCTCCATTTCTGAAAAAGCAGTTTGGGAGAAAATATAGGACAGATCAGTAGTGGGCATCAATACCTCCTTGTATTCCCATTTTTGAAGAAGTGTTTTCGACGAATTAACAGAGGAAGGATATTGATAATAGGAAAATTTTATTTTTTTGTTAAACTAACTGATCTTAAGATGTTTCGAAAATGGAGGACGGAGTTGAGGCGGGGAAATACAGTGCGTTATGCGTTAGACATAAAGCGGATTTTTAAGCTACCGGGCTGCTACAAGATATTAAGTAAGTCAGGGCAGCAGTGAAGAGTGTTGCCATAAAAAAGCGGCTTTATTTTTACCGGATGCCAGGTTATAAAAACATCGAGAGCAATGAGCTAGTAACGAGATTGGCAAAAGTGTTGTACAGGTCTCACCCGAAAACCAGTTCGATATTGGAAAACCCATACATTGTCTATTTGATGATCTATTCGAGTCTATTGGACGATCTGGGCAGGCACATGGCATGGTAAATCAAAAAGCGATGGAACTATCTGCAGGGTGCAAAACTGCAAAAATCATGTGTAAGACGGTAGATCGGAAATAAGCGAAGTTCCTACTGGCACTCGATGAAGAATACTATAGGAACATGATGGGAATATTCACTGTTCACAGCCTGGTGGCGGCACATGCCTGCAGAATGGACTGATAGATCGAGAAAGCTGCAGGAAATGTTGAGATCTATACACTGAGAAAACAATGGAGTATCTCTTGTGTATTAACCCTACACACAAGGCTTCAAGCATTTGGAGGTCACAAGGTATGAGACGGCACGGAAGAAATCTCTATCTCAAAGGTGGCTAACCCTCATCTGGTATATAAAAGTACCAAAACTACTCTATAAGTGGCTCGTTAGCTTGACAGATTAATGAAACCTAAGTGACCCCAATTTCGACTGATATCTTCAGAAAATATTTCTACTTCAGATGGAGTGGATGACCATGATATTGAATGATTCTTTCGAGGAAGCTATGAACAATGCTGCTACTTCTCACCAAACTAGTGTATAATTTTCAAGTATTTGGACAGCATAGTCACTGGTTGATTCTAGGAATAATCAAAAGTTCTTTCATGAAACAAATTGAACGTCGGACACCCTGTAAACTATATATATAAGTGGCAAGCTGCATCGATTAGCCATGTCCTCTGTCAGTTCGTTGATTAGTACACGAACTACTTCCTTTGTTTTTGGAACTGCCGATATTGGTCTATTATAAGATAAAGCTGTCATACAAACTGAACGATCGGAATAAAAGGATTGTGAGGAAAACTTTTTAATTTGATAAGATTTCTTCACGAAATTTGAGAAATATTATGATCTTAGCTAATGATATAATATCTGAAGCAATTTTGCATATCGAAACACTATATCATATAGCTGCCGTACAAACTGACCGATTCGAATAAAGTTATTCAATAGAAATCTCTTTTATTTGAGAAGATATCTTCACAAAATTCAACATAGATAATTGCCAAAGATAGTTCTAACATTTCCAAATCTATTATTCAGATCGGAGTACTATAGCTGTAGCTCCCATACGAACTGAATGATGTTATTGATGAAAAACTTTTTTATTTGTGGAGAGTATTAGAGCTTCGGCGTAATCGAAGTCAACATTTGGTTTTTTCTATGAAAATTAAATAGTATACTTGTGTTTAAATTTGAAGCGCGCTGCAATGTTACCACACTTTCTTTGGGTGCCACATAAAATAGCTTTCCCCACACATGAACGTCATAGTTCAACGAACTATGCTGTCACAGCTGTGTACCCTACTGCACCCCTGCTTGTCACGCAAATCCATATGCAGGGTGTTACTTTAAGCCCTTCAGTGCGATTCAACAATTCAAGCATGAAGCCCATCAACCGAACAGCCAAACATCCAAACAGCCGAACAAACAACTGGAATTGAATTTTGAACATAACTGCGATGGCTGGAATTATTAGACCTACACAAAAAGTAGCTCAAACCAATAGCAAGGCCCCAACAACACCAACACACCTACATACATATGTACACACCCCTGGCGAGCGCTTTTGTACCCCTGGAAACTGTTGGTGGCGACCAGCCACAGCCCAACTCGCGCCGCAGCAATTCTTTTTGGCGCCGCAGCATTTCCAATAAAATTTAGTTTTATAGATTTTCGATGCGTTAAGTATTTTTTTCTGTTTTATTTTTGTACCAAAAGTGTGTGAGTCAGGGGTGCGCAAGTACTCTCTACACACATGTTGATTTTTCCCATATATTTTGTATGCAATGCCTTTTGTTCTTGTTGTTTTTGAGTTTTGTAGCAGCAAATGCTCTGAAAAAAATCGAAAAGTATAGGAAATATATAAAAATTCCACCTACGCGTGTCCTGTCAAACATTTTTTGTTTTAGTATTTTTGGGTGTTGAAAAACGATCGCGTCAAAGTGGTCGGATTTACTTTTTTCGCAAACAGCAATACTTTTTTTATACCAAAAATGGTACTATTTGTAACGGACTTTTTTAATGCATATTTTCATTGATTTTTATCTGAAAATGCATATTATGCCCTTGTGCACACATAGTCAGTCAAATAATGGGGGCTCAAAGTATATACGCAAATATTTTTTGGTGTTTCAAAAAGGCACACGGCTGCGCCCTGTTTTGGCGCTGCTGGTGATTTGTAAAAAAACATTAAAAAAATATTTTTTGCATATTTTTCCATTTTTTAATGAATTTTTTTATGAAAATCTTAATAAATATAAAATATTTCGGTTTTTATTTCTGTGCAATTTGTATACGGGTTTATTGCTAAATAAAACTAATACATAATATTTCCGATTACACAAGCGAAATATTTTAAAATTCATTAAAAATTTAAAACACGTTTTTTGTTCCGCTTAACGTTCATTTTTATTTATTATTATCATTATTTTTTCTTTTCAAACCAGATTTAATTGAAAATTCTGTACAAAAATTTATAGAAAAAAATCACAAATATAAACACAATCACCAAAATATTTTTTTGTGGATGTGAATATACCACATAGCTTATATATAAATGCCTCTGTCCTATGTGCACCTATGAAAGAAATTTTATATACCGTACTAATAGGTGTAGGTGAAGCATGTACACATCAGAATTTCCACCAGCACTTTCAAAGACTATCACTGAGAGAAATATTTTTACTAAATTTTTAATATTAAAAAACACATACTTAACGTCTTTTTTCAAAATTAAATTTTCCCTAATATTTACTGTATTCAAATTTTTTAACAAGTGACAACATCATCCCAAATAACAAAACTCAATTTCGCCGCTCACGAGCTTTCTTAACTTCCTAAAGAAGCATCACTTTATGGTTCAACTTCGTCCTGATATCCTGCTAAATATTGTTCATATGTCATGTTTTAAATCAAAGACTATTAAAACTGCGAAAACCCATAGAGATCCTGACGTTTTAACATAGGATCACAAGGCATGTAAATACATATTTCCAGGCAGTCTCATCGTGACTCAAGCTCAGCTATTAATTTTTAGCCGTCGTTTTTGACATGAAGACATGCGTTGTGGTTGAAGCCTCATGGTCTCATATTGATTCAGGTTTATTCTCATTGTATAGTTCCGAATGACGAAGTAACGGTTTTCTGTGGTTATTTCTCTATGTTCATTCCATCTAAAATTTGAAATTATGTCTCATGGTTTAGTTGAAGTTTCAATAATCTGAAACTCCTGAATTGTGTTTCTGTTAGATTAACATTCTTATGATGTGATTTCCACTTAACATTACATTCGTTTTGAATTCTATGGTGTTACCACTGGCGTTTAGAAGTTTATTCGAGGCCGTATTGTGAGAATTTAACTGGTATCATCTGGAATCAGTTTAGCAGAAGAAGTAGTTCTGCCAAAACCGTGAAATTGAATAACGCTTTCGATGAACGCTTCAGTATATTTTATGGAAAAAGTACCGAGCTAAACAAGGGACTACCAAAGACCGACCGGCTTATAATAACTCAAGTGAGCATATTCAAATAGCTTTAGATTGTTTCAAAATCACAAACTCCAATAAATGAACTCCAGAGCATCTAGTTTTCTTTCTTTCCCAGCCCGGAAACAAAGTTCAAGTTTTTAATGCATATTTGTCAAGAAAAATTTTGGTTTTTTTTACTAAAAAATCAGTTCAAAAGCAGATTTTATATGCTTCAAGTAAAAGAGAATAGCAAGACGCAACAAATAGAAAAGGAGGTTCCGTCAGGAATGATATTGTTACTATCCAGTTTAACCTACCGACACTTAGAACTCTGTCTATAGACAAAAGGGACTCTCTCTCTCTACCCATAAGAGAAAATAAATTCTTATTTCTAACCTTCTATTCATGAGGATCCCGTCCTGAACAACCCTTAAAAAATTGATGTATCGAAGTAAATAAGAATCTAGCCAAAACTGTAGCACAAAATGGTCTCAGATCAAATAGTCTATCCAAACATCACCTAACTATCTAATATTCTAAAAGTCTTTATTCCATATTCTAGCAAAAGTGGAAGTTATTAAAGGCACCTTAAGTTATCCAAGCTCTTATATTTTAGCCTCACGGTATTAGGTATAAGCGAGAAGAAACAGTGTATATGAGCGTATTTGCTATTAAAGATCTAGTAAAAACAACACCATTATTTTTGATTGAATTGAAAGTTTTAGTTATTTCCTAGAATAATGCGATATAGGTCAAATTTCACTTTTGTTCTAAATACTGGGCAAAACTGGCAAAAAAAACTAAGAAAATAGATTACCACAGGCTCTCTTGAGGTGAATTTTTCATCAATGAAATCATACGCCATAGACAGGAATCACTTGGTGCCAAGTTCAAACTATATGGTGAAGGCATAAGAACTACACAATCAAATTCTTTGAACTTCTTGCGAGTCACTATTGAGGTGTGTAAACTGGTGTTGTCTTGATGGAATAAAGTTCCTCTGATATTGGTCAACTGTTGACTGTATCCGAACTAAAGGTTAAGGTTTGAATTAAAATGGATAATAATCTTTCGCACGCTATTCATCATAATATGATCTTATTATAACGGGTGATTTTTTTGAGGTTAGGATTTTCATGCATTAGTATTTGACAGATCACGTGGGATTTCAGACATGGTGTCAAAGAGAAAGATGCTCAGTATGCTTTGACATTTCATCATGAATAGACTTACTAACGAGCAACGCTTGCAAATCATTGAATTTTATTACCAAAATCAGTGTTCGGTTCGAAATGTGTTTCGCGCGCGTGTTTTGTTCTGCGATGAGGCTCATTTCTGGTTGAATGGCTACGTAAATAAGCAAAATTGCCGCATTTGGGGTGAAGAGCAACCAGAAGCCGTTCAAGAACTGCCCATGCATCCCGAAAAATGCACTGTTTGGTGTGGTTTGTACGCTGGTGGAATCATTGGACCGTATTTTTTCAAAGATGCTGTTGGACGCAACGTTACGATGAATGGCGATCGCTATCGTTCGATGCTAACAAACTTTTTGTTGCCAAAAATGGAAGAACTGAACTTGGTTGACATGTGGTTTCAACAAGATGGCGCTACATGCCACACAGCTCGCGATTCTATGCCCATTTTGAGGGAAAACTTCGGACAACAATTCATCTCAAGAAATGGACCCGTAAGTTGGCCACCAAGATCATGCGATTTAACGCCTTTAGACTATTTTTTGTGGGGCTACGTCAAGTCTAAAGTCTACAGAAATAAGCCAGCAACTATTCCAGCTTTGGAAGACAACATTTCCGAAGAAATTCGGGCTATTCCGGCCGAAATGCTCGAAAAAGTTGCCCAAAATTGGACTTTCCGAATGGACCACCTAAGACGCAGCCGCGGTCAATATTTAAATGAAATTATCTTCAAAAAGTAAATGTCATGAACCAATCTAACGTTTCAAATAAAGAACCGATGAGATTTTGCAAATTTTATGCGTTTTTTTTAAAAAAAAAGTTATCAAGCTCTTAAAAAATCACCCTATACTACTCAAGTAATATATTGACGAAATAATGCATTTACTTTTAATATACTTTACAATTATTTGAATAAAACCGCCAGATAACCAAAATATAACCGATGTATAGCCATAATATAACTGAAATGTAACCACAATGTAACCGTAATATAACCGCAACATAACCGTAGTATAACCGCAATATAGCCACTATTTAACCGCTTTCAATATACAGGTTGTTCTCCTTATACACATTATAATATCGTCCTGCCATACTTCGCGGGCAGCTGAGCAGCTTCAAACGACCTTGAACTTGCGTGTGACACTTTTCTAACAACAATCTTTCAAGCGTCCCGAACTCACAACTAATCAGGCACCTACACACATACACACTTGTTGTGCATTCTGCCACGCCGCATGTTTATGACTTATTAGTCAGCCATTTAATTGTAATGGACACTTTGCAACAATTCCAAATCGTTTAATTATTGGCCAAACATACAATATTGCAATGAATAAATATTTACCAACACACAGACAGGCAAATTATATGTCACACTCTCTGTGTGTGTGTATGTGAGTTGAAGATTATTTGTTATATAATATGGCGTTTTGTTCATTGATTCAACCATGCGACCGAATGGCAGTGCAGGGGAAAGCGACCACCAGGCCACTATGCATGTGTGCGGCAGGCCACATTTGACTTGCAACAAGCATTTAGTAGCTGACGCTGCTGCAGCGTATTAACTACACAAATTGTGCCAGTTAATAATGCACACACACATACGCGCGCGCATGCAGATATGGAGGCAGACAATTATGCCTGCTGCTCGGCATAAATGTATGCATGATTATGTCCAAATGAGCATGAGCGTTTGTTGGCGTGCATGTGTCTTGTGAGCCAGACTCGCGTGCCACATCATTTGCATATGCTTGTATGCGCCTGTATGTGTGTGGATGATTGCAGCCAGTTGCATGCTGCCACTAGGCTTTGCACTTTTCACTCAATGCATTCCAATTCATTGCGTGCCGCAAATTGTGGCACACCATGACTGCCTGCTGGCGGACAGACGTCTGTAGAGACAATGACGCAACTATGTAGACTAAAGTGACAGTGAAGCGTTGTAGCAGATCTCATACACGATGCTTTCCGCAAGTGTGTACGTGTGTGTGCAGCACGCTTGCGCTGCTTGCCACACTTTTGTTTTGGCGTTATCGCGGCAAAGATAATCGAGTTTGTTGTTGTAAATAATTTTTGTTATTGTTGTTGCAAACACTTGCATGGATACACTTTAGCTATTATGATACTTAGCCGGCTAACCGCGCTGCCGTTTGCGTCTGCCACACTTATCTAACGGTGCCACCGTCGGCAAGCGTCAACTGCAATTCCTCACGAACTGTTATTGTTATTTTTATTTAAATAGCTATTGCTATGCGCATAATTATTTACTGCCACTTACCGTTATTATTGTTGTTGTGCTTGCTCATTTTGTTGTTGTTATTGTTGTTGTAACTGCTGATAATGACTATCAAGTAGTGCCATCAATTTGCTTGTCTCCGGTTATGTTGCTTTTGTCTTTGTCGTGCCTCATCACCTACGCTGCTGCCAACACCTGCTTTGCCTGGGCATGCCACACGTTGCACGAACACATTCACGCTCAAACTTTATTGCTGCTGCCTGCTTACAGTACATTCTCAGATGCTTATCCCATATGGGAGTGTGATTGGTTTGGCAACAACACAAACAGCACACCATCTAATGCAGCAACTACAACAACAGCAGTGCGCATTTGCGGCACTTGCCTCTTCACCTCATCTTGAGCCGCGAGGCATTGGCATCAATGCACTAATGCTGATTTGACTAGATTTGCATATGAATTTTCATGATGACATCCGCACAGGCAGACACGTAGAACAACGAGAACAACAACGGCAGCAGCAACAATAAAGCCACATAAGCGCACAATCACACCCGCTAGAGGCGGCAGTTCGCCATCCAGCCAGCAAGCCACACTCCACGTGTCTAACGGACAGACGGACACCCAACACTTATGCACAATTGTTGCACCAGCGCTGAAGTTGCAGGCAGTAGTGCGTGTTTGTTGCGTTGTTTGTCTACACGTGTTTTGTGGCTGCCACAGCGTGCGGCGGCGGTGGCAATGGCGGCAACACTGCCATTCATTTTGTGGCGTCCCTCGGCAGTTAAGTGAAATCTATGCTTGCCGCACACACACGAACACGCAACACTTGTTGTTGTTGTTGATTGCACGACAGTGTTGCACTTGAAGTGCGTCGGCTTGGCCTTATGCTTGCCAGCTCGGCAAGTGCCACACCGCCACGACACCACACTTCGGCTGCGCCATCAGAAATGAATGCAACAATCGGCAACACGAATCGTGGGCACAGTGGTGTGGTGTTCGTAAATTGTGAAATAAATTTTTCTTTTTAAAAAATAAAGTTCTCTAAAATAGCTCTGAAGTTGAAGGTTCACCGGTGGACTCGCCCTAATTACGATAGAATTTCGAAGGAATTTCAATGCAAAAAAAAATATTAGATTTTATATAATTGTTTATGGTTCTATGGAGTAAACTTTTGAAGAAGGCTCATTCTAAAAAACACATGTTCTAATTCTTAACAAAACGATCTGTAGAAAAGGGCTGCAAGGCAATAACTATGTATTCGGTCAATTGAAAAGTTCCCAGTCTACCATAGTAAAACACATTTCTTCGTAAAAATTGTTTTTCTTTATTTAACATGGTTCCCTGTAAGGGTGATACACTGAATATAGCAACCCTCCAACTGTTTGCTTCAAAATAGTCCTCAGTTCACCTCTTCTTTCGACAAAATTTCAGAGAGCATTTGTTGAAATCTGGGAACAGGAAATAGTCGTTGAAGATCAGATCTGGAGAATATGGCAGAGCGGAAGGAACGAGAAGCCCATTAATTAATGGATGTTTGGCATAGATTTCTTGGCAAAACCCCACTTTCTTTTTCTTAAAATGCTTCCGTTTTTCTGTGATTTCTGACCTCAAATAATGCAATAAATGCCATACAGTAGTAGCTGTTGAAATTCCTTCGTTTTTCAAGATAGTAAATGGTAAATGGAATGCTAGCCGACTGTGCAGTCTACGCGGATGACCCTCCATTGGATTTCGAAGTAAAATAATGGAGCCTAGCTTCATCCATTGTCACATATTGATGCAAAATTTTTGGTTTATTACACTTCAGCATCTCCAGACACTTCTCCGAATTATCAACTTCGCTTTGCTTTTGGTCAAAAGTGAGCTCGCGCGGCACCCAAGTTTCACAGAACTTTTCCATACCAAAGTATTCGTGAATGATATGACGTAGAAGTTCAGTGAATATCTTTAGAGCGTCTGGTACCTTTAACAACTGAAAAGCTTATCTAAATCGAAGTTATTCACTAAATAACCTTTCTAGCACTTATTGTATTTAGCTCAAGAAAAGTTTTTCGCGGATACTGGATAGCTACCACTTTTCTTCCTCGCCAGCTCGTTTTAACCCACTGTGCCACATATTGTACGCTCGGCGGCGAGTGCGCTGTTTCAAATGTTTTGTTTGCGGTTATTTTTAAGCGCATTCTATAATTTTCTCCCTCATTTCTTTTATTCACGTGATAACGGGTGATTTTTTTGAGGTTAGGATTTTCATGCATTAGTATTTGACAGATCACGTGGGATTTCAGACATGGTGTC
This sequence comes from Bactrocera dorsalis, assembly GCF_023373825.1. Lineage (NCBI taxonomy): Eukaryota > Metazoa > Arthropoda > Insecta > Diptera > Tephritidae > Bactrocera > Bactrocera dorsalis. The sequence goes on from NC_064303.1 coordinate 4,481,742, forward strand.
AAAGAGAAAGATGCTCAGTATGCTTAGACATTTCATCATGAATAGACTTACTAACGAGCAACGCTTGCAAATCATTGAATTTTATTACCAAAATCAGTGTTCGGTTCGAAATGTGTTTTATCGACAAATTTTGTTCAGCGATGAGGCTCATTTCTGGTTGAATGGCTACGTAAATAAGCAAAATTGCCGCATTTGGGGTGAAGAGCAACCAGAAGCCGTTCAAGAACTGCCCATGCATCCCGAAAAATGCACTGTTTGGTGTGGTTTGTACGCTGGTGGAATCATTGGACCGTATTTTTTCAAAGATGCTGTTGGACGCAACGTTACGGTGAATGGCGATCGCTATCGTTCGATGCTAACAAACTTTTTGTTGCCAAAAATGGAAGAACTGAACTTGGTTGACATGTGGTTTCAACAAGATGGCGCTACATGCCACACAGCTCGCTTTTCTATGGCCATTTTGAGGGAAAACTTCGGACAACAATTCATCTCAAGAAATGGACCCGTAAGTTGGCCACCAAGATCATGCGATTTAACGCCTTTAGACTATTTTTTGTGGGGCTACGTCAAGTCTAAAGTCTACAGAAATAAGCCAGCAACTATTCCAGCTTTGGAAGACAACATTTCCGAAGAAATTCGGGCTATTCCGGCCGAAATGCTCGAAAAAGTTGCCCAAAATTGGACTTTCCGAATGGACCACCTAAGACGCAGCCGCGGTCAATATTTAAATGAAATTATCTTCAAAAAGTAAATGTCATGAACCAATCTAACGTTTCAAATAAAAAACCGATGAGATTTTGCAAATTTTATGCGTTTTTTTTAAAAAAAAAGTTATCAAGCTCTTAAAAAATCACCCTATACTACTAAAGTAATATATTGACGAAATAATGCATTTATTTTTAATATACTTTACAATTATTGGAATTAAACCGCCAGATAACCAAAATATAGCCGATGTATAGCCATAATATAACTGAAATGTAACCATAATATAATCGTAATATAACCGCAATATAACCGTAACATAACCGCAATATAACCGTAGTATAATCGCAATATAGCCACTATTTAACCGCTTTCAATATACAGGTTGTTCTCCTTATACACATTATAATATCGTACTGCCATACTTCGCGGGCAGCTGAGCAGCTTCAAACGACCTTGAACTTGCGTGTGACACTTTTCTAACAACAATCTTTCAAGCGTCCCGAACTCACAACTAATCAGGCACCCACACACGTACACACTTGTTGTGCATTCTGCCACGCCGCATGTTTATGACTTATTAGTCAGCCATTTAATTGTAATGGACACTTTGCAACAATTCCAAATCGTTTAATTATTGGCCAAACATACAATATTGCAATGAATAAATATTTACCAACACACAGACAGGCAAATTATATGTCACTCTTTGTGTGTGTGTGAGTTGAAGATTATTTGTTATATAATATGGCGTTTTGTTCATTGATTCAACCATGCGACCGAATGGCAGTGCGGGGGAAAGCGACCACCAGGCCACTATGCATGTGTGCGGCAGGCCACATTTGATTGCAACAAGCATTTAGTAGCTGACGCTGCTGCAGCGTATTAACTACACAAATTGTGCCAGTTAATAATGCACACACACACACACACGCGCGCGCATGCAGATATGGAGGCAGACAATTATGCCTGCTGCTCGGCATAAATGTATGCATGATTATGTCCAAATGAGCATGAGCGTTTGTTGGCGTGCATGTGTCTTGTGAGCCAGACTCGCGTGCCACATCATCTGCATATGCTTGTATGCGCCTGTATGTGTGTGGGTGATTGCAGCCAGTTGCATGCTGCCACTAGGCTTTGCACTTTTCACTCAATGCATTCCAATTCATTGCGTGCCGCAAATTGTGGCACACCATGACTGCCTGCTGGCGGACAGACGTCTGTAGAGACAATGACGCAACTATGTAGACTAAAGTGACAGTGAAGCGTTGTAGCAGATCTCATACACGATGCTTTCCGCAAGTGTGTACGTGTGTGTGCAGCACGCTTGCGCTGCTTGCCACGCTTTTGTTTTGGCGTTATCGCGGCAAAGATAATCGAGTTTGTTGTTGTAAATAATTTTTGTTATTGTTGTTGCAAACACTTGCATGGATACACTTTAGCTATTATGATACTTAGCCGGCTAACCGCGCTGCCGTTTGTGTCTGCCACACTTCTCTAACGGTGCCACCATCGGCAAGCGTCAACTGCAATTCCTCACGAACTGTTATTGTTATTTTTATTTAAATAGCTATTGCTATGCGCATAATTATTTACTGCCACTTACCGTTATTATTGTTGTTGTGCTTGCTCATTTTGTTGTTGTTATTGTTGTTGTAACTGCTGATAATGACTATCAAGTAGTGCCATCAATTTGCTTGTCTCCGGTTATGTTGCTTTTGTCTTTGTCGTGCCTCATCACCTACGCTGCTGCCAACACCTGCCTTGCCTGGGCATGCCACACATTCACGCTCAAACTTTATTGTTGTTGCCTGCTTACAGTACATTCTCAGATGCTTATCCCATATGGGAGTGTGATTGGTTTGGCAACAACACAAACAGCACACCATCTAATGCAGCAACTACAACAACAGCAGTGCTCATTTGCCGCACTTGCCTCATCACCTCATCTTGAGCCGCGAGGCATTGGCATCAATGCACTAATGCTGATTTGACTAGATTTGCATATGAATTTTCATGATGACATCCGCACAGGCAGACACGTTCAACAACAAGAACAACAACGGCAGCAGCAACAATAAAGCCACATAAGCGCACAATCACACCCGCTAGAGGCGGCAGTCAGCCAGCCAGCAAGCCACACTCCACGTGTCTAACGGACAGACGGACACCCAACACTTATGCACAATTGTTGCACCAGCGCTGAAGTTGCAGGCAGTAGTGCGTGTTTGTTGCGTTGTTTGTCTACACGTGTTTTGTGGCTGCCACAGCGTGCGGCGGCGGTGGCAATGGCGGCAACACTGCCATTCATTTTGTGGCGTCCCTCGGCAGTTAAGTGAAATCTATGCTTGCCGCACACACACGAACACGCAACACTTGTTGTTGTTGTTGGTTGCACGACAGTGTTGCACTTGAAGTGCGTCGGCTTGGCCTTATGCTTGCCAGCTCGGCAAGTGCCACACCGCCACGACACCACACTTCGGCTGCGCCATCAGAAATGAATGCAACAATCGGCAACACGAATCGTGGGCACAGTGGTGTGGTGGATATGAATAGTGAAACAAATTTTATTTTTTTAAAAACAATGTTCTCTAAAATGGCTCTGAAGTTGAAAGTTCACCGATGGACTCGCCCTAATTACGATAGAATTTCGAAGGAATTTCAATGCAAAAAAAAATATTAGATTTTATATAATTGTTTATGGTTCTATGGAGTAAACTTTTGAAGAAGGCTCATTCTAAAAAACACATGTTCTAATTCTTAACAAAACGATCTGTAGAAAAGGGCTGCAAGGCAATAACTATGTATTCGGTCAATTGAAAAGTTCCCAGTCTACCATAGTAAAACACATTTCTTCGTAAAAATTGTTTTTCTTTATTTAACATGGTTCCCTGTAAGGGTGATACACTGAATATAGCAACCCTCCAACTGTTTGCTTCAAAATAGTCCTCAGTTCACCTCTTCTTTCGACAAAATTTCAGAGAGCATTTGTTGAAATCTGGGAACAGGAAATAGTCGTTGAAGACCAGATCTGGAGAATATGGCAGAGCGGAAGGAACGAGAAGCCCATTAATTAATGGATGTTTGGCATAGATTTCTTGGCAAAACCCCACTTTCTTTTTCTTAAAATGCTTCCGTTTTTCTGTGATTTCTGACCTCAAATAATGCAATAAATGCCATACAGTAGTAGCTGTTGAAATTCCTTCGTTTTTCAAGATAGTAAATGGTAAATGGAATGCTAGCCGACTGTGCAGTCTACGCGGATGACCCTCCATTGGATTTCGAAGTAAAATAATGGAGCCTAGCTTCATCCATTGTCACATATTGATGCAAAATTTTTGGTTTATTACACTTCAGCATCTCCAGACACTTCTCCGAATTATCAACTTCGCTTTGCTTTTGGTCAAAAGTGAGCTCGCGCGGCACCCAAGTTTCACAGAACTTTTCCATACCAAAGTATTCGTGAATGATATGACGTAGAAGTTCAGTGAATATCTTTAGAGCGTCTGGTACCTTTAACAACTGAAAAGCTTATCTAAATCTAAGTTATTCACTAAATAACCCTTCTAGCACTTATTGCCAGCTCTAGAAAAGTTTTTCGCGGATACTGGATAGCTACGTCTTTTCATCCTCAATAGCTCGTTTTAACCCACTGTGCCACATATTGTACGCTCGGCGGCGAGTGCGCTGTTTCAAATGTTTTGTTTGCGGTTATTTTTAAGCGCATTCTATAATTTTCTCCCTCATTTCTTTTATTCACATGATAACGGGTGATTTTTTTGAGGTTAGGATTTTCATGCATTAGTATTTGACAGATCACGTGGGATTTCAGACATGGTGTCAAAGAGAAAGATGCTCAGTATGCTTTGACATTTCATCATGAATAGACTTACTAACGAGCAACGCTTGCAAATCATTGAATTTTATTACCAAAATCAGTGTTCGGTTCGAAATGTGTTTTATCGACAAATTTTGTTCAGCGATGAGGCTCATTTCTGGTTGAATGGCTACGTAAATAAGCAAAATTGCCGCATTTGGGGTGAAGAGCAACCAGAAGCCGTTCAAGAACTGCCCATGCATCCCGAAAAATGCACTGTTTGGTGTGGTTTGTACGCTGGTGGAATCATTGGACCGTATTTTTTCAAAGATGCTGTTGGACGCAACGTTACGGTGAATGGCGATCGCTATCGTTCGATGCTAACAAACTTTTTGTTGCCAAAAATGGAAGAACTGAACTTGGTTGACATGTGGTTTCAACAAGATGGCGCTACATGCCACACAGCTCGCACTTCTATGGCCATTTTGAGGGAAAACTTCGGACAACAATTCATCTCAAGAAATGGACCCGTAAGTTGGCCACCAAGATCATGCGATTTAACGCCTTTAGACTATTTTTTGTGGGGCTACGTCAAGTCTAAAGTCTACAGAAATAAGCCAGCAACTATTCCAGCTTTGGAAGACAACATTTCCGAAGAAATTCGGGCTATTCCGGCCGAAATGCTCGAAAAAGTTGCCCAAAATTGGACTTTCCGAATGGACCACCTAAGACGCAGCCGCGGTCAACATTTAAATGAAATTATCTTCAAAAAGTAAATGTCATGAACCAATCTAACGTTTCAAATAAAGAACCGATGAGATTTTGCAAATTTTATGCGTTTTTTTTTTTTTTAAAGTTATCAAGCTCTTAAAAAATCACCCTTTAGAATATGCATTTCTTGCTGTGGTTGTTGCGGTTAGAGCTATTGCTCCATTTTCGTTTGCTACTGCAACTTTTTTGCTGTAGCAACACATTGCAGTGCGCTTACTTATGTGGCAACAATGAGCCCTGCATGGCCTAGTATAACCATTAGGCGCACAGACAATCATTTATGCCTTCATATTTACAATTATAAGCAGACATGTGAGCGGTTTCACACAAATCTACGAGCGCAGATAGGAAATCGTATTTTTTCACTCATCATCTGCTTCTATACAAATAATACGCGCTGCCATTAATGCAGACCGCGCAGTTTTCAATGCGTTTTGTTGCATAAACCCATGTGGCAACGAAAATGCTGCAACTTCTAGGCGCTAATGCAATAACCCGTTATATTTATACGCAGCAGTGGGCTGCAATGAATCTGAGACCCTGTTTGATCCGATGTTTGTTCGCATGCAATTATTACGAGTTTTTATTTACCCTTAATTATGTAAGTACGCGGAATAAGTAGGTATGTATGTATTTATAATGTTTGAATATGGTACATTTATGCGTACATTGCGTAGCGGCTTTTGTGTTTGTGTGTTCCATTTTTCACTTGTTTGTATAATGCATAGCGCAAAATGCGTATCATTCTTTGGAAGAGGCGCAAGAATTACCCAGTAGGAAAAATTTAAATCAATAATAAACTGAGTACCCAATGGGAGAAATTTTAATGTTTTTATTTTATAGTTTTTTATGAATTTTTTTATGATTTTTTAACTGGCTGAAATTGTACCCAGTAGGAAAAAGCTTTTATCTGCTAAAGACGAACCCAGCAGGAAAAATTGAGAGTTTTTTTCTGAAAAAGATATATACATTTTTTTTGTTGATAACCCAAAATTTTGTAACCCGAAAAAGTGAAACCCAGCACGAAAAAATTTTATAACTTCAATTCTTATCAACACACGCTAATAATAGAATTCACTTAGAAAAATTTTAATGAGTATAATTTTATAAAATCCCACCTACAATATGTACCCAGTAGGAAAAACTTCGATTATTACATTTTTATTGAAATCTATTAATAATTAGCACCAAATAGACAAAATTTCAATGAGTACAATTTTTTTTTAAAACCCAGTAGGAAAAACAACAGTATTTAAAGAACTTAACCCTTAAATGCATGATGATGTATATATACATCAGTGTTTTCTTCATTACATAATTTCTAAACGGTAACTCAAACACAGTACTTTTTACTTTTATTAGGTGCTAAAAATATCTGTGTTGGTTTTTGAACGCAAACTTTCATGATGTGACATTTCACTTTTTAATTTTAATAATTTGACAGCTTGGCGCGCCACTTACAAATGCACACTTGGTATTTAAAAAGGAAAAAATCATGCATTTAAGGGTTAAAAGTCCATAAAAAGCTTGAATTGTTTCTCATATGTGTTTTTCTGGCATAATTTTTTTTAGTAAAAATAAAAAAAAATCACAAAATTTTACAAAAAAATTTCAAAATTTTCAAAAATGTTCAATAAACAAATAAAAAAAATTTAAAATGAATAACAAAAAATAACTTTTTCAATAAGCTGTTATTGGTAAAGAACAATTTTATTTTTTGTTAAAAAAAAAAATCTTAAATTTTCTTCTTTGAAAAAAAGTATTTTCCAGCTATTTTGAAAATTCCCTCAAGAAAAGCACATGGTTCTTTTTCTAATAGCCTAAAAAACGTCTGTGCAAATTTTTCAACAAATTTGATCGGTGACTTAACCGGAAGTATAGCCGAAAGTTTTATAAAAATATCTTCATTTATATTTTTAGAGCAAAGAAAGAAAGCTCTAAGTTGAGTTAAGAGATTTTGCAAAATTTCGAATGATATGATAAATTTAATAATCTCTATATATTATCAGCACAATCTTTAAGAACAAAAGACAAACAAAGTATATTGCAAAGCGAAATTTGCTAACCAATTCATCAAGCAATAGTTACACTACTCAACAAATCTGAAGAAAAAAACTTTTTTTTGAGGTGCTAAGAGGTCTGTGGGGTGTTTGAAGTATCTTGATTACGAAATTTTGTTAAAAAATTTTCTTCTACGAACAGCTATGTTTTTCATTTTAGTAAATGGTAGTGGTTTGATTAATACACCTCTTCACTACAACACAAAAAGTCCTACGTGTTAGAAAATTGTTACTGTCATTTGTGGTTTCAGCAACCCAGAATTAGCAAGAAACAGCCTCTAACAACCCAGTCTCAAATTACTATAAACTAGTTTTTTAAATCGTTTTACCAACACTGCCGATTTTCTGAACGCCGACAAAAAATATCGCCACAGAAGTGTCAGTCATAAAAAACAAGGCGCAACAACAACATTGAATTCAAACTAACCAGTCCAACTAATTAAGAAAATTACACGCCTACACTTTAGACACGTGCAAAGTTATGCAAAAACAAAAGCAAAAAATAATAAATATATAAAAATACAAAAATATGAAAAAAATTATGCGCTGATAACAAAAAAGAAAGCAGACAAACAAAGTGAGCAACGAGCGAGCGGAAAATGCTCATTTCGTTCCGCAACGTTAAGCTATTTGATTGTACTCACATTGAATTGTGGCATTGCCTACATTTGGGGGCACAGCCAAGCAGCCAGCAACAGCAGCGGCAACAGCGGCGGCAGCGGTGCTACGGCTGTCTGCATTTCTGGGTGTTTGGTCGTGGCAATTTTTATAATAATCGCATGTATTTTTGCATTTGCAGCTGTTGTTGTTATATTTGTTGTTGTCGTTGGTAATTTCCGCGCCATTCAGACATTAAAGCGCACACGCACGCCCACACAGCGGCACAAGTATTAAGCTAGATCTGTGAATGCACCCGCTTTGGCAACGAATGAGCGCAGCAATGAATGCGTGAGCGTTGCTAAGTGTATATGTGTGCATTGCTGAGTGCATGTGTGTGCGTGCGTACGTATGCGTGTGTGCGGCACAATGCGTTGGTGCAAATCATAAATAATGACCGCATTGTTGCAGCGAACGCATTGTGCGTCAAACGTCACAGTTTCATTTACCATATGCATTGTTGTTGTTGTTATTGTTGTTGCTTTATTGTATTATTTTCTCTCTTGTTATTATTTTTATTCTAGCGTCACCGCCGCCACACAGCTATTGTTCCAACAATTTTTCCAAATGCAATGCGTTGCCAATTGCTGAGTTTCCGCCGTTCGGTTTTTTTCGTACCGTTACGTATTCTTTACAGCTGATTTTGTTTTTGTTTTTGTCTACGGCACTCAACGCCATCAGCCGTACTCACACACACACACGCAACGCACAAGCACAGCGAGCCACTTATTCAGTCAGTCAGTTAGTCATCGAGTTAGGCAGCTGTTAGTTTGCCAATGTTGCGGCGCCTGTAAATATGCAACGCATAAGCAGGCACAACATGCGGTCGTTCGCAGTTGTATATGTGTGTGCGTTGGTGCGTGTGTTTAGAAAATTATGTGAAAAGAAAGTGCATAAAATGAAAATGCAAATGAAAATGTGCCGGCGCAATGTGCGCATGTATGTGTGTGTGTGTCTGTGAAACTGTGGCGGATGAGGCAATCGGAAAAATTATAACGTCTATTGCTTATTATGTTGGCGTTGGAGTGCCATACATACATACAAAAATAAATTAATGTATGTGTGTGTGCTTGTGCAGTGCCACCACTGTGCATTATTGGCGGCACTTGCATGCTGGTGTTACTTTCATGGGGCTGCAAAGTTATGCGCCATTCTAGTATTTCCATGCAACTTGAACTATTGAAGCGCCTTGAGTATTGAACTACTTGTACATGAATTAGTGTTCTTCAGCGCTATATGCAGCGCGTCATTTGTTAAGCCCAAGGGCCTTAGGTGTTATGTTTTGGAGTAGTGGCTGATTACCCCGTGTTTAGAAATGCTTTTAAGGCTTGGAAATGCAAAGTAACTGAATCAAGGAATTTTTAAGACATATTTTGACATAAAGGAATACTTTTTCCCATACTAAACTTAAATATGTGAAAATTAACTCAACACAACATCTATGTTAATGTGAAACTATATGCCAATAATTCATAAACCATTTGAGAATTCCAAAACATAAAAAACAATTTTCAAAAAAATGACAAGAAATTAGTTTCTGTTTTTTCTTATACAGATATTCTTATGCCATCTATGATTTGAACAAAATGTCGACCAAGTAGCCTCAACGGCACGACTCGGCGCATCATTTCGGCTGAAACTTCAGCTATAGTGCGCTGAATGTTGTCTTGGAACTCCTCGACCATTGCCGGTTGATTGCCGTAAGCCTTTCATTTAACGATCCCCCAGGGACAGAACCTAAAGGCCTTAAAATCGTATGATCTTGGTGGACTGGGATATTTCTCGAAATTAACGAGTTGCCAAACTTTGCACGTAATGTGTCCATGACGTGTAACATGAGGCAGTGATCCGGCTTATTCGAAAAAGAGACTATCCGCATCGGTTTGATAAAATTTTGGGAAAAAATCGGTCAAGATCGTATTGTAACCCTCGCTGTTTATGGTACTAAAGACATTTTTGTCTAATTTTCTAAAGAAATAAGCCCCGATGATGTCGCCATACCATAATACGCAGCAAACGTCAATTTTTGGGGATGCACTTGCACTTCCTTCGACTATAACCACGTAAGCGGTTTCTACGCCAGTAAAGAAGAAGGATCAAACGAACGAAGAAAAGATCACACGATCTCTCCCACCACTTTCGACTCACCCCACTAGTAACAATTTTGTTTATTGTCGAAGCCATTAAGCTAGAAATGGGTGTAATCGGAGAAGATGATTTTTTGAAGAATATGAATTTGTGAATTTTTCGGAGAATGTGAATTTGCTTAATATTCTCAGAACAATTTCCAAGCGTTATAACACAGTGCAACGTGACATAAGAAAATGTCAAACCTTACTGCATACTCTGACAAAATTTGTCATAAATCCATAAGTAAACATCACGAGCTGTCAAAATCACATCATACCTATTGGTAGACGCTGTGTTTACATATTTCTGAAGCATTGCATGTTCTAAATCAGGAACAAATATTGTATTTACAAATGCCCAAAAACGTTCATCAACTACCAACATTCGCTGCACTGAGCTTGAAACATTTTAGATTTCATACCTTGGGTAAGCCATGAGAGTTGGCTAGATTCAATATTAGCTACCTCAAAAGATAGAGATATACATAAATACCACTGCACTGTTCGGCTTTCACTTAACTTAGGTTTATCAGATTTCATACTTTCGGTAGGCCTTAAGAGTTGACGGGAATCAATATTAGCTGTCACAAGAGATTCTTTATTGGCTAAAAAGACTTTTCCGATTAATTGAATAGAGATCCGAAGGCTCTGATAATGATTTGTAAAGATTCTAAAAGGAGTATGTGATCAACGGTATGTACATTTTTATTAAATGAAGGTCTCTGGGTCAATACCTAGTAGTTTTTGATAATTCTATCTACATTATTTTCATCTCGGAAATAAATCTGGAAGCCCAAGTTAAACACTTAGATTTTTGATTTTCGGACAGCTGCCACACATAGTGATAATGAAAAATCTGAATAATGGTATTTTTATAACCTTTGAACCTATAAGAAAAATACCTGTGAAGGCTACTACACCATAGCTTTAGCATGTGCAAGACGCCCTAACAAAGTAGAGCTTTTTTTACATATATACAAATACTTGATATATTTAACTTATCATTTTTATGGGCTCAAATATATTTGCGCTTCCAATGTTCTAAGGCCTCACAAAACTTCCAGCGAGAATTTGAGCACTTTTAATTTACAAAAAATATACTACTTACTTTGGGAAAATACAAAACAAATTTTCGCAATAGGCGAGCAATTAAAGAAGTCAAACATGCTGCTGTTGCAACTATGGCACTCATACGCACTGGTGGCCAGCAAGCGACCGCAGGCAGTGCACTAACCAGCTACGGGCATTGCATTACACAGTTCACCATGCATTTTCCCTGTGCACCGATTTGGAGACAACACAGCAGTGTGGAGGTCGATTTGTACTCGATTCGCAGGAGTGTGCGTCGCGCTGTGTCAGGGTGAGTGCGTGAGCCACGGTTGAACCATTTAAAAATGCGTGCATCAACGCGTTGTTGTTGACTAGCACGGCGGCTAGGCTGTGACGAGTGACGGGCAATGCTATTGGGAAGCAGCCATCACCAGCATATCATAAGCTTAAAATAAATGAGGATGAGTGCTTGTAAGCAGGATATGCAACAGCCTTACATACAGCATATGTGCGTGCATATGCAAGAGAGTGTGATTGTGTGATTTTATATATGAGCGTGTGTGTGTGTTTTGCGTGCCATAATAACCATCTACTTTTATTTTTTTATGTACATAGCAGAGCGCGCACAGGCGAAATTGTGCCGCGCGCGCGAATGGGTAAAAAATAAATTAAAACATCGACAAAAATACAGTGCCACACTGGCAAGCGTGGCAACAACTTAAACAAAAATAACAATAAACACTGTGTCTGTCATGGCACAATATTTGCGCCGTCACACATACAAACATAAATAAATGCGTTATATGTTTGGGCGAGACGGTGTGTGTGGCATCAATCGGCGTGTGGGCAACGGCAGCATAATGCATTCATTGCAACGACATACGCACGATCGGCGGGCGGGCGGCGCAGTCTGCTGCCAGTGCGTGGTATATACGAAAAAAGACCAAAAAAGCTCCGCCTATAAAAACTTTTGCACCAATGCTGGTTGTCTGTTTTTCTCTTTTTTCCATGCGTACGTCAGCCACGCGCTCGCTTGCTTGCCACACTGGCGTACACGATTTTTGTTGCACGCAACGCGCATTACATGGCTGCTAGTATGAGTGTCTGTGTCTGTGTGTGTGTTTTTTACTCATTTATTTTATAATATTTTTTGCTGTGCTTTATTTTTCGCAAATTGCAACCTGCTTTCCGCTGGCATAAAAAGGTCCAGGCCTGCTGTTTGTTAGTGTCGCGCTGCTGCTGCTGCTGCAGCAAGCCCTTGTTGTTGTTTTAATGACTGCTGCGCTGTGACTGTTGCATCCGCTTACAGCAAACGCGGCTGCGTTGCGCGTTAAGTTTCACACAATGCCACAACTCCATCGCTGCTTAACCCTGCCGCACGCAAACATATTGACTACTTTGCCCGCTACTCAACGCATTGTAAATACAAACACTCGTGCTCCCTCCACCACCAGCACCACCGTTAACTTGGCTGCTGTCCATGCTGCTACGTCTGGCAAATAAAAAACGACCACCAACACACATGCGACCGCGAAAAACTTGACCAGCAGCCAACCAAACTTTTGGCATGCTTCTTTTATCGCTTTCACGTTCACGACGACGCGTACTTTTTTATTGCCTGTTGTAGTCTACTTATAGGCGCAGCGTTGTGCGTTGGTCATAAGAGTGAGACGTGCGCTGTTGCAGCAAACATTGTAAGATTTTTTCAAGTTGTTGGTGGAGCCGCTGGCAAAGCTAGTAAATAGGTGTTGGGACATTAAGTATATACGCGAATTTTGGCTTGAAAGCGTATTAAGCGTACTCCTACATGTATGCTAAGTTATTACCTAGAAATGTTTTGGAACTAAGTTTGAGATTCTGATAGCTTACTTTGCGGAGACTTTACTTTTTTGGCTTTTAATATTTTCGTTTAGCTCGACTTAAACGGCAATATTTCATATTGTGCGTTGCAGGTTAGGACATTCAGAGTATATCGTCACCTAAAATGCAAAACAACGTATCATCAAAAAAATCGAAATTGAGGTTTTATTGTTTACGACTCACTACGTCATGTTACATATGTAGCAAAATTTTCAGCTTCCGTTCTCAGATATAACTACTATATAACCAATTTATAACCATTATATAACCAATTTATAACCGTTTTATAACCATTATACAAACATTTTATAACCATTAGATAACCATTTTATAACCATTTTATAACCACTATATAACCATTATATAACCATTACATAACCATTATATAACCATTTTATAACCACTACATAAGCATTTTGTAACCAATGCATAGCCACTATATAACCATTTCCTAACCAAAACTCAAATTTTGTTTCAATATGACTGGTTTCTATTATAACGTTTTTCTTCGCGTGTAAATTTATGAAAAGTGATCTTAAGTTACTTTGCATTTTAGGTGACGATATATGCTTATATTTTAAAAAATCTTCAAATTAAAAAAAAAAAATTGGAGGCAATTTAGACTTGCTTTAGAAATGTTGCGAATTTTCAATTTTTATTAATATATGTATTGCCATATTTGTTGCTTATCGCCCAATGTTGTATGAAACAGTTTCCCTGTAGAATAAAAGGTCTCCCAAACTCCGCGTTCTTATTGTAAAAAGGCTTCGGAGCTGCGTTATTATACTACCACCTGCATCACCTTCCCCATAGCCTTATTTGAGTATGCACAAAGCACGGTATGCAGTAAATAAGCCCCATGCACTCCGAATGCAATTACATGGTTGCAATGTGGCTAAAGTAATAGATGTACCGTTCGAAAAAAGTCACAAAAATTACACGGTTTTAGTTGTTAGTTAAAAAACAAATAAATATACACAAACGGAACATATATTTTGTATATATGTATATAGTTATCATATATATTAAATTTGTTGCATGTATACCCGCCGCTTGGTGTACTCGCCACCATTTGTTACTAGATTTGCCCACATTGTTGCTGCTTTAATACTTTTTCCACAAGCACACACTCACACTTACATATATTTGTGGTGCATTGAATTTATTTTTTGTGCCAGCAATTTTTGCATAGCACCCAGTCACAGCGCCTCATCATGTGTCTGCCTCAAAGTTTGAATGTTTGATGATTTGTGTTGTGCTCGCTATGCGCGCTCTGAATTTCGGCTGCCCTTATACGCCTGTCAAATTAACAATGCACAAACGCATACAATCTAATGTGGGTATATATAACTAGCAGTTGAGTGCTTATACACATGTTTGTGGATGAATGTGTGTGTGTGCGTGGATGCATGGCATGCCACAAGCAAATAAAGTCAATCGACGCATTCGACCCACAAATAAAGCGAACAATTGTGTTAGTGTTTGCTTTTGTTGATTTTGCGAGCGCACAGTGGGTCGTACTTGCGGTGAAGGTAGTTGCGTATACCTGAGGGCTGATTCCAAATGCATCACGTATGTCTTCAGGTCGTGTAAATTCACTAGTATATAGTACACTGGATTTTTGGGATAACCTTTGGCTCTTTTCGCGATTTTCAGCTACATATCTCGTAAGAAGAGGCTCCGTCAAGGTTTTTTTTTTTTATTTTTTGAAATAGTGAAAAATCACACCATGTCTGGCAAATATGAAGGCTGCGACATTGTTACAGTATTGCCTTTAGAAAAGAATTCACCAAAAAATTCTTTGATGCATTTCTTTTGACAAACGAAAATCGCCGAGCTCATAAAAATACGTATAATCTTAGCAAGACGAAGTAAGCAATGTATAAAGCCGAAAATTTTGTCGCACTTAAGGGGGAAGTATATCAAACAAATAATAAAAATGGCAATTGTACTCACCGAACCCAAAAAAAGATTTAAAATTGTCATTTTCTTCTCGTATATTTTCCTTTTAAACCGCTTTTTATCACCTGCATGCCACTGTACATCCATTATCTACACACATAGCGCACTTTACATTAGTTGACATACATTTAGGCGCAGCAACACAGTGTCCATATTGAGCATTAGTGGGGGTGGCGCCGTGGCAACATGTATGTAACATTGCTAACGGTGCTGCGCTCATGACTTTGTGTCTGCATTCTGTGCGGCACATACACACATGAAGTGGCCGCGTCAAATTAGTTTTGAGTTCACTGCTACAAGCCACATTGCAGTGCTGAAATTTTCAAAATAAAATTAAGTTCGTTAAAAAACAAGTGTAAACAAATAATATGCGCGACTGCACGGCGACAGATATATGCCGTTATTTGCTCATCATTTTTGTTATACACGGCACTGCTTGCGCTCCTTCTCCCTCTACCGCTCACACTTTTTCTGTGTTGCTTGCCCATAGTTTGCCCACATTTTCCGGCGATCGTAAAACGTTTGTGTTTTAATTGTAATTTATTTTATTTTATTGCATAGACATTCAATTCATTTTAATTTAATTAATTTTATTTCGCTTTAAAAAGCTTTTTGTTGTTACGGCTTATTTACTTATTTACTTTTTCCTTAGTTAAATTGTGTGTGCGCTCAAGCAAAGCCAGCACAGTGTTGCAATGTTGCTACTAAAATGACACAAAACAAGGGTTTAATAAAAAATATAGTATACCATATACTATATATATATAATGTATATGCAAATATAACCTACACCGCTTGCCATGCTAAAAACGCTAGCCTGCATTTAGGCGCATTGCAATGGCATTCGCCGCACAAACTGCCATTGGTTTGCTGATTTTGTTATTACTATCTTTTTTTTGCAAAATGTCTGGTTTGTTTCGTTTCGACACGCAACTGTAGCCTGCCACACACACATGCACACATACATTTGCAAACCCATCAAACAGCGTTGCGCGTAATTTTACTTTATTTTGCATATTTTATGCCTTTGCCGCTACGCCATACAATACCGTTATATTTAAAATATAAAATAAAATTTATTTTAAATAAAAGTCTGTCAGCAGCGACGAGCACGGGTGGACAGCACAATATGTGCGTTCGCCCATACACGAGTAAATGCTAGCATTTGCCTACATTTAGGCGCATAGCGTGGTGAAAAGCATGCGGAATAGTTACATAGGCGCATAAAATGTATATATATTGTATGGAAATATATTTACATTTACTTGTTGTTGCATAAAAAATCTGTTGTATGCATAAATAAATTAATGAAGGTGAGAGAATTAGCACTGTCTCCCTTTGCAGGCAGGTGAGCACTTTTTAGACTTCTAACTCCAGCCAGCCTAGCTATAAAGCTTAAATAGACAGCCAAGTGTGCTACCAAGCTATTACACACATACTGTGTTATTCGTAACAACACTGTGGGTACCGAGTACCAGTCGCGGTCACTCCTTTTCAATATTCCTGCAGAACTCTACCCAGAGTCACGTATCCGTACATTCTCATTTACTTTTTTTAAGTTTATACAGTAACTTTTTATGTTCGCTTTTTTAATACTACTAAACTTTAAGGCTCAAAGCGGGTTTTTACTGTGATAGCCTTGTTGTTATGTGTGTAGCGGGTATTTAAAAAAATTGGCCAAACCTAATTGCAGTTAGTTTGCAACTTCAGCCACACCCTCGCCATATTTCCACACATAATTGCACTTTGCTGCGGTACATTTTCAATGACAATAGCAACAGTGTCAATCAAAAGCTTCATTTTGTAGTATGCCTACTTCTGGTGATGATCCTAGCTTAGTTGTCTAAGATAATTTTTAATAGGAACTTGGACCTGTACTGCAATGATGTTTGGCATTGGACTATTATCTAGGGGATTATTGCAATCGCCGAAAAAATTATTCAGATCGGATCAATTTTACATATAGCTGAAACTGAACAATCGGAATCATGAAATCGGCTTGCATGAAACACTTTTTCATTTGAAGAGATATCTTCACGAAATTTGGCGTGGTTTATTGTTTAAGGCATTAGTGTAATCTCCGGAAAAATTGTTACGATCGGACTACTATAGCAAATAGCTGCCGTACAAGCTGAACGATATGAATCAAGGGCTTGAAGGGGTCTTTTATTTTTTTTTCATTAATTATTCCGTTCAACTGATGCTAACGTCTTTTCTTAAGATAACTTAAGGAGTGCCGAAGTACTGGCTTCACATATGTATTTTTTATGAGCTATATCGCTAGATATACAAAGCAATATCCTTATAATCTGAACGAGAAAATGATTAAAGGCATCATAAGCTCTCTTTCCAGTTCCTTACATAATAATGATTTTCTTGAAACCTTAATAAAATATCGTACTATTCAGTAAGTTCCATTAACTATATACTTCATTCAGCTCTATATTAAACTACCTCAGCCTAAGCGCCGTAGCGTTTCACAAGTTCAAATACTTGTAGGCATTACAGTCAAACGAAGGAAGTACACATGTAACCATATAATTATTTTGTATTTATAGTGTGTCATTGAAAGTCTAACTTAAGCAGCAGACAACCCGCTACCCCTAACTACGAGTACATTCGCTTCATTTAATACTCGAATATGAGCTATAAGAAGAGTTGGAAGTTGCGAAATCTAAAGGCTGTTGTTGTTGTATCAGCTACTTGGCTGACTAGAAAGCGATAACTTTACTGCACACAGTCAAATGGCTGCATATATACATCTCGCTGTACGTAAAATTTTATTACGATTATGCATTTGCATGTATGACAGTCCGCTTTTAGGCGCAACTACCGACACATTAGAACTGAAAACTATTTGTGACATTATTTGTCGTTAAGATGAAAGTGTTTGGTATTTGGCATTTGAAATTGAAAGATGTTGCTTTCTTGGGAATTAGAAACGCAGTTGCTTAGAGGATGGAGTAGCGGTTGCCTTACCCGCAAGTAGGACTGACTCAACCCTAAACTCAATCTGCTAAAGTAGCAGCAAATGACTTATAAAGCATTTTCTTTGGAAATTTCTTGGTTAAGGGAATTTGGGAGGCTTCGTATTCAAAAAGTCTATATATAACAGCAGAGGGGGCTTTAACAAAGTCGTCAGTTTCCAGAAAATTTCGAATGGGTTGTGAATATATGCCTTACTTAATGGAATTTATTATATATATTTCAATGTGTAATTATATTTTCTATCAAAAGCTGAAAGAAATTTTAAAGTTTTATAAGATGTTTTGTATATAAAATGATTTTCTAAGTTGTTTATGAGAAGAAATATATATTCCAAGCATATTGAACTTGCTCTGAAAGTTTGATAAATCTATTTATGAATTATAAGCAATCCGTTTTATCATTATGAGTAAGTAGGTTAGGTCTGCTTAGATAAAATAAATAGGCTAAAAATCGTGAGACCACGAATAATTCCACTTCGAATGCTAAATACGCTAGTCCGTTGTGACGTCCAGAACTGCTAAATACGGATCAAAACGACGGTTGTATATCTGCAAAGCGCTTAGAGCCAGCCGAAAATTTATTAAACTGGCTGATATCTACTCCAGCTAATTCGCCGAGATCGTAGAGAGTATAGCAACCGAGATGTTTCAGCCTTAGTGTGGCGAAAGCAGGAAATTGTAGGGGAGAAAGTATCGATATGTTCTTACCTCATCTTTAAGGCCTGTATAACACCTTTGCTATCGAAGTGGATGCGTACCTCCCTTAATGAAAATCCATTGAAGTATCGAATTCTGGGACCTTTAATGTGTTTGGCTTTCCGGAGAGAGATACTCCTTTGCCGGCTATGTTGAAAAGGGCCATTCTACTTTAAGGGCTATCGTTGGTATTGTACGAAGCTCTGATGCCAAATCGAGCCGCTTGTTTTTAAGTGTGGCTTTACCAAGCGCACTCCATCAGTCAAATATACCATAGAACAGTATTGGCTTAACTACTGTTTCGGAAAGCCAAAGCACAACACTTGATGAGAGTCCTCATCACCTAACGATAGCACCTTTATAGCAATATAAGCCAAGAAATGCCTTTCCCACCTTCTCTTCAACATTGGGCTTCCATGATAGCTTTTTATCAAGGAGGAGAGCGAAGTACATATTTCATTATTTCGAGAGCTTGGAGGAGGCTGTCAATAAGGAAAGTGTTAAATCCAGGATTTTCTTATCTATAGACATCTACCTATAAGCTACGCTACGTCAGAAATAAATATATGAACCACACACATACGTTCCCGGCTTACGAGAAATGGAATGATATGCACCCTATCCAAAACTGAATAACAAAGAACTGGAAATTCTTTTGCAAGTCACTTAATTTCATTACCAACTCTTAGTAAATTAAATTTTTAGCTCAAAATTTTTCTAAGAAACAGCTTTTCGCTTTAGATTTTCGAGCAGGCTCCCTTTCCATTACCATTCATTCCAATTACTCGGCTCGACTTTTATAGTATGTCTCCCAGTCCCATTTTAATCGCATCGATTTTCATTTACTTTATCTGTTTAATTGTGGTAGATAAAGTTAGCAAACCGCATTTTAAGGAAATATAAAAAAAGCATGCGCTTAGCTTTCAATTAAATCAATTTCTTGCCTTTACAGCACGTCTTTCTCTCGAGAAGAGCAAAGCCTGCCCGTGTCTGTGGCATGAGCCACTGGGTAAAGGGTTGCATACAAAGCTTTAAGGGCGCACACTTTCGCCACACTTTGTCTCCTTTCAATCATTCATGCGAAGAAATATAAGAAACTTTGTTTCCACTGACCCCCAGTATTTCAATAAACTGTACTATCTCAATTGTACCCCAAAGGGAGAAGCACTCAAGCATACTTTGATCCATACATACATACATATATAGACATGCTTGTATATTCATTTATGCAACGATTTAGCAGGCGAACATAGAGGTCCTGTATTTTTCGTGCATTTATACATACACTGCAGACGACAACTATATGCCATGCACACACACACATTCATATTCATTTGTATCCTTTGGAGTGCCTTAAGCCCTATTTTTGTTGGAGAGTGCACAAAAAGTTTCTGTGGTTCTTCTATTCATTTCTTAGATGCTACGTATGCCTTCCATGAATTAAAAAATACACACGTAAATGTAGGTGTATGTGTGCGTATGTGTGTATTAGTGTCCATTACTTGGCAGGCTATGCTTTGGTCATAAAAGTTTATAACCAACCCAAGTGTGGGAGCGTGAGGGCAGGACTAATGAAGATTGCTTAACCGACAGTCGATGACTCGTGGCTGCGGACTTTAACTTTTGGCTATGGGGCTACACCCATGATTGGCTGTCACATACAGTTAGCGGTCAGCATGCATTGAAGCGAGACTATCTGCACTTTTACTTGATCCAACGAAGAAACAAAGAAGCTTCATTCCCCAAAAATTTTAACAGAAAATGAAAAGAAAATTTCAAAAGTCTGCGCTCGATGCAAACAGGAACGATTCTAGCAAAGTGTCTGTATAAAAGAGTTTGCAAAACGAAACATTCAGTTAAAATAAATCAAATCAACGAAAATTTCTGACAAAGAGTGGGCGCAGTACTAAATACCGGAGACGACTTCTGTTGCTCAGCGTCTTTGGCACCAACTTAGTAAAAACAAAGTAGCTACCTAGCAACAACAAATCACAGTTGTTTGGCAAAAGTTTTGCTTCTCTTGAGACTTGCGCGCTCAAAGTAGGCGCTGCTTGGCTCATGACGAAAATATGCTTTCTCAAATTCCAACCAACACTTTAGCCTCATTTTGTGTCCTACACCACATTCACTTATTAATCATTGCTTTTATATTTTGTTTGCTTTCAGGAGACCATCCCAGCTGCAGCGACCACAACCACCACGGACGCGACCGGTAATGGTGGCGGCAGTGTCACGGGCGGTGTTGTGGGTATTGGCGCCGCAGCGGGTTCGGTGGCTGGGAGCGTTGGCGGTGACAACAACACCGAAACGGATCCCTATGCCGGCTTAATGAAGGATGCCGACAAATTGAAACTGATGTTGTTGGCTTGGAATTATCAGAATTCAAATGCGGTGCGCAATGGCACTGAGGGACCCGATTTGGGTGTGGTTGGTGGTTTGTGGGCACAATACCAGAACGCTTTGGCACAAAATGCGGCAAATAACAAAATGGACATATCCTTGTCGCCAGTGCCGCGCACAGATGTCACATCGCCCATGGAGGCGCAGGATGAGACGAACTCGTCGGGGCAGAAGGAGGAGGATGAAGGCTCTGAGGATGATTCGGATGATAAACTAGACGAGAAGTTGGCCACACATGACCCCGAACGGCTGAAGGCGTTCAATGTATGTACTCATTGTGCATTTAAAAGGAAGATTGGCACTTACTAACTTGATATCTTGTGTTTTAGATGTTCGTGCGCTTGTTTGTGGATGAAAATCTTGATCGCATTGTGCCAATTTCCAAGCAGCCAAAAGAAAAAATACAAGCAATCATTGATTCGTGTGCACGACAATTCCCCGAATTTAGCGATCGCTCACGCAAACGTATACGAACGTATCTGAAGTCGTGCCGACGGAACAAGAAAACACGCGAAGGCTGGGATAATACCGTAAGTCACCGTTACTTATACACTAAGCACACACCACACGCACATTGTTATATTTTTCCGCAGACCCGTCCAACACCAGCACACTTGACGTCCGTGCAGGCGGAGCAGATACTGGCGATTGCCTGCGAGAATGAGTCCATGAATGCCAAGCGTATGCGTATAGGCCTGGAGCCCATCACACATGCCATACCAGCGCCTGGTTCAGCCGTCGCCGCAGCTGCAGCAGCAGCGGCAGCAGCTGCCGCGGCCGCCGTGGCTGCCACCAGTTCCGCCACATCCGTGGGTGGCGTTGGTAATTCCACCATCACATCGGTTTCGGCTGGCGACGCCATCTCCACCGTCACAACGTCTACGCTGCCGTTTGTTGGCGGCGGTGGTGGCGGCTTCGCACGTTCCACACCCAACTCCGATGCCGCCGAACCACTATCGTTGACACCAGCCGCTGCCGTGGCTGCTGCTGCCGCCGCCGCTGTGGCTGCTTCAACGGCTGGCGCTGGCGGTGGCAGCGGTGGCATTAACTCGGCGCGCAGCTCACCGCTGGCGTTAAGTTCGAATACAAGCGTAAGCGGCAGCACTAGTGGGCTGGACATAAAACCGCTGACAGCTGTATTATCGAATGGCAATACGCCAACCAATGGTACGGTGGGTGGGCTGGCCGGTTTGCCTGCCACAAGTCCACTTTATCGGCCATCAGATTTCACTTCACCTTCAGCAGCATCGCCATTTGTAGCTGCTGCCGCTGCGGCAGTGGCTGCCGGTCGCACGCCAACCTATCCCGGCTACTTTCCGGGTGTAGCAGGTCTTGGCAATGGTGAGTTTTACGCGCCGCTTTTACTTAAAAGTTTTACGTTTCAATGTTTATTGTTTCTGCTTACAGTTGCTCCTACGGATCTCTCCATGAAACCATCGTCCACCAGCACGTGTGTTACACTCACCACCGCCCCAACCACCGTCAATACGAACAACAATATCGGCGTGATGGGTGTCGGCGCACCGAATCTCACCAGTTTGGTCGCCACTGGTGGTCTCTCCATCAACAATAACAATGCGCTCGTCACCGCCACACAGCAGCTACAACAGCTGCAACAACAGCAACAGCAGCAGCAACAACAACAACAGCAGCAACAGCAACAACAACAGCAGCAGCAGCAACAGCAAGCAATCATGGCGACCGGCATGAATGCCAATCAAATGGTTGGCGGCTCAATGAACGATCCCAATGTGGCTGCGGCTGCTGCCGTACGCCCACCGCCCTTGTTGGCGCACAAACTGAGTCCCAACGAAATTACGGCAGCGCGTCAGGTGATCTCGGCGTATCGGGAGAGCGCAGCATTTCTGCTACGCACCGCCGATCAGGTCGAACAGCTGCTCGTGCAGCAGCAGTAAATGTTCAAATTGGCGCAGAGTTGCATTTTATTGTGTGGTGAATATGTGTGTGTGGTTAATTTTGAGAATTGAGAGTTTTCATTTATTTTTAATATTTTTTAAGAAATTAATATTTTGGGTTTAAGTAGTCGAAGTAGCGTTTAATTTTTGCTCAGCAAAAACGTATTCATTTGCATGAATTTTTGTAGGCAGCATTTTCTATAGCAGACATAAACTCACCATAGACCTCTCTTAAGTGAGCGGGTTGTTCCTATTTTAACAGTAAACAACAAACAACACTTATAATAGCAGTAACCAAAAACTCAACAAAAATAGTCAAGTCAGCAGAAAACCAATGAAATAAAATAAAAAAATAGCCAAAGCCAAATGTTTAAATGCAAAACTATGTAATAAATAGATGTTCTACTTGCATTAATTTTCTTGAACTAGTATAGCAGCCAACAATACATAACACCGGGCTTGTGTGACTAAACGAAAAACTTACGTGGGTCCAAGAATAACGGCTTCAATTCTAAAGATTTCACTTTTAGAATCTTAAGAAGATATGTCTATCTTCATTTAGAACATTTTGCATAGAACTTCTTCGAGATTTTTCTTTGAGCTCTACAAACCAAATTATAAATTAGAATCTTAGGAGGAAATTTTAGAAAGAATTGAATTGAACTTCTTTGAGATTTTACTTTGAACTCGACAAACTAAATAGTAGCCTCTGAGTTTTTGATAATTTGTATGTAAATTTTGTATAACTTACGTTGAGACCATAGTGGTGTATGGAATAAAGCGGCGACAGCGCCTAAAGTAGTCTAATACAAGTGAAATTGTGAAAGTTGGAGTATTTTGACTTCGACCTACTGTCGCCACTATGTGCTCGGGCTTAGGTTACAGTATACAGGTTAATAAGGTCTGTTTAATATTTCTTAGCAATTTCTTAGCAGAATTTTCTGTTCTTAACTGTTTTTTATAGCTTTCAAAAACCTTCTACAGCAATTTACACAAAAATAAATCCAAATATAAAAATTCGTAACTTTGTTGAGAATTACAAGCATGCTCATACAACGAGTGAAATGAAAGACATATAGAAACAGATTTTGAGTATTCTAAACGCACTTGAATGTATCGAAAATTATTTTTTCTATATATTCTTCTTCCAACTTGAAATATATCGTCTAGAACAACGTTTAGTCACACAAGTCTGGCTCAAAACTTAAATAGAAAATACGTATTTACATTTAATGTGTAAATCTCACCCTTGAAACTCAATACAAAATAATAGTAATAAAAACAACAATAGCAAAGAGTGGAACGCAATCGATCGAAAATAATAGTCAAATACAAAAATCGAGTCAAGGCTCGCTAGTGTAAAATGTCACTTTAATGAGCATGAGATTATTGAATTTCCTCTCAATGTAAATTTGTATGCCAAATAATGCTTATTTTGTATTTTTGTATGCAATTTTTAAGACTTGTTTTCACTAGGTTTCTAATGTGACTCAATAATTGCTTTATCTTTTGAAAATGTATATTTAAGTTAGCATTTTTTGTAAGCTACTTGATAGCGGGAAGCGAATTAGTAGTGATTTGTGAAGAGAGTCGCTTTGGAGACGATTTTCTAACAGAATTTTTATGAATTTTTCATAACTTTTCATTGCATTTGTGCGTTCTAAAATTGGTCTATTGAACTTATTACAATCTTTTGATTGAAGAAAGTGAAATTCCAATAAAATCTAAGCAGTAAAAGCACTTATTCGGAGCCTACTGGAAAAAATTTAAATTGATTATGTTTCAAAATTATATATTTTTTTCAACCAATTTGCTTTCCACTTGATTATATAACGTTTAAAAGTTAAAAAAAAGCCAAAAACTGCGAAAATACTATGAAAAATTTTATACAGGGTGATACTAAAAAAATATTATTAGAAAAAAACACTAAAGAAAGAAAATAAAAATAAATATGTATATTATTATAATAAAAGGTTTTATTAGCTTATAAAACTCAGTTACTTGTAGCTTCTGATAAAATAAGTATAATGGTTATTTAATAGTTTTTGCTTAGTTATGGAAAAAGGCAAAACCGAGATTGACTTTGTAAATGTAAACAAAAATCTATTTAATAGCTTACCAGATTTTGAGTTTTTAGCCGTTATTGTTATTGTATTTTTATTATTTTCATTAAAAATTATTATTATGGTTATTATTGTTATTAATATTATTATTATTTTTTTATTATAATTTTTATTATTATTATATATTTTTTGTTACTATTATTATTATTATTTTTTTTTAATTTCTACTTTTATTTTGGATGATTATTTTTTCTTTGAAAAATAATTAATTTCAAAGCTGATTTACGGTTAAGTATTTAAGCTGCATGGCTATGGTTACATATTTTTGTTGGTTATATTTTACTTATAAACTTAAATTTTGTTTTGTTTGTAAATATTACATTTAAGAAAGTTTTTGCGTTAAATTTATGTAAATATTTTGGGATAAAAAACGAATTTGAACATTATTTTCGAAATTTCTTACATTAGTAGATAAACTATTTAACTATTTACTTAACATTATTACACAGTATTAAACAAAAAAATTCCAAAAAAATTTCAAATATAAAAATGAAATACAATTTCAAAACTTTCAAAAATTATTGAAAGTTTTTTTAAATATACATATATTAAATAGTTCTTACTATTAAATATTTTTTTTTTAATTTTTTTTTTAACATTAAAACAAACATAACATTTTATAAGGTTCCTTTTAATTTAGAATTTATGAACATTTTTAAAAATTTCAAAAATTTATGAAACTAACTTGAAAGAGATTAAATATTTTGACTGTAAATTATTTTTTAAATTATTTCTAAAACATTTCAGAAAATAAGTTTTTGAAAACTATCCACAAAAAATAAAGAAAATATAAAATTTTTTTTTTTTAATATAGAAAAATTCAAATTATTTCAAAAAAGTTTGTAATTTAAAGAGTAAATTCAAAAAATTTCAAAAATTTGGATATATTTTTCTGACTGTTAAATATTATTTTAAAACATTCATGTGAAATAATAATTTTTTGAACATTTAAAAAAAAAATAAAAAAAATTTTAATATAAATACTAAATTAAAATTATTTCAAAAAATTTCTAATATAAAAGACTTTTTTACAAATTTCAAAATTTCTCAAAGTTGTTTAAAAAATATACTAACTACATACAACGTAAAATTATAAATTATTAAAAAATATTAAAAAAAAAACTAAACAACAAATTATAAATTTTATTTTTATAAATTCAAAATTGTTTAAAGTTTCTTAAAAAAAAATTTAATATAAAAAAGTCAAAAATATTTATTTCAAAAAAGTTTTAAAAATATATTGAAGAAAAAATTATTCCTTTAGTTTGTTGTTGAAAAATTATTTACTTTTTATTCAAATCTTTCATCAGACTTCATAAAAAATTTAAAAATTTGTGTAAGTACATAGTTTGAACAAATACTAAATGCTTTCAACTGTTTAAAAAGTCTATTTTTTAAAGTATTGATGTAGAAGCTTGCCAAAGTTTGTAGATAAAAAATTTAAATTTTTTTTTGATTTGAAAAAATATTTTAGAAACTGTTTAAAAATTTAACAAAAAATTTAATTATTTGTTTTATTGCTTGAAATTTACTTAACAGTTTTTTTATTATTATTTTTATTTTTTGTTAAATTATTATTATTTTTATTTATTTGAAGTTTTCGAGTTTGTTAATTGAGCGTGGAATAAAAAAACTAGCTCGAGCATCTTAAAATATATCAATATTCTAGGAGTAGTTTGAAAAATACTTAATTCTTCTAACTGTTAAAAAAATATTATTTCGAAGGGGTTATGCTTTCTAAAAATTAAAATACAAAAATTGGGAAAAGTTCACTTTTTTGATTTAACATATTATTTAAAAAATACTGAGAAAAATAAATAATAACTTTAACTTCTTCAAAACAATTGACGCAAGCTAACCTTATATATTTGGCGATAGCATAGTATTAAACATATTTTTGTCGGAAGGTTTAAAAAAATGCAATTTTTAATAACATTGAATATTTTGGATCACAAAAATATTGAAAAACTAATTATGAATACTTTTTTCTGATTTTAAACAACTTTAACACCATTTTAATTCAAATTCGTTTCTAAAACCCAGGAACTTAAGAAATTTCCAGAAAGAAATCAAACAATGAAAACAATTTAATTTTGAGCTTCTCTTTGTAAATTTTAACGCATTTGAAAAAAAAATTGTAGAAAAACATAACAATAAATTAATAAATTAATTTATATTTTGTTAATATTCGTTTTCTTTTAATATTTGTTAAATATTACTTTTGAATTATTAAGACTTATTTATGTTTTTTGAAATTCAACTTTTCATTACACTTTACACTAAATATTTTTATTTTTAATTAATTGTTATTTTATCTATTTATTTAAGTTATTATTTTACTACGCTACAATTGTATAAATATTTTCCATAGCAAATATTTGAAATGTTTTCAATTTTATTGTACAATACTCATAATGTTATGCTGTTAAATTTTTTAAATGCTAATTAAACTGCATTTTGCACTCAAAGCAACAGTGTATTAGATATAGATGAAATGAAAAGTGAAAACGAAAAGCGAAAAAAGTATAAATAAATAAATTTACTATAAATGTGTATTGTAAAAAAACGGATATTAAAGAAATAAAAAAGCAAATACTTAACTTTGGTGAAAATACACACACAAAAACGTATAGAATTTATTTAAAGTAACGATTTGAGGATAATTATAGAAATATGTAAGGCAACAGAACAAATTACAAACGAAAACAAAACCACATTTAGGAAGCTAAACTAATCAAAACGATATTGAAAATATGACAGACAAACTTAACTTAAATATAAATAAACTAAGAAATTTTAATTAAAAACAAAAAAACAGCGTTTGCGACGCAAGCGAATGGAAGAGCATGAAGTGAGTAAAGAAAACAGCATTTACACGCTAAAGAAATTGGCGGCAAGCGATTAAATCCATTGTACTCGCTGTGGCAAGCAGTGGTAATGTAAACGCGCAAATAATATTATAATTATTGAAATAAATAAATGATGAAAAAAATTATAAATGAAAGCTATGAAAACCCTAAGTAATGTTAAATGAAAAATTTATGACAATTTTAAACGTCGATTTAATAAAGAATTTATGAAAAATTAAATGTAAACTTTTTAAATTGTAGTTTTTATTTAAAAATGCGCAAATTAGAGATTTTCCAAACATAGCGGTGAGTTGTAGGAAAAATTGTTGATATGCTTAAGTGTGGGCAAAAAATAGTAAGACTGTTGAATTTAAATTTCGCGTGAAAGCCCAATTGTCAAAATATTTATTTTTTAGGTTGGTATGACTGTAAATGACTTCTGTGCTAAATGTCATAACAAAATAATCATTATTGTTTAGTTTAGTCTCATCTTACTGAAGTACATAAAGTGCATATGGTGATTTTTAGGATGTGTGACATTTTTCAACAAAGAAGTTCAATTAAATGTGTAATAAATAGTGTTCGGAATCAAATTTCTGATGGCGAGACGTTCAGAATGTTGGAAAAGAGCTTCGGTGATAATTGTTTGTCACGAGCAAGTGTTTTCGATTGATGCAAATTATTCAAAGAAAGTCGAGAATGCGTTGACGACGAACCACGTCCTGGACGGCCATCAACATCAACTGATGATCAACACGTAAATAAAATAAAGAAATTAGTAAATTGAAAATCGACGATTAACAATCATCGATCAGATATCTTATTAGCATCGTTAGAATATCGGAAGGATCAGCGAAAACCATTTTGAAAAATCATTTGGGTCTAAGAAAGTTGGAAGCACGATTGGTTCCAAATTCACAATCAGTTTTTTTCGAAAAACAGTATCGCGTTAACATCTCAATGCTTTTCGACTACCAGCATATCATGAAACGAATTATTACTTACGATAACTCATGAATCTATGCTTGCGACCCGGAAACAGATGATAAATAGGACAAATATCCTTTTCAAAAAGATTTGGTGTTTGAAATTTAGAAGTCTTACATTTCAAAAAATATTCCTTTCATACAGAGAACGTATAAAAAGGAATTCATATTTTATACGATAATCGAAAACAAGGCATAGCGAGTTTCCCCACCAAATATATGCAGCGAAGGCACACACCACCGCACATTCTGTACACATCACGAAGAAGTAATTATTATAGCCATAAACCGCAAACTGTACGAGAAGAAAGTTGCTCTCGTCATATTTTATAGCACTTCCCATAAAAGCAGAACGAAAAAATTTTGTACACACTTCCTACTGGATATCGACAAACATCCGAATGAATGTAAACCTGCTTCCGATCCATCAAGAACTATACTCGTATGCCAGTGCATAAGAAAGATAGAGCGAGAGAGCAAATCTGGCTTTGTATTTCCAATTACAACGTCTCCAACGTTTTTTAATTACTTTGGTACATCTAGATTGCATAAATCTACAAGAGCTCGGCATCTAGAGAAATTTATTTTCCTCAAGCTTTTTTTGCTACTTTTCCATAATTCTTGGAAATGTTTTAGTTTAGTGTTCCTAACAACTTTTTTCATATCCAGACAAATGTGTTCTATTAGATTGAGGTCGGAAGAGAACGGCTCCCAATCCAATACATAATAATATGAAACGACGTATTAGATCCTTTCGAAATATGCTTCGGGTCATTCTTCTTGATAGAATCATCGCAATGACATATCCTCTTTGAAGTAAGTTAGAACTACGACTTCAAAGAATAATAAATTGTGTCCATAGCTCCTGAGAACCAGATTAGAGGCCCAACACCACTGCAAGAAAAACATTAACATAACATCAATTTGTGGTTGAATTGCTGATTACGGGATCATCTGACATATTGTTCTTTTTACCAGAGTTAAACAGTACAATCATTGTCACATCAGTGCATAAAATCTTGTGCCAAATTGACAGGAGTTCACCCAAAAACTTTCTAGCAAATTCAAGTAGTCAGTTTATGTGCACACTTCTGAGGTCCCTAACTTGAAGTACGTTCCCTTGGGTTGGCAAATATCAGCATTTTTTTATATATGATGTTGACATTGGAAATTAGAATTTTCCTCCCCGGAAGTCCTAAATGGGCACCTTTTAACAAATATTGTGATGTGCTCATCCTGATTATTGTACGTACCTTTGGGTCTGCCCCTATTTCATTGTATAAGTAACTAGCAGTTGCTGCCTTATATAGGCAAACATTTTCTTTTCCGAAAGCATTTTTTTTAATTTCTTTTCTTGGTAGAATAATGTGGATATCCTTTTTACAAACCGCCGCTAAGATTTTGTCTAAGTCTTCGAACAGGTTGTTTCATTTTCTAAAAACTCAAACCAGACGTAAATGTTTGTGGAAAAAAGTATAAATAAAAACGTTTGCAAAAATTTTATATCATATAATTCTTGGATCGCTTCAGTTGTTCTTACTATTTCGAACACGTCTGTATATTAATTTTTTTGTTTAATTATTATACCAGAGAACGTCTATCATAGAGAAGGTTCACGGCGCGAAGAACGTAAAAATATTTTTGGCTAACTCGGTCGCGATGGTCCAGTTTCACCACATACAAATTATGAGCGTGTTTAACAGCGATTGAGTGGTTTTTAGAGTCTATGAGCAATAACAAAAATGAATAAAAGAGAACCAATGCAGGGCACTATACATACAAGCGTATTTATATGCAGGTGATTTCTGGTAGGCGGAGAAGTTCCTGTATGCTTTTGTATACTATATACAAGTAGTTAGATTTTTTCTAAGTCTAATATACGTATGTATGCATGCTCCTTATGATACTCCCAACAACAGCATTGTGATATTTTCATGCTTCATGTTAGCTTTCAACCAGAGGATCGCTTGTGTGTGATACATATGCAAATACATACATATGTATGAATGTATGCTTTTGCGTTTTGCCGTCGGCAATTCAATATTGACATGTAAACATAATTATGATATGAGTATAATTTTATATGAATGCATAGTACTATTTACAGTCAATTTGGACTTGAATATTTAATAATTTTATTTGATTTTTACATAATATACTATACTAATAAATATTTTTGTATTATTTCTTAGTAATAGAAATTGAATTTATCACAACAATATATGTATAAATACATCGTCTATCATATTAATCTTATTATCTACTCATATGATTGCATGTATACGCATGTGCGCGTTCAGAAATTCATATCATGATTTTATCACTTATCAATATATTACATGTGCGCGCATTGATCTGCATGTTCATATATTCATATATACTTATATGTACATATATTTGTATACACTTCCGAACAAATAATGCACAAGCATACAAACATACATATGCGTACACATGTGAATATGTCACCACAAAAAATTGAAGCATTGTTCTACAAAAACAACAATTGTCTAAATAGCAGAAGCATCACAAGTCAATATGGCAGCCGAATTGGCGAAGCCCAAATGTAGTA
Organism: Bactrocera dorsalis; assembly: GCF_023373825.1. Taxonomy (NCBI): domain Eukaryota; kingdom Metazoa; phylum Arthropoda; class Insecta; order Diptera; family Tephritidae; genus Bactrocera; species Bactrocera dorsalis. Next base: position 4,513,282 of record NC_064303.1, read on the forward strand.
AATTTTACAACAAAAACGATTTCATTCATAAACGCAGGCGCATATTCCACAAACGACCTCGCTTCATTCTTAAAAACAGACGCCGTAACATCTCCCCGAGCATGCCTTTGCCAACAAGCGTCTTTTCGCGACGATGGCAAAAGCTAAAAACCATAAATTGAACAACTTTCTGATGATTCTTCACAGAAAGAAGTGAGAAAAGTGGCAACATAGGAGTTGTCGATTTATAATATTTGTCTAAAATATTTTTCCGTGACTCGCAAAAATCTGCGTCGATATGTATGCAAGCTCATACATATGCATACATATTTACGCTAGTTTGTAGGCGAAGCTGTTACAGCGGCAAGGGAAGCGGTCAATAGGCGGCCATTCGTTTATTTTTTTCGGCACAGCTTGGATTTTCTATCATCACACAAGTGCTGAACACATTGAGTGCGACAGACTGTTCTGTCAAATATTAGAATACAGACGTTCTTAGGGACACAGTTATTGAGGCAGCTGCACAACTACATAACTGTGTCCATAAGAACGTGTGTATTTTAATATTTGACAGAATAGTCTGTCGCACTCAATGTGTTCAGCACTTGACTCTTTGACAAAACACCAGTTTCGGCCATTGGTTGATCTTGACAACGGAGATGCGAAAGATGCGTGCGACTATTTGGCTGCCATATTGACTTGTGACGCTGCTGATGCTATTTCAAACGATTGTTGTTTTTGTAAAGCAATGTTTGTAGTTTTTGCGGGTGACATATCTACATGTGAACGCATATAAGTATGTATGTTGTTTATGCGTTATTTGTGTGCCAATATCATAGGCACATATTTATGTATGTATGTACTTATGCACATAAGTACATATCAGCAGCGCGCACATGTTATTATTGATAAGTGATAATATACATGTGAATATAAGTTTTGAATAATATGTACATATGTAATGAAGTATACACATAAGTATGAATATATCAATTACAAATATAATTAAAAAAATAGGCTTTATTTTCACATAAACTACGAATATTGCTTTGAAAAAGTGATTAAATTCAAATTTATTCAATTGCACATGTATTCATTAATATGAACAAAAAGAATTCATACGAATACACGTGTTTGCATATATCCATATAAGAATATAAGCAAAAGAGCGAACATACGTCTGTTAGAGCAATATATTGTTTTGAGCATAATTTTAGTAGAAAAAAATCTAACTACTTGTATATAGTATATAAAAACTTTTCCAATCGAAAAGCAGAATAACCTCATTATGTTTCATTTTGGCGCCGTTTCCCCCGTAAAACATATGTACATATTAGTATATGTTAGCTTTAGAAAAAGTCATACATAAGTATGTAGCATACAGGAACTTCTCCGCCTACCAGAAATCACCTGCATATAAATACGCTTGTATGTATAGTGCCCTGCATTGGTTCTCTTTTATTTATTTTTGTTATTGCTCATAGACTCAAAAAACCGCTCAATCGCTGTTAAACACGCTCATAATTTGTATGTGGTGAAACTGGACCATCGCGACCGAGTTAGCCAAAAATATTTTTACGTTCTTCGCGCCGTGAACCTTCTCTATGATAGACGTTCTCTGGACGTTCTCTGATTATACTCTTGCAAATTCATATCCACACATGTATGTAATATAATTATTTATCATATATACAAACACAGCTTTCCAACTGTTTTTGCACGGTTCGTGTCTTCGCTGCAGGCAACCGGTTCAAGACTGCACTGGGTTAGCAAATACACAATTATACCTGTAAAATCTTCAGTTCGTACTGTAGTTGGGTAAAAACAATGCTTTAATAATTGAAGTTTCGTGCTTAAGTCTTTTGTTAATCTTAAAAAAAATGATGGAAAAAGCTATTATTCGCCTAAAAATAAATGAAATTGAACTGTTTCTTTATGCTGCTGGTGAGTGACATAGTCTGAACTACACCAATAAAATACCATTTTGAATTTTATTTAATATTTAACCTCTAACTGGTGACATGGTTTTTGTGTAATTTAATTGGTGACGAGCGGCCTAAGACGATAGCTTACTGCAGACTTTCAAACCATTAAATGAATATATAAAATGATAAAATAAAACTATTCAATAGGCTCGCTATTACTAACTTTCTAATACAATCTATATAGGAACTAAAATCAGGCGGTAAACTAAAAGGAAATACAATCAGGCGGCCTGTGAGACCGCTTGTCACCAGTTAAAGGTTAAAACATAATTTGAGTTGTAGGCCCTAAGGTATAACCATTCTGTTTAAACAGCTTCTTTACTATAATTACTCTAAGCGATTTTTCCGAAACTGCCCAATCGGAAGTAAATATTCCCCTCTGTTGAATATCTTTCTGTATATTCTGTATATAGTTCTTAACTTAGTACAGTTTCTTATTTGAAAATCGAAATTTAACACACAAAAATCGTTAAGAATTTCAAAATTCAAATTATTTTAAACGTCCCATGTCTACAATTTTATTATTCTTTGGGGGGCTTTTGGCCATTGTTCGAACAATATCCTATTTTTTGATTTTTTTTAACGCCGTAATAAAAGAAAATCGATTTTTTTCAAGGCTGTCACATATGTCAATGCAGAATACTATTGAAGTAGAATAGGTACTAAAGTGAAATCTGGATTTCATTTCATACACTGTAGAAAAGAGTTTTTATTTTGTTTCACTTTATTTTGGTTTTGCTGTGAGCATTGACTTTAACTTAACTTTATTATTATTTGTCATTTCTCTTATAAGAAACTTGTCCTTATAGTACTCAACGACTCTTTTCTCGTTACATTTTTTTGTTTCTGTTTCCTCTGAGTAGTGAAGTCTCCACTAGTAAAGCTAAAACCAAATCATTTACATTTTTTACTTAATTTTATTGATAAATGAACCTCAGCATAACCGTTTTGCAGTATTGTACTCATTTATATTTAAATGAATTTAAGCAAACGATTTTCGATGAATTTGCATTTAAAATGACGTAAGTAGATTTTTACATATTTTCGTATAAAAATTAAAATAATTGCGTTGTATATACATTAAGATACATGGGGTACTATTATTACAAAACAAAATTCGTCTAAATTATATAGACATTTTTTTTTTATAATTATAAACTTAATAATATGCATATAAGTATAACATTTCCAATAATAATAATTTTTTTCAATTTTGTAAAAAAATATTTAATTTTTATTGACACTTAAATGATGATTTGGTGCAAAATATTAAATATGCTTGTGTGTATATGAAAATATACTAATTTGTCTTGAAATGAAAATATATGCGTGTTAAATAATATGGATGAGCGGTTTGCTGTAAAAAGCTTAAATTTTTTTACTTAACTGAAAATGTAGTCGTCATAGTCGTAGTGGAAGATTAAACGAAACACGTGCTTGAACTTTAGTTATGAAAAGCTGCCATACTTTACTAAAAGCTTTCACTTCTTTAATGAAAAGCATACATACGTAACTGTAAGCGGATATAACTTGTAATATTGGAAGCACCAGCAGATTTTGTTGTTTTTTCGAAATTACTTACTAACAGAGAAAATTAAAAAAACAATAATTTAAGTATTAAATAACCGAAAGTTACCACTGTAATATTAACTAACTTTAAGGCTTTCGTCGCATAAGCTTTGAAAGCTTTAAAGCGCACCTGGCAAGATTTACTTCTATATTTTTTTGTTGTAAAACAAAAATATTCTCAAACAAATTTTTCAACTTGAAGTTTGTTGCTTTTGAAAATAATTTTTCATGCGTTCTTTTCTTAAATTAAAGCCTATATATTCGTTTTTTGTTTAATGCTAACTTAATAATGTTGTTTGTGTTTTCGTAAAGCTTTTGAAGCTTTAAGCTCACGCCAGCACACCATCCAACGCGTGTATGACGCCATTTGTTGCCGGTATATTCGAGGTGACCATTTGCGCGTCGTTCACCTTGATTTTGCCAGCGGATGTCTTTTGAAGTATAACGGTTTTGCCGGTTTGCAGAGAATCCTTCACTTGATAGAAACGCATGCCTGCGGAGAAAAGTGAACCGGGTACAATATGTTTCATCGCGAACTCTTCAGCAGCATCTTTGTCATTGAACAGCTTATCCAACGCATCGGATTCCATATCGCGGAAGCTCTTGTCCACTGGCGCAAAAACGGTGTAGGTTTTGATGCCTATGAGGGAAGATCAAGAAAGATAGAGAGAGTGAGTGAGAAACATAGCAAGTTTAAATTTGAAAGAGCTTTAGAAGACAAAACCATCAAACATTTCAAAGCTTGTGAGTTTTCACTTACCTTTGCTTTGTAGCTTCTCCGATAAGCCAGAAGTGTACAGAATTTTCAAGAAGTTAGAGAATCTATTCTCGCGGTCTGATTGTAATGTCTGCAAGAGATCGCCCACTGGTAACGGGAACATGACACGATCGACTGCGTGAGCAACACCTTGCGGTATCTTTATATCCTTCTTGTTCAGTAAGACCATTGCGCCATTTATTGTTGTGATCTGTAGGAGATAACCAATATCATTTATTTTTGTAATTTTTATGTGGTCTTTAATACTCACAGTCACATCGTTCCACTCCTGATCGTGCATGGTGTATTGGTTAACGCGCAATTGCGTGCCCGCCAAAGAAACGCCTGTCATCTCATCTTGCAGCGTTGCAATCTCGAAAGCGCCGGGTATCACGTGATGCAACAATAGCTGTTCCGTAGAGGAATAAAAATTAAAATTGTATACAAATAATTTCTATCAAGCACTTACGCCACTCAGCAGCCTGGGGTTCGCCTTAAACTTCTCCTCAGCGCGTTCGGGTCCACCAAGTTGTACCAGCAAGTTCTTGAATGCCTTATCCGTTGGCACAAAGATCGTGTATGGACCGGTCTCATTCAAGATGCTATCCAAACCGGATTGACGTAAATATTTAGCCATGGCGAAGAGTCCATTCGATTTCAGGATCTGTATGAGATCTTCACTAGGGTTCGTAGACGTCACCTCGGCAGCCTTTTCATTATTCTCAGTTTCTTGCACCAACGTGTCGGTGTAGTGACCTGACTCGGGCACCGTATCGACCAAACGTTCGGTGACGGCAAACGGTGTTGAAGTCTCATAAACTACAGGCGCAGTAGAGGCGGTATAAATTGGCGCTGGTGTTGTATAGTAGGTTGTGGCTGTGGACTCTGGTGCAGGCGGTGATAGCGATACTTCAGCGGGGCTTGTGCGATGCACAAGTGGCGCGTAGGTAGTGCTGGGGAAGACATACGGCGATGTGCGTGTGGAATGGTATTGGTGACGTATCGGTGATGTGCGCGCGAATGGAAACTCGGTGGTAGTTGTGGTCGTTGTAGTGGTGCTAGTTGTTGTGGTTGTTCTTGGAGTAGTGGTCGGTGTAGCGGTAGTCTTTATAATGTTACCACCCTGTATTTCGACCACCTCATCGTTGGGTAGTGTTAGGCGCGAGACTGAGGGTGGCAGCTTAATTTCACCGCTGCGTATACGCTCCAAAATGCTCTCCACCTCGGCACCAGTTTGTTTTGTTTCCTTCTCACCATTGGCTTTGACACCCTGTATTTTGAAGCTACCATCAGCTTGCTCCTCAAGATAGACGTATGTTGCCTTTTTCTTTGGCGGTAAGGTGGGTGCTGGCTGCGGTGCAGGCGCTGGTTTATTCGAACTCAAACCTTCAATTTCATAGCCATCGGGTATGAGTCCACGTTTGGCCAGTTCTTCCAGCGTTGGTGGTTCATCGGAGTCGGACTGTATGACAGCCGAGCTAGCGATGCTGTTGGCGCCACTTGAGATACCCTCAATATCGCCACCATAGAGTGAGGCCAAATTGGAGAGGTCAACACCACCGGGCAAAGCTTGTGGATTGATGGCAGCTTCTGGATCCGGTGAACGTGAGATTTGCACTTTAGAGCCATTTGGCAACACGAGATCCTTTGCACTTTCGGGCGCTACATCTGATATACTCAGTTTACCACCAGCTGGTGCGCTCACGGCTTCAGACGCTGAAATGCCTTGTTGGGCCAGCAAGGATTGCAATTGATCTTGTGAAAGTGCTTGTTGTCCTTTAACCAAATTGGGATCCGTGGTGCGTATGACTTGCACACGTTGACCGTTTGGTAATACCAAATCCATCTCGGAGTAAGTTTTGTTATCATCCTCCTTCTGCGGCGCTTCAGCCAACGCAGCCTTCAATTGCTTCAGCAGCTCATCGCGCCCGATGGTCTTGACGGGTTTCTTGCCTGGTGTGGTTTTCATGCCGTACTTGCCGAGCTCGGCCTTCACTTGCGCATAGACGTTTTTGCTGTTCTGTTTGCTCGGTACTGTGGTTGCCTCAGTGGTGGTTGTAGTTGTGGTGGTTGTTGTCGTCGTTGTGGGGTGTTCCTCGTGATACTTCTGCAAAGCAGATGAGAACAGATGGAGTTCGGATGGTGCTAGTGGGCGACTGCGTGGTGGCTGGTAGTTCTGGTATTGCTGCTGTTGTTGCTGCAACTGCTGCTGTTGTTGTTGTAGTGGTAACTGCAATGTGGGCGCCAATTGTTGCTTAAGTGTCTGCTGTTTTGCGAGGAATTCCTCATGTTGCTGACGCACCTTGTTCTGTGACTTCTCGTATTGCTTCTGCACGAACTGTTCGTGCTTCTGTATGATCTTCTGCTTGTACTCCTGATCGGCCGATTGTGCTTGCGGTGTTGGCAGCGTGGCGAATTGTGGATTGACAAACTGTTGTTGAGGCTGTTGCTGAGGCTGTGGTGCCGCTGATGGGAAGGCAGTCGACTGCAGGTTGGGGAAGATCTGTGGCACTGGCAGGCCCAAGTTGGGCGTCAACTGGAAAGCGCCGTTCTGCTGCTGCTGCAATGGCAGTTGTTGGTAGTTCGTGTGTTGCTGCTGTTGCTGTTGTTGTGGCAGTGGCAACAATTGCGGTTGCTGCTGCTGTTGTTGTTGTTGTTGGAAAATCAACTGTGGTGTGGTGGAGAATGCGGCTTTCAGCGGCGCCTGCGCCACACTCTGCGACTGGAAGGTGGGTATTGGCAGTGAGCTCGGCAGCTTCTGTTGCGTCTGTGGTGGACCAAAGTTTGAAGGTCCTGCTTGCTGTGGCTGCTGTGGTTGTTGCTTATAAACGCTGTTGGGTAGCGTGGAGTAGAGTGGTTGTTGCAGCGGTTGTTGTGGTTGTGTTGCCTGTGTCTGGAATGGCTTGTTGTTGTAAGAACGTTGTGGCAAGCTCTGCTGTGGTCCGACCTGTTGATTGCCAAAATTACGCAAAGTCAAGAAATTTTGCGTGTGTTGATCTACATTTTGTTGTTGCTGCAAGGGCTGTTGTTGTTGCTGTGGCTGCTGGAAGCGTATCGGCTGCTGTGGCGTGTACAATTGGTTCTGTGTGGAGCGTTGGAAAACTGAGTTCTGTTGGTATTGTTCATTGTTGTTGATGTTGTTGTTAGCGTTTTGATTACTGACGTAATTGCCACGTCCGTTGCCGCTAGGCGGGAAGCGTGTATTCACAGTGGGTGCCACCTGTCGGTTGCGTTGCTGCTGAGTTTGTATGGGTACTTCCACGCTTGGAGCTTGCTGCAGGAAGTACTGCTGTTGCTGTTGTTGTTGCTGCTGGGCCTGACGCTGCTGTGTATGGTGTTGCACGTCCGTTAGAATATGCTGTTGGGTAGAGAGCTGCCGGCGGAATTGGTTGTGGAAGGGAATCGGCTGCAATTAGAAGAAAAAAGGGTGGCGTTGAACAAAAATTTTTTTCTGAGTAATTTAACTACTTAAAATATTTCGTGGAAGCAGTTTATATACATTCTTCTTAAATCTTTTGATTTGGTTACATGAAAGATTGAAGTATAAAGGCTCTACACAGCTTTCAAATTCTCGTATATTCAAATTTTTCTTTGTAAATAATTTTCCAATGGTTAGTATCTCCCTAATACCCCAAAATATACCTCCAATCCTACTTTTTCCATTGTCAACCAATGTCAACCGCGAAATTTATAGCACAACAAACTCCTATTATTACATAATTTTCACTTTCAAACGCACAATTTCAACGACCTCTCAATGCCAGCGTCACACATTCGATAGCGTTGTTAGCATTACTCTACTTTCGTGGACTTCGTGGACGGAAAGTGGATCAACGATGCTATTGCAAAATACCTACAGGCTTATAAAGCAAAAACCTGTAACTGGGTAAAAGGAAAAATTGCGCACGAAATTGGAGCAATGCAAGTTTAACTGGTAAAATTGCCAAGTCAATTGTCGTTTGCAACGAGAGTGTGCGCATGCGCAACACACCAACAGCCTAACGTGCAAAAACACGCATTGTAATTGGTTCAGGCAAAACATACGGACAGCTTTTTAGCAAACCGCTTTTGTTGCTGTCGATGATGTCTTCTGCGGTCACATTGAAAACGTCAACCAGTTTTGTGTGTTCGATGACAAAAGCATCGCTGTGGCTGTGACGAAGTCTAGTGAGATTTACGATGCTGTAAAGTTGCATTACTTATTTTGCAAGTATGTATAAATATCCGTATTTAATTGCATCGACACTTTCATATACAATGTAACGTTGGTTTAATCGAATAATGGCGTAACTCAAAATTACAAATATTTTAGTTAAATAAATATTTCCATGTGATATTTTGCATAAAAACATATATCATAGTGGATTTCCAACCTTATTGCTGATAGCAATTTTTTTGATAAATAGATATAATGGGGAAATCCCCTTTTGTATTTTTTAATTGTATATTTTCAGCTTTAACCTAAGGTTTCTTATGAAATGATTCTTTCAAATGGTAAATTGATTCCTGAACGAGAAAAGCTTGTCGGTTACAAGGTACATATCAGTAATATAATAGTATAAACATACATATATGTTATAACTGATTTCTTTCTTTATAATATCAGAGGATGAATATCTCATTTTTATAAAAATGAGACCCAAATTTTATGAAATAAGCTACATTACAAGTATATTCCACTCCAATAATATCTTCATAGAATTCATGGATCACTCTAAGGCTAAGCCTCATATCTAAAGTAAAGGTAAAGCAAATGCCAAGCTGCTTAGAGTTCGATCTTCTCTTCTTCTTTGGCAGTAAAACTATGAATCGGTCTGTGTTGGAAACACGACCTCTTTCACTTCTTTTTCTAGACTGGAAAAGGCTGCGCTGACGACTATGATATTACTACCAAAGATGTCAATATCATTTTTATATAGAATAGCATTATCTTTTTAGAGTAAACAGTGCCACTGCGGTTCAAATTAGTGGTCCGTATCACTCTTTTTTGCATTATGTTATATCGAAGAAGGTATATGAGGGAGAATCTCACTATCTAAAACCCTGTATGACATTGAAATCTTCTCAGAAGTTTTTTCTTTTGACGGAGCTGAAGGTCGTGCTCAAGATCATTCTACACAACCGTATCAGATTCACAGAGATACCAAATATAGACATCACATCGAATAGGCATCTTCTATCAATGCAGTCAAAAACGCTTTGAAATAAACAAAAAAGCTTTTGGATGTCAATATATTTGCCGAGGGTCTTCCCAAAGATTCGAGGAACTGTAAAAATCTAATCACGGCATATATGTAAACATAAACATTATACTACTATTTGTTGATACAATATTAGTTCGACTATTTCTTTTCTACACAACAATTGTTGGAACAAGTTTTTCTTCATCCGTTGCAGCCCTTCTTCCGTCAATTAGCAATAACAAAAAGTGTTCCCTTCCATTTTCGAGTGTACTGTAGGTGTTTGTTACCAGATTTCAGTTCCTGTCTTTTCAAAAGATAGACCAGAGCTGTAAATCATTCGATTGATTAATCTCGAAATAAAACGGAAATAGTCGAATTAATATTCTCACCAAAAAATATTTGCTATAATGTTTATGTCCTGGTTATACATATATATATATAAGTATATGATTTTTATTTCATAAGACAATTGAGAATTACAAAAATGTTAAGCATTGGAATGAAATTTGACAATATGAATAATCGTAATCAAGTTCATGTAAGGGATCTTTTATTATTTTTGGGGAATTAAGTATATGCTTCGGTGTAATCAAAGTTAACGTTTTTGCTTGTTTTTCCTTGCCATTTAAGCATACAAGAGAGCTTTATTTGTAATAGCGAAAATTTCTTCTTAAGCAACAAAAAATATTTCGGATAGAAAAAATATAATTACTTTCAAATTATCTATTTCCTTTCATGCACGAAATTCTTGTGGTGAGAAATTAAATTTCATACGCCCTAAAAAAATATTAACGCATATTACATGAAAGCTCTTAAATGCAACCGACCGCCTACTACCGGTGTTACTTAATCTAATAACATTACAGCGATCTTTTCGGCCATGTAATTGCTTATTTATGCCGATTAAATGCTGTTTTTTTGACGCATTAATGCCACTTCTGCTTTCCACACAATTACTTGTTTACTTTTATTAATAAATTTTCAACGTAACCACTTTTTTCAGCTTATATGTGAGTACACTTACAAAACAAACGCATTTGTCTGGCGCTGGTAAACACCGAAAACTCTTTTCAAGTTTTTTATTTACTTTTGTTTTTGTATATTTTTTGCTGCGTGGCGTTTATAATCTCGGCGTGGCCGCATAATGCGCGTTTTGCCGCATCATTACTTGGTGGCGCTGCCGCGCATGCGCGCCGCCAGCATATTTCAGATTTATTACCTGCACAATTAATGTACAGTGTGGCATGTACGCCTGTAGTTGTTTGGCTAAATAAATTGAAAATGACAACAACAATGTTGCATTGCGTACAGGGCAATAGGGAAACAAATAATAATCAGCAAATTGTTGGTGGAAAAAAAACTTGACAAACAACGCAGCGACTTGTGGCTGCGGCATTAGCTTAGACGCGCTTATGCTACAGCGGCGGTTTGTTACTGCTTTTGTTGTATAACGCATCATTTTTGCGTTTGTTTAACGCTCTTTTGTTTCCCTTCAATTATTTCCAGCTTCTTTTTGTATCGGTGTGTTGTTGCTGTTTTCATGCCCTCCCACTTTGGCCCATTGTTGCGCACAATTGCTTTTGTTCATCACTGCATGCCACAAATTTGAGCGGTATTATGCTACATTTTGTTGTTGTAGTGCCCTGCAAAGCTTTGCTATTGACAACAACAACAACGTCAAAGAGAAGACAACAACCACTGCAATTACGCATACCGTAATGAGGAACGCGCAGCGATTTCAGCTGCGAAGCGAGAAAAAATTGCTGCTGTCGGTACTTAACAGCCACAGCATCCACACACACACTTGCGCATACACACATATTTGTGAGCATATTAAAAATCTATTACATTTTTCGCGGTTTACGCGTACATGAATGCAAATTAATTACGCATCACTCATACCACCTGGCGCACCACCGCCGCACCTCCCACCGTTCGGTAAGGCATCGGGTTACGTGACGCCTGCTGCGCTCATTGCTGCGGTTTGGTCATTTCTTTCACAGCTCTGGCGACGCGTGCAACATAGCCCAGTTCATTTAATGTGTTTGTTGTTTTTTTTGCTTGCAAGCGGCGCTTTTTTGGTATCAGTTGGTTTCAACTTTGCGGTTATCCCATCACTATTAACGTACGTTTTGCAGGTGCGGCCATCGCTTTAATGCGTTGCATGTAGAAATTTCGCCGCTGCCAAACGGCAGATAAATACATAATTCTCATCGGTTGTCTTCGGCTTGCCGGCTCATTGCAAATGACGGAATTTGAAGTGTTTCGTTGGTGCATGTGAGTAATGGCGATTGTGCAACAGCGTGTTGTGGACGTGCCTGTGGTTGTGCATGCGACTGATATGGGGTTTTCTTCCATAATTTAATGTAAATTTTTTTAAAATATGACCAATTTTTTTCCTGTTGCATAAAATTGCATGTAAAGTTGCTAAACTGAAAATTGCCAGTTAATAAATTTAGTAATAGACTTGTTTTAATAACGAGCGACATGCAAAGAATGTTAAAACATTTAATAGAGATGAGAAATTAAAAGGAAAATGGCTTATTAAACTGGATTATAAATAAAAAAAATTTCCTCAAGCAAGTAGTAGTACCACGTCACGGAAATTATATTTTACCCAGTGGCCCCTAAAGTGGTGAAATGATTTGTTTTCATACACCTTGGTGTAGAATATTTTCAGTTTTTCATTTGTTTTCACTTCCACCGCTTTATTCAGCTACAATTCTCCTAAGCTGAATAAGTGCTGAATACCATAAAGGGTAAAAAGGTTATATCAGATTAACATATTGTTCAGTTTTTCAGATGTTGTAACACTCACCGCTTTATTCAGCTATATTTCTCCTAAGCTGAATAAGTGCTGAATACCATAAAGGGTGAAAAACTTATAGTAAATTAACATATCGCTCAGTTTTTCATACGCTTTTACACTCATCGCTTTATTCAGCTACAATTCACATAAGCTGAATAAGTGCTGAATATCAAAAGCATGAAAAGCTTGTAGTAGATTTACATTTCACTAATTTTTTAAGATGTCTTCATGTTCATCGCTTTATTCAGCTACACTTCTTCTTAGCTGAATAAGTGCTGAATATCAGAAGCATGAAAAGCTTGTAGTAGATTTACATAACACTCAGTTTTTTCAGATGTTTTCACACTCACCCCTTCATTCAGCTACATTTATGCTAAGCTGAATAAGTGCTGAATACTATGAGGATTGAAAAGCTTCTAGTGCATTATTACTCATTCAGTCATACCTTCAGCGAACTAGCAGACAGAACCAAAACTAGCATTGACCGCCTCAACACATTTGTGATCGGCTCAAAGCACTTGGTCGATTTATGAGGGTATTTATGACAAATGTTTCTAGTAATTCTAGGTACCGACGTCATAAGTTGCCCAAGCGAGATCTCCTTTTTAGGATGGACTATTTAATCTTACCTTACCTAACGCAAACACCTCAAAATATTGCCCTGAACATCTTCAACTTTCTTTGAATACTTCATTATCTTGCGAAATTTCTTTACGTAACTCCAAAAATTATGAAGAAGCAATTAAAAAGTACGCAATTTGTTACATAACTACAATTGCGCGTAATATTCATCAAAATATTCCACAATTATGAAAACAATAATAAAAGCAACGTTACCTCAAAGCAATAAAACAATTTTTAAATAACTTGCAGCGTTGCCTACAAAGAAAGCCAATTACCATACATTTAGTAGAGATGATTCTTTGTACTACACCAACAACAAAGTAAAACTAAGTCGTCACTTATAGTTCACCTCAATTTTTGGCACACTTTACTCCATTTCAACATAAATAAATCACGCTTATAGAGTGCAAATAATAGAGCAATTGCTGAATATGCAATTAAAGTGTGGCAACAAAAAAGCAAAAACAACCCATCGCATGTCATAAACTGGCTTCTACGCCATATCTTCCATACTTCTCGGAATTCGCTTTGCAGCATCCGAAATACTTTCTACACTTGCGTGAAGCACACCAAGCAGAGTCGCTGTAAGACTTCACATATGTACATACATACCAACAAATGCACTTGCAGCAATTGCTGGGTTTTAGCTAGAAACTTGCAACCTCATCTACATATTAGACAAGTGTGTTGACTTGCATTTTACGCTGCTGGTATTTTTGTGGCACTAATTATGTCACATTGTATTTTTCGTTGCATGCTGCACGTTGCATGTTGCCAGTGCTATGTGCTTTTATTGTTATCGTTTTTACTGTGTGATTTATGCAAATGTAGCTAAACCCTAAATTTGTGGCATGACAAATGATGCAGCGAGTGAGTGGCAGGCAATTAAAATTATTGTTGATGTGAATTGGTTTTAAAATTTTAAAGTTTTCGGAAGGGAACTTGTCTTACTGCATGGAATCGAGTGTAATTTGTCAAATCTGTGAAATAAATTTCATAAAAAATATATTGGCGATAAGACTCTCTTCGCAACCTTTAAAGCTACTTTCGTTGGTAATGGTTTCAGACATGAAAGTTATCTTTGAAACTCATGACAAGAGGATTTGAGTCTAATCTGCTACATTTAGGTTTTAAGCCAGTTTTGGAAGAACTTCGAGGAGTAAGCTCATCTAAAAGTACTGTAAAGGAAAGAGAGTGCTATTATATGCGAATATGAGCCGCAAATATTATTTAATGGAAGATAGAATTATCATACAGGTATGAGGATGATTCCGTCTTCTTCACAAAATAAAGTATGGCATTGAAAGACCAATATATTGATTATACACGATTCTAAAATAATGAATACTCTAGTAATACGTGGGTCTTTAACGATATTCGTGGGAATTTTGCCACGAGATGGTGCAACTTGAGTATTATTTCATAGTACCAATATTCCGAACATCCTTTAGAGCTACTGTTCTTCTGCGTCATTTTCAGTATACATATGTCATTCTTTTTGGAACTTAAAATACAATAACCCTTTTCCATTAAAAATATCGAACATTGTGCCTGTAAAAGTGTTTTCCCGGGCAGTTCTTCTTCGTAATTTTAATATGAAAGGAACCTCAGCTGAAAGTCATCGTACTTTAATGGAAGTTTATAATGAACACGCTTTAGCTGAGCGAACGGGCCCACAAAGGGTTGCACGTTTCAAAGGTGGATGACTTTTCGAACTGGAGAAGACGAAGAACAGTCTTTGGGAACAAAAAGTTTGAAGCTGAGGAGCTGGAAGCATTACTTGTTAAACATTGTTGTCAAATATAAAAAGAACTCACAGAATCTTTGCAAGTCACCCGAGCAGCCATTTCAAAATGTTTCAAAAAAGTCAGTTATATTCAAATGCAAGGATGCCAAGAAGCCAAAAGACGTTGAAAGACGATTTTGAATGTCCAAAATGCTACTTGAGCGCAACACAAAAAATTGGTTTTAAACACAAGAATGTGGCTAGTTATGATTATTACATTATGACAACCTCCAACGTAAAAAATTATATCTGAAACCTGGAAACCAGAAAAATCAACAGCAAAGCCAAATATACATGAGGCCAAGATAATGGTCTAAATTTGGTGGGATCAGAAGTGTGTTGCACTGTGAACTCTAAACCTGGTGAAATTATTAATGAATATTTGGGTATAAGAAAGCTGTGTGCAAAGTGGCTGCCGCGCGAGCTCAAAGCAACGGCGAGTTAATGATTCGGATGTCAAAAATCCATGAATTGGGCATCCACCGCATTCTCCAGATCTGGTCTTCAGCGACAGTTTCCTATTCTCAGAAATCAAAAGAATGTTCAGCGATAAAAAATTTTCAACGAATGAAGAAGTGATTGCCGAAACTAAGACTTGTTGTGAAGCAAAATACAACTTGTGCTACAAAAAAGGTACTAAAAAGTCGCTATATCAGAGTATCATGTTGGAAGAGAACAATGTTAAATATGAAAAGAATTTTGTAAAATAAATGTGGTTTGGCTACTATAAACTTCTTAATTGAATATACCTAATAATTAAACTTATTTATTTAGATATAGAAGCCAACAATATTTGAACTCAACGAAATGCCATCAGAAGTTAAACGCAAACCCTTAATACAATCTCTGCAACTAAACGCCGCCATATTCTAGCAGTACTTCTAAAAATCAAAATAGAAAGGATTGACATGAAAATGTAATGATAATAAAACTAAAAATTATCGACTAGTCACGCAACCTAAGGCGTATTTGGCTAAGGCACGCAACAATAAAAACACTGCATTCGAAAAATCAACATCAAATCACATAATTGAACAACTGACCAATTCCACATGATGGCATAAGAAAACCTCTTCACAAAAAATAGGCAAAAAATAAAATAATCTGATAGAGAGCTACGCACACAGCGCTAAACCGAAAACATCAAGTGGTGAGTGGTTGTAAACCAAAAAAATATCAAATAAAATTAAAATAAAGCAAAAAATAAATAAATAAATAAACTAGGCAAACGAAAATTTGAAGAGCTCCACACAACGGAAAAACAAAAACAACATACAACTTGCCGCGCCACAGACGCCAAGCAAAGCAGGGAATGCGCTTGCGCAATAATCGCGTCTTGCGACCTCAAAAACAGTTGGCCAAAAATAATAGAAATGGACAGAAACAAGCTTTTTGCCAAGAAGCAACCAACGCAGCACACACTCAGCTACACTTGTGGTAGATATACAAGAGTCGCGCTAAGCGATGTCCGCCAATTACGCAACCGCGCCAGCCGAAATCGGAAAATTCGATGAGCATATGAAAAAAAAAGAAACGCGAAAAAAACGCATTTGCAAAAACTTCAGTCAAATAAACATAAATATGCGCCTGAAAAGAGAACGGAAGAATCGAAGAATCGCAAATTGAAGCATTTTCCAAGCAACTGCCGAAATATGGTGAGAATATATTAGCAATCGACAGTTGTTGCCGCCGATGCGGCACGTACAACCTTGAATTAGTTGCAATCATTGCAAGTAGCGGCAGCAGCAAAAAATGCATGTTGATAGACAAAACACGAACATAAATATTGAAAATAGCAAGAAAACGCATGAATTCCAACGGCCGTCGAACAGATGGGCAACAGCATCAGTGCATTTTGAGGTTATGAGCATTGAATTGCGCAAAAGTCTAACTGTTAAAAGTGAACTGAATAGCAGCTAACGAAGTTAGGCAAAATATGATGGAAGCTGCGGTTAGTTGAAGAACGTTTCGCGCTGCGTGATCTGCTCGTGGTACGAGTACTTGGGTTCAAAGCCGGGTTAAATGAACTGTGAAAGAGTTCAGCCGCTACCAAACAGTAGCTTTGAATATGTAATTAGTTCAGTTTTGGTTTGATTGAGAGTTAAGGGTCAAAATTTACAATTTGACCAAATAAAATAATCAAAATTTAGTTATAGAATTATGAACCTTGCCAAAAATGCCGGGAAATTTTCTACATTGAGAATTGAATGACTCCAAAGTTGAATAATGGAATCAGGTCGCATACCGACGACGTTGCATACCGACGACGGGATTTATTCGGTTCGAACGAATATGCCCAAAGAAGTGATATTTGCTCACATACTATACTATTAAAGGTTAGGTCTAACTAAAAGTCATAATCAACTACTAGAAGATGTCGGGAGTCTCCGTAATGAGTCCTTCCTTAAGCGAGGGGATAATGATCCGTCATAACCTCACAGATTTTGTGGAGATTTCTGACTTTTTCCACATCAATGCTTTCTAATTTGAACTAAACTTACGTGGGTATGAGAATTTTGGCACTTCTTAATAGATCTGTTTGATATATTTGAGAATGCTAAGATAAGATAAATAGACGAAGACCGTGATCTTAGGTCTATTGTGCCCTCTCCTAAATCACAAAGACTCACCTAGCCCCAGCATATTGATTAAGTTCAATATACTGCTAGCTGCTACCGAGGTGATGGAATCCTTATTTGGAAACATGGACCCCAGGGCATTTATCCTGCGTCTGCGGATTGCAATTAGCAGGTGTTCTGGAGTTTCAGGTCCCCTGTTGCAGAACCAACAATTGGCGCAAGCCTTGTAGTTGTTGCCAATACCTCTCTCTGCCTACTCTTTTTCTTTCTTCTTCTGTATATTATGACGACTCACCGCGCTGAATGGTTCTGGTCTTACTATGTTAGTGGATGCTGCGGGGCGGGCGAGCTCATCAGCCAGTTCATTCTCGGCCATACCTTTGTGACGAAGCATCCAGATGAGGTGCACTTGTTTTCGTTCCGCTGGACTATTCAGCCATTCTCTACACTCCTGTGCCAGTAGCAATTTGATCTCATGGCAGATATTGCTTTAAGCTCCACTTTGACTGTCGCAAAGTATGGTTGTACGTTCGTTGTGATAATTGCGTTCGAGCTTATCTCTACGTACCGGCTTATGGCTAAAATTTCTGCTTGAAAAATGCTCGGAAAACTTCCCATAGGTATGGAGAGAGTGGTGCGTGTTCCTGTGACTCTTGCACGAGTTCCCTCCGACGTTTTCGAGCCGTGGGTGTACCACTTGATTGTATTTACTATCCATAAGTACTAGTACGAGAATAAAAACATTCCATTCAGCCTTGCTGCTAAGGGTAAACTAGAACTTCTTGGTGAAGTTGAACCTTTTGGTAATGCTGTCCCTTGGGACAAGAGCCAATCGTATTATACTACAAAATTATTTAAAACGCAGGGATGTAGAATTAGTATTAGCATGTGAATGCTAAGTTCTTTAATCAGTAATTTGTTACAGTTCCATCTTCCCTGCCTCGCTGACGACGCTACAATATCTGCAGAAAATTTCCAGATCGGACCGCCATATCATACAGCTGCCCCACAAGCTGCATTATTAAAATCAAGTTTTTCAAACTACTAACGGGTGATTTTTTTGAGGTTAGGATTTTCATGCATTAGTATTTGACAGATCACGTGGGATTTCAGACATGGTGTCAAAGAGAAAGATGCTCAGTATGCTTTGACATTTCATCATGAATAGACTTACTAACGAGCAACGCTTGCAAATCATTGAATTTTATTACCAAAATCAGTGTTCGGTTCGAAATGTGAAAATCCGCTTTTTTATCGACAAATTTTGTTCAGCGATGAGGCTCATTTCTGGTTGAATGGCTACGTAAATAAGCAAAATTGCCGCATTTGGGGTGAAGAGCAACCAGAAGCCGTTCAAGAACTGCCCATGCATCCCGAAAAATGCACTGTTTGGTGTGGTTTGTACGCTGGTGGAATCATTGGACCGTATTTTTTCAAAGATGCTGTTGGACGCAACGTTACGGTGAATGGCGATCGCTATCGTTCGATGCTAACAAACTTTTTGTTGCCAAAAATGGAAGAACTGAACTTGGTTGACATGTGGTTTCAACAAGATGGCGCTACATGCCACACAGCTCGCGATTCTATGGCCATTTTGAGGGAAAACTTCGGACAACAATTCATCTCAAGAAATGGACCCGTAAGTTGGCCACCAAGATCATGCGATTTAACGCCTTTAGACTATTTTTTGTGGGGCTACGTCAAGTCTAAAGTCTACAGAAACAAGCCAGCAACTATTCCAGCTTTGGAAGACAACATTTCCGAAGAAATTCGGGCTATTCCGGCCGAAATGCTCGAAAAAGTTGCCCAAAATTGGACTTTCCGAATGGACCACCTAAGACGCAGCCGCGGTCAACATTTAAATGAAATTATCTTCAAAAAGTAAATGTCATGAACCAATCTAACGTTTCAAATAAAGAACCGATGAGATTTTGCAAATTTTATGCGTTTTTTTTTGAAAAAAAGTTATCAAGCTCTTAAAAAATCACCCTTTATAATACTGAAGGGTATTCCAACTTATGTATAAGATTTTTCCTTAGTTTCCTTTGACATACTATCTTTTACCTATCGCCAAACTTCCGAGCCCTTTAGACACATTTTGAGGTGGCACCATTATAGTCTACCCTGTCTTTGTTAAAAACTATGTCTGCCCACGGGCAATATGAACTCATTGAATATACACACAACGGATGACGGATGAGAAGTCACCGAAAAGTAGGTAACTCAATAATAATATGCGGCCAGTAGCCAATTTAGCGGCAACTAACAGCAGCTGTACGCCGTCAGCCAGACACGCCACGAGGCACGCGGTGAAGCAGGCATTTAGTTAGCCAGCAGCGTCCAACTACTTAAATACACACTTGACGAAACTGCACTACTAACGAAAAGCAACAATAAAGTGGCAATTTAAAAGTATTAAACAACAACAAGAAGCAGCAAGATTAAATTATATTGAAGCGGCAGCAGCAGGGGCAGCGGCACAGCATTTGCTGAAGTTGCAATTGTGCAATATTTTTCTCGTGCTTTCCGCTGTTGCAGTTGAAGTGGTTGCTTTCGTGCAACTCTTCTCGTTCGTGCTTGGAGCTTTTGAGCTGAATTTATTTATTTTTTGCTAAAGCAAGTTTTGGCTTTGTGTGCAACTTGCAACGCGCATGTGGCATGCACTTGTCCGTGCGCCACAATTGCAATTGCAATTGAAACAACATTGAGTAGCGCTTGGGGAAGCATCCAATTGCGAGACTCCGCTGGTGTAAGTGTCCAATTTACACAGAGATACCTGCATCAGTGGCGCATAACAGCGGCGACGACGACGACGAATGCCGACTGCCGACTGCTGACGGCTGACGGCTGTCTTAGGCAAATTAGCTTGGAGAGTTTGTGTGACGCCCGGCAACTGCCAAGTGGTGGTTAGTTGGCTGGTTTCGAGGCATATGGACAGCTTTAGCGTTAATAATAAAAAATCTCTGTGTAAAAACTTCTGGCGATTCCACTTAAATGTATGTTTGTATTTACTGGGTGAACTGCTGCTGGGGGAGCGCAGCGGATTCGGCTGGAAGCTTCATGTAGAGGAAACAGTCTGAATGTAAAATTTAGCCAGCAATCGCTTGAATATCGTTTAAGTAGTGGTGTATGTGTGTGTTACAGTTGTGGAGTCATAAAATTTTTACGACTCTGGACGATTGTAGAGCAGTAATAGTTGCCCCAAAACTTTTTATGTCTTACTTAGCGTGTTGTGTGTGAATTTTTTGAGCGTGTTGCCTTAATTACATTTTATTAGCTTGTATGGAATTTAACTGCAGCTAAGTAATGCAGTACTGTTGCCAGTAATGAAAAAGTAATCTGTTACATTTAATTGAGTAATTATCGATAATGAGCAATGTATCTGTGAGTTGAAGGTCTTCGATTCGTTTACTTATCAAGACAGGTTAGGTTTGGCTGCACGGCTGGTCCTCGCTACAAAGGGAATGAAGGATTCTACTTGGACAGCTGTGAAAGCTGGTACTTTGTGATTCACAAAACTCCTAGACATTAATTAAATTATTATAAGTCAAAGAAGCGCTTCAAGACAACCACAAATTTCTCGAAGTGGCTAATATCAATCCCAGCAACTTCAGCGAGTTCGAAGAAAGTGTGTCTAAACCTTGACAGTTGAGCTAAAAGTGTCTAAATGATTCAACCTTGCCTGCTTCCATACAAATTTGGCAATTTTTGGCCGACATATGAGCCATTGGACACTGTCAGAAAGTGTCTAAATGATACAGTTTGTATAGTGTCCGACAAGACGTGTAAACTACCAGTGGTCAGTGTCTAGCCGATTTGTGTCCGCCAAGGCAAGCAGTGTGGTTACCACCTGTGAGCTTATTGCATTGGGCAGTTTCCAGTCAGAGTGTTCGCAGCTGCACAAGTTTTGGTTGTTGAGGAAAGTATTCGGACATCCCAGCGCTCATTGGAAATCCATGGATCCAAAGTTTTGAGCGCTAGAGAACAGTGAAGTACCGATTCTTTGCCAAACTGATAAAATTGGCTGTACAAATAGTATCAAAAAGAGGTGGAAAAATGTTTTCCTAAATGCCTGCCACATACAGATTTTTATATAAATTTTTGTTTTTCTATAGCTTGCTATAGATATCTCAATATTTCATAATAGGTCCTATTGCCATAGAAAGCATTAGTTTTTTGGCTTCGAAAGTTCTCGAACCGCCATTTTCCATCAACATCACTAAAAAATCTTCATAGACATCAACTTTATAATAAAGCACTCGCATAAATGTCTATTGGTCTCGCCCAGAAGTCTAGCAGAGCCTTATAGTGCTCATAACCACAGAAGACAGGTCCGAGTAAGGCAAACTAATAAGTTTTCGCCACAACCTGGTACCACGAATCGAATATCCGAACTGATCTGGAGTTATATTAGGGATCTAAGTACCATTTGTTCCAACTCTATCAACCCATAACTGTATTGTGGCAATATTAGATCAACTTTAAAACACTGCGGCACATATTTTCGAACATGGAACTCCTAAGATCACATTCACAAAGGAAATTGGCTCGAGAAACACGTGTTCAATGGTCGGAAATTTCTAGAGAAGTTGTACAATGCAATGCTCGCCGCCTAAAAGCAAATAGGGACATGAGGAGCTCAAAGCTCACTAAGCACTGATTAAAGCCAAACATATTACCATCCAATTCTTCAAAAACTAGTAGCATTAATACAGTTATCTATCACTTCAGGAACCCACAATTTCAACCATTCCATTTGGCATCCTATCGTACTCATCCTTAAAGGTTAGGCTCACCCAGCATTGAATAAAGCTGAGCTAATCACTTAAAGCTTCCTGAATCAGCAGCGTTAATATAGTTTCCTCTTTGTATAAAGCATTGCTTCACTCGCTCATAATTTTAATCGCGCCACTTGGGATTTTTTTTGTTTACTTCTGCCTGCTTCCGCAATTCTCAACCACTTACTGAAGTTTTAAACTTTTAGTGGAATAATTTTTGCTGCCAAAAAGTTCGCTAGAAACAAAATTTTATTACCAGCGTGACCAGCGTCCTGGTGTCTGCTACAAGAATCGCTGACCCGCTATGCCGCGCAAACAAACTATCCACTGTGGTACATAACGAAACAAGTGTGCCGTTACCACCTTGTTGCATGCAACGTAATTAACATATTTACGGAAGCTTAAACTTCTGCAACATTTTCAGCAACAAGTCACTTAACGCCTTCGAAGTTTGTTGAGTACACATACAAACATGTAAATACACACAAAAATATGTATATATAGGAAGGTATGGTATATTGTGTGGTGTGCTATACAGGTGAGTATGCTAATAATGTGCGCACATGCGCCGCTCGAGTACACACACCCAGTGGTAATTACAAACATTAGTCCATGTTCAAACAAACAAGCAAACACACTTGCAATTATGCACTGGAAGCCAATGTGCGCTCAAAAGCCAAACAATTGTTAAGGTAAACACGCATATGCACATACATATGTATGTACGCATGCGAATAACGGCATTAAGCACGTGAAATTGTGTTTAGCTCATTTGAAATTTGCATATCCGCACGTTTGCATTGATGAATTACGCATGCGAAATGTTGGGCTCAGCTAACGGTTGAATGTGAAGTGGCGGGGGTGGTGAGAAAGCGGAGAATTCGCTTGCTGGAGTTAACTAGTTTGTATTTTTAGCAAAATTTGTAAATAAACGCGCAGAAGCTTAGCGGATTTAACTAGCATTTGCTGGTGATGGTCAGATTTTTATTTGTTGATGTAAAAATATTGGCTTCCTTCGTTGCAAGTGGAGGAGGTTAGCTGAGCTAGCGCTTTTCTTTCATTGCTCATAAGAAAGTTTCAGGATTGTGAGATAGTGAATAAAAGAAATATAAACCAAGTCAAAGAATCCTCTTTGGTGAGATCCAAAATCATATAAGACGTATTACTGGATATTTATCATCTGATCAAATTTGACCCGGATTGGTTAAAATATTCTATAAACACCTGATCAAATTGGCCCGGACTGGTCCATTTAAATAATGATGTGGTCCAAAATTTATACATATACTAGTCCCGGACTGTTCTATTTAAATAAAGGAAATACGTGGTCCACAATCTATATACATAGTAGTCATAAAGAGTAGGCAGGTAGATAGAAGCCATATAATTAAATTTGACCCAGACTGGTCCATTAAAACAAGAGACGCACTAACGTGGTCCGAAAGCTTTATACTAGTCATATTTACCATATATGCCATCTGATTAAATTTAACCCGGACCGAACCATGTAAACTGCGCGCAAATCGAATCAGTGAAAATTTTTCCCTAGATTGGTATCACACCTTAATATGTTTCTGTAGTTTGATTTCCATATGTCAATAAGTGTGTACTTGGCAGCTGTTTCTTTACGACACGAAAAGTTTGTGGAGTGATTTTTACTATCAAAGAATAGAGCCACGAGTTTGCTATACATTTTGTGTTTTTAATTTGATTCGTTAAAACTACTGCAATAGTGGTTTGGAGAGTCTACTTTATCATGAACACAAATATTTAAGAGGTACAAAGTTCGGGTTCAGTGAAGGTCGAGAAATCATAGAAAATGCCTCATGCAATACCTTTCTATTGACGATAATATTGTAACAGTTATAGAAAAAGTACTTGGAAATGGTAGGTTTGACATAGTAGGGAATCTCCACATATCTTAGAGATTGACTCAACACTTTATGGTTAATTTTTTGGTGAATATTTTGGTTAACTTTTGTGTATGAAATGTGTCAATACTAAACTCCTGCTAAAAGACCTGACTTTTTTCCAAAAACGACATCGTTAAAGAGAGACTTGAAAACGCCATCTTTTTGAAGTGCTTAGTTACTGGGAGCAAGACATGAATTTTTGAAAATGAAATCGAATGAGTTCAACAAATCTAGCAAATGGCGCTCCCAAAAAGATCGAAATTGTCCGACAATCAAATGAATAACCATCCAAAAATGATCACCAACTGAAAACAAAAATACGCTAAAGGCACTGAAAGCCATCCCTGGAGCGGGATATAACAAGTTTATCGAAAAACGGATTCCACTTAGGCAGCTAATGATACTACCACGAACCGGCGTTCTAAGCTATCCATGTGTGAACCTTCTTAGGATCGACTTTTTAACCTAAACTAACCTAAACATCTAAGAATGCCGGTACTTAGAATTGTTCGAAAATCTTATCCAAAAAATTTTTATTTATCAAACCACCTCTACATAGAAATGTTACGAAATTACAATATTTTCAATAAAAATTTGGCATGCCTATAAATTTAGCTCACAAAATATTTACATTTCGTATAATCAATGAAGAAAGTTAAGCATCTCGTTGCGACTTTTGAACTTTTTGATTATGAATAAGGAAATCGCTGATCAGCATTGATACATTTTGGGTAAGTTTGCTTGACCACTCCCGTTGCTTTCTATTTTAATTTATTAATTAAACCAACAGCGAGCTGGTGAAGCGGTCAAGCCGTAGAGATAATCTTAAATGCACGAGGAATTTCACTTTTTTCCATAACCGGTAATGTGCGTTCGTATATATGTACATCTGTGTGTAAGAAAAAAGGGAGAAGTAAGAAAAATAAATGAAATTAGCAGATAAAAAGCTAACTCAGGCTTCTTTCAGCATCGCAGCCCAGCGCAGCAACTATGCAGACTTTATGCCGCATTCTTCACGAGGTAAACGAGATATCTTCTTCACTTGACACACATACCCACACAAGTGACGCAAGCACTTGAACGCAAGCGCTTATGGGCGGGCATTACCACATGTCTGCCAGTGGGGCCGTAGAGCAGGTTAAAATTCATTCGTATGCACCGGCTGGGCTGCGTGCTCACTACCTGCCTTGCGGTTCAGTCACATTAGAGCAATAAACAAGCAACAAGTTAATACGTGTTAATTGATTTGTGATGCATGCCGCATGCATGTGCGTGTGTGTGTGCATTCATTCAGCGCTGCTGGCTGGCTTTAATAATATAGATGAGCCACGCATTTGTTGGTATTTATTGGTGCTAACGCACAACCAAGCCCAGTGCGCGCCGTTGTGGTTTCTCCCAACTCATCTTTGCGTAAAGCAAAAAGTTACAGCAAAGCGTAGACGCGCATGCGCATTGTTGTTGGCGCGTTCCACTAATGAAAGCAGCGTCGAGAGTGAAAGTGCCGCTATTTCTACCACATTTTTCCCCACTTTATTTACTTAGCATGGATTTTTCATTGAGCATTTTATTATTGTTGTTTGATTTTTAATTTAATGCTGCTCTTCTTTGCTCAACGATTCGTGGCCGATGATACTTAAGTGGTTAAATATTTGTATTTGTTCAACAAAGAATTTGACAAATCGGTAGAGGGGTACAGAAGAGTGTGTGTGATTTGTTGATTGATTGAACGACTGATTGAAATTAGAAGATTGAGAAGAAAAGAGGTTGGTTTCAATTAGCAGTTCGCTACCGCATTCTACTTCGTTTCTAATGTGGTAGATAAATAGTTTTCTCGCCGGCTAAACATAAAAATATGAAGGTTCTTGGAAACCAATAGTTAATCATTAGAAATTTTTCATAAATTCATAGATAGTCACTTGAAATTACTTACTGTTGGAACTAACATTATAACGGGTGATTTTTTTGAGGTTAGGATTTTCATGCATTAGTATTTGACAGATCACGTGGGATTTCAGACATGGTGTCAAAGAGAAAGATGCTCAGTATGCTTTGACATTTCATCATGAATAGACTTACTAACGAGCAACGCTTGCAAATCATTGAATTTTATTACCAAAATCACTGTTCGGTTTTTTTTTTTTTTCGGACAAATTTTGTTCAGCGATGAGGCTCATTTCTGGTTGAATGGCTACGTAAATAAGCAAAATTGCCGCATTTGGGGTGAAGAGCAACCAGAAGCCGTTCAAGAACTGCCCATGCATCCCGAAAAATGCACTGTTTGGTGTGGTTTGTACGCTGGTGGAATCATTGGACCGTATTTTTTCAAAGATGCTGTTGGACGCAACGTTACGGTGAATGGCGATCGCTATCGTTCGATGCTAACAAACTTTTTGTTGCCAAAAATGGAAGAACTGAACTTGGTTGACATGTGGTTTCAACAAGATGGCGCTACATGCCACACAGCTCGCGATTCTATGGCCATTTTGAGGGAAAACTTCGGACAACAATTCATCTCAAGAAATGGACCCGTAAGTTGGCCACCAAGATCATGCGATTTAACGCCTTTAGACTATTTTTTGTGGGGCTACGTCAAGTCTAAAGTCTACAGAAATAAGCCAGCAACTATTCCAGCTTTGGAAGACAACATTTCCGAAGAAATTCGGGCTATTCCGGCCGAAATGCTCGAAAAAGTTGCCCAAAATTGGACTTTCCGAATGGACCACCTAAGACGCAGCCGCGGTCAACATTTAAATGAAATTATCTTCAAAAAGTAAATGTCATGAACCAATCTAACGTTTCAAATAAAGAACCGATGAGATTTTGCAAATTTTATGCGTTTTTTTTTTAAAAAAAGTTATCAAGCTCTTAAAAAATCACCCTTTATTTCAATACCTCCTGAAATCAGCTGTTTCGAGATGAAAGCTCTTGTATGAAATGGCGAAAGCTCATAAGTAGAATCATATAAGCCTAGGTCCCCCTCATTAATGATTATGTTTCCATTCCCTTTGAAAACGACTCCATCGAAGTGAATAAAATGTTGAAAGCTTATAACTAACAGAAACAGAGAAAGCTCATTACTTCACAAAACGTTTCTTCTTTTGAAAAATAATGTAATTCACGGTTGGTTAAACTCAGTTTATCATAAAATGATTATATTTATTTCTATTCGCCCCAAATTCAGTGCTTTCGAGCTTCATAAGTTGATAGCATATAAGAAAAAGATGAAAGCTCATAAGTGAAAAAACTTTTATGATTTCAAATCAATCATATAATCCTAGGTTGAGTAAACTAGAAACCTCATATATTTTTAAACTCTTTGTAACCGCTTCTTCTTTTTCGAGGTGAATAAAATAATGAAATCTTATAACCAAAAGAAAATGTGAAAGCTCTTGAGTAAACAAAGTTTCCATAGTTTTGAAAAAACTGTATAATCATGTATAGAGTAAACTAAAAACCTCTTATTTTATTACAACTATAATATAAGAGGAGATAGGAGAGAGAGGAACTTTAACAGAAGAGGCGAAAGCTTATTTTCCTGACGATGTTTTTCTGATATTAATGGCTTTCTTCCTCTGAAATTTGCTGTTTGAAGGTGTATATAAAGTTGAAAGCACATGAGTGCATAAAACATTCATTGTTTTGAAAAAAAAACTCTTAAAAATTCCAAAAAGAAAATTTTAAATTTCTCAAGCCTGAAGTTAAGGAATCTTTTGCAAAATAGAGGTCTAAACCAGATCTTGGAACATAGGGTTGCTTCTTAAAGAATGAAAGCAATTGTTTTCAGATTTTTATAGAAAATTTTGATAACACAGCTTACAGTTTAATGGAAGCCGTAAATAGATCACACAATTTAAAAAAGAAAAGTAAAATATTCAAAACAAAAATCACAAAAAAGCAAAAAAAATCAAATTTTTGCGCATCACTTGCATATTTTTCGCATTTTATAAGCGAAAAAATTAAAAATTACAAAATTATGATATGCAAAAACAACAAACTGGCATTATCAATTTATGAACGATGTTAGCTCGTTAAATGTAAATTTGCACAACGCAATCACCGAGACCGAAGCGAATCGTATTGACAAGCAAATTATGCGGAAAGATGATTGCGAAGCTTTCAAAGAGGCGTTATGCAAGAAAGCCGCTGGAGAGGTTCCCAAGCAATATAAGGCGCTGCGAATTTGTTATTGCAAACAAGTTACGCGTGGAAAGTGTTGTGCATAAACTTAAATGTGGCAAGGCTGACTATTGACTGCAGGGTCAACAAATTCTAAAGCTCTGGCAAAATGTTTGTAAATATTTGTACATTGTTCCTAATGAACCTCTCATCAAATCGATCGATTTCGCGGGGCGAATTATAGAGCGAAAAAGTGACGAGTAACTGTTATATAATAAGAAGTAATAAATAAAAAAAATTGAAGAAATAAAAAAGTCGTAAAAATCATTAATTAATTCAATTTATTAAGAAAGTTGCGTCAAAGCGGAAAAATAGCAAAATATCGGGCAAATCATCTGGCGCGTGATCTTCAAGCGCCATCAATGATCAGCGAAATGCAAAATCATAACTGCAATGCTGAACAATGAAGCGCGGAATTGGTCAACACCTTCACAGACACCAATGAGATGATTTATTGATGCTTGATGGGCCTTTGCAAAAATTTGTTTTCTTTCACACGCCAAAATGTTATTTGAATAGAAATGTTGAATTTAAATACAGTTATGGTTATCGATTGCATAACATTTCGGTCTATATATGTTTATGACTACCCGAATGGGTTTATTATGAAAGAAAGTGCAGAAATGATTTAGAGTTTTCAATAAATAAAAATATTAAATAAGTTATAATTAAATGAAATTCGATATTTATGTATTGAAAATAACATTTTCGGGATCCCGTTTTTTCGGATTTTTATATTTCTTGTGCTTGTATATTTATTTGAATTGTGTTTTAAGGCATTTTAATGGACAACTTTTTTTTTCTTATTTCTTTTTGCATGCCAAAATATCCAAATTTTTCAGTTGTTAAAAAATTAATCCCGAAATTTCGGGATTGGAAAAAAGTTTCGTGACCCCGATTTTTTTCGGATTTTAATTTTTCTTTTGCACGCATAGTTAAAAAAATCTAATGACGCTATAATTTTATGAATCAGATTTTAGGGTTCTCGATTCGGATTTGGATATTCTTAATTACTTTGCAGTGTATATTTTTTTATTATCTCCAGAACTGCCACAATTTAAAGGATTTCCAGTTTTCGGTAATTAAAAACTTTCAATAAAGATTTTTCGAATACCGATATTTCGGTATTGAAAATTATATTTTCGGGATCCCGACTTTTGATAAAAGTATGAAATTAATTAAAAATACTACACAAACAATAATTTTATGAATCCTGATTTTTGGGATTGAAAATAATATTTTCGGAATCCTGATTTTTTTTTGGAATTGTCATACTTCATTTATATCTATACTTATAATAAATAATAAATAAAATTAATTTTGTATATCCCGATTTTTCGGGATCCCAATATTTTCGATTCGGATCTTCATTCAGATTTTCATATTTTTATAAGTTGGTATTGATTACTGTTGTAACATTCCCCCAAAATGCCTCACCGTTTATTTTTTTCAGTCACCAACTTCTTTCATATAATAAATGCTATACTAGCGAATAGTTGAAATAAACTTGCTGAGCCCAGCTAATTGACGTCGGCTTAATAAAAGCAACATATTTAATCGTATCTGATTAATTGTTTAATTTTTTCTTATTCCACTTTAATCCATTTTGCAAGAAAATAAATCAATTTCGGTACACAAACCTTTTACTTATTCAAGCACTTAAAGCAACCGATCCCCACCACTTTGAACTCTCCCATATCTCTACGCATGTTGCAACCAGCAAACAGCAATTTAAAACGCAACAACAATAAATATAAATGCTTCGTAATTCCAGTTGCATTATGCGAATGCCAGTTGCAACTGGCGCTATGCGCTTTGGTGGCAACATTCAAAAGCGAGTGAACTTGCAATCGCTCATTAGTCACGCAACAGCCGATTTTGATTGCCTTTTTATTGAGTTATAAAAATATATTTTCTTTGCAATTTCTTATATTAGTAAGTGTCTTAGAGTATCTTAGAGCAATCAGTTTTCTTTGATCAACATTACGTGCTTTTCAAACGGCTGAAAGAAACTGCAAAAACTTTATTTGAGTGACAAAGAAACGTCAGAAAGGAAGAGTGCAAGATTATTCTCATATGTAAATGTCAAATGGTGGAGGTTTTGATGATGAGACCAACACCTTGATCGCTGTAGAGTGTCGATTTACTATAAAAGTTGACGGAAATATGTTCATAAAAAGGCTGCAAACCTTGCCTAAACTTCAGAAAAAAAAAATAATCCGAAGTAACTTATAATGTGGTTACCAGTAATGTAAAAGGGTATTAAGGGCTTAGTGATTCTGACACAGTTGATTCTGACTACAAAAAATATGTGTTAGTATACTGCCTGTATATTTCGCCAAGTCTATGTATAAAGTAGATCAAAACCAAAGTAAATTATTTTATGAACTTGTGGAACGCCTTCAGTTTCACTTTGATTTTCTAGATTTCTCACATCACTATGAGAAAATTGCAGTTAAAATTTATGCAGCTACTAACCTAAAAATTATTGATTATGTGTATTTAATTGGCGTGGTATTATCTTACCGTTATTTATAAGAGTACCACCGTAAGCAATAGCATATTTTGATTGACGGCGGCTACAGCTGACTTGCAGCGTAAATTGAAAGGCAACGGATCATGTAGAGCAACATAGTACGTTTGTAAACTTTGTGTGCCTGTTATAACTGTCTATATTAACTGTATAACACATATTGAAATGTAGCAACATGCACCGTTATGTATTCACCTTCTAATTCAGCGACCTAGCAACAAGTTGCCATTTTTTCTTACACTGCAAAAAAGTCTAGTTGACAATGGCGGCATGTTGCAAGTGGCGCAATAAAAACATGTAGCATTTACTGCAATTAAAAAATACTCACGTGGCAAGCTTGCGGCATATGATTGAATATTAGCGAACTCCACTCATTTGCAGTTATTTTGAACGGCTGGTGCGTGTTATAAATGTAGTTTTTGAGTCGAAAATAGTTTATAATGGATTTTAAGCTGTTGCAAGAACATTTTTTAGCATTCAAGTGTGTAATATAGCAATGTTTAAGTATTTTCTAAGCATATTAGAATTCAAAAGAGCTTCTGAAGTACCATAATTTTTCAATAAAATGACAGAATTAAATAATTTTCTTGCGACGGCTTGAAAGATAACAGGAAAAATTTGTTGCTTAATTATGCGGAAGTTCTCTTCAGCTTGTTGATCAAAGTAAATCGTTAACTTTTGCCCGAAATCTTCATACCCTCCACAGGTACATTTCTTATAGCACAAAAGGGTATAAAAACATATTTTTCTTGATTTTGTGGGTTCAGTTTGTATGGCGGCTATATGCTAATGTCAACCGATCTGAACAATTTCTTCGTAGATGACAGCACTGCTGCAGATAACAATCCATGCCAAATTTAATGAAGATATCTTGTCAAATGAAAAAGTTTTCCATACAAGCTCTTTATACCGATCGTTCAGTTTGTATGGCAGCTACATGCTATAGTGGTCCGATATGAACAATTTCTTTGGAGATTATAGCACTGCTTTGAGAAATAATTTCTGCCAAATTTCGTGAAAATATCTCGTAAAATAAAAAAGTTTTTCTTACAACCTCTTGCAATTGACCGGTTAGGTTGTATGGCAGCTATACGCAACAGAGGCCGAATTTCATGAAAATATCTCGTTAAATAAAAAAGTTTTCCATACAAGAACATGGTTTTTATCGTTCAGTTTGTATGACAGCTATGCAATATAGTAATCCGATATTGGAAATAGGATCTCAAACTTTTTCCTTGAGATGTTACACACTTCGTAGAACCCTTTTCAGGGTATAACTATCATAAACTATGGAAAATATATGTATGTGTTTTGAAACAAGTCTGCTGCTGCCAACTTCACTCACGTCGCACTGCTGGCATACATTCCACAAGCGCTGATTGCCGCATGCCACCAACCGCAACAATTAGTATGAGCAGCCGCAAGCGTGAATATATTAATACAGATATTCATACATTCAAACATACATCAAGACAAACACACATACCATAACACATTCATACAATCACACATATCTACTCAAGAGAGTATATAAAACTTAGCTAAACACATAATTAAAGCAAAATAATTGTGATTAGCGCGGTATATTTCGGGCACACAAACACATATACTAAACTTAGTCGAGGTATAATTCGTAGAAATGCGCCAAAATACACACATACACACCTGCCACCAAATGAATAGAAGAAATCGGCTTTGCGCCACACCCCCGCCCGCGCCAGTGGAAGAGTGTAAACTACTTTTCTTTGCTTCTGCAACTCATTGCCGCGTCAAATGCTTCACAGTAGACTGCATCAGCTGCAACAGTGTGGCAGCTAAAGACTCTTATAAACTTGCCAGTAAATGCCAGCTTAGTGGCAGCGCCGGCGCGCGAGAGCGTGCCTTTTGGAGATTGTGAGCTTGTAGCATTTACAGAAGAATTGGAAATGCAGCCATTTACTTAGCTCACTTTTTTCTAATTTCAATTGAATTTTTTCTGTCGTTTTTTGCTTTATGTTGCAAGCTTCAGTGATTTCGTGAAAAAAATGCGCACATAAATATTTAAAAGCGCCGCTGCTTCAATTTGACGCGCTGCATTTAATTTCTATTCCTTATAGTTGTGTTTTGCTGTTGTTTTTGTGCATATGACGCGCTTTTGTTGTTGGCGTTGCTTGCAATGTGCAACAATGTGCAACCATTAAACATGCAACATTTGCGAATAATTTCTTGTTTTGCTGTTAGCATGTTGTTGCTTTTGTTGTTGTTCGGGTCTGAACGCTTTGGCGATAGTTTCAGCGCAATTTTGTGAGTTTCTTCAGTCGTTCGAATTTAATGAAAATTGAAAGTACTAAATTAAAATGCACTGCATGCACTTTTATTTACTCCACTGTACATATGTTTTATTATTATTATTGTTATTGTTGTATTGTGTATAATTTTTATTGAAAGCGATAAATGCAATGGCAAATGTAATTAGTGAGCGGATTTAATAAAAATTGTTAGTGTGTTTTGTTCAAAAAAATGTGGCAGCAAGAAAATTACCGTTGAAATTTCCAGGAATAACGTAGCTCCTTGTATAAGTCTGTTCTCAAGTTCTTTGATGAACTTTGATGTCATTGCTACAGAGAACTATATTTCAGCCGATCGTTACCAGAACAATGACTAAATCGTCAGTTTTATTGTTTGATAGACTACAAGGATGTGCGTTCCGCAAGTACAACCTTAATACACATTTTAAATACTTCCCTTGAACCCTCAATCAGAAAAAAGGATTAAGGTGTCTTTGCGAATATTTCCTCCACTAACACTACGATCGAAATTTAGAGCAAATGAAGGTGGTTTGACAACTATCATCGCAATAATGATCGATTCTTACCCCTTAGGATCGGATTATGAGATCGATCCTAACAGGGATCTTTCATGGACAGCTTAGAACGCCGCACCGTTGTGGTACTTAAAACTCTTACATATATAAAAGATCATAAGACATTACAATTAAGATCAACAGGTATCGATACTTCTCGGTAAACTTAACACAAACCCTCATTAGTCTTTTAATAGATTTTTCATTATTTAAGTTTGACTGTTGCAGTACAATGGACCATTCTCCATAATTGTCCATAATCAGATTTATCTTTAAATCAGTTTAATGAGAATTTCAGATATCTAAGCTAAGTGAACGAAACACACATACTCGTATACATTAAGGATCCACTTTGATCTGAATAGATCTCTATAAAAATCCCCAAGAAAAACCTTTATCGTCGTAAGGAAATAGCTGTCCAGCACACACAAAAAGACATATGAAGATCACACTTAACACGAATCTAAAAAAGGGTTATACCAACCAAAGAAATATTATTTTATTTATACGGCTTGCGGACCTGTCCAGATCAAATTTGATCTTGAGTTCATATCTAAATCGAAACTAAGTCATTTCATTATAATTATAATATTATAATTATTTTTACAACTTCTATTCCATTTTAAAATTCACTAAAATCCACTCAAATTAGCTGACAGTAAGGAAGAAGCTAACAAAAATTTTCAACTAACTTGCAACTTCCTACTTTTTCCACTTCATGCAATAAATAGCTGAAGTGTCTTCCTTATATGTTATTGATTTTCCTGTAGTTTCTTTCCCTTATTTAACACTTACCGGATATTTATTTTATACTCTTCGAGCAATTGTAATTTCACATGCCAAAAAGGTATAAAATAAGTATTTAATAATAATATTGTTGTTGCTACGGACAGTTTCATGCGCTTACGATCAATTTTGAGTTTAAATAAAATTAATTTGTATTATTTATGTATAGTAATTAAAATGAAATTATCATGGATGACCAGTCATGATGTCCGAAGGTGGGAAATAATAATAAAGTAATTGTTAATACAATATTTTGCAATAGGGTTGCCAAGTAGTGTTAAATTAAAATTGTTATTAAATAATAAGAGGAAAATTTTGATGAAATATCATTGATATTAATTTTAAATTTTTTTCATAACCAGAAACAGATGTGTCTAAGTTGAAAATTATAAAGAAAATTGATTATTTTTCGAAATTTTACTGCACCAACTTGAACAAGGTTGCCAATATTTGTTCAATGCTATAGCTGTGATATATTAATTAATGTAGGAAAAATTCGAAAAATACTTAAAAACATAAACCACATAACTATTACTGGATATACATACGCCTAGTGTTGATACTTTTTGATAGTGTTGCTATATAGATATTTAGGAAATAAAATTATTCAAATTGTTCAATTAATTATATATTTAAACATTTAAGCTTTAAAATATTTAATACGAAGCAAAAAATTTTTTTTCCAAATAGTTTTTTCAAACCTTAATATTAGGGTTGCCAATTTTTCTTTTATTTAAAAAAAATTTTGAATTGTACTGTTTTCTTCACCAGGAGAAAAAACGTTTTTCTCGAGTGTATAATAATTTCTTAAAAAGAGGATTGATAA
Organism: Bactrocera dorsalis; assembly: GCF_023373825.1. NCBI lineage: Eukaryota > Metazoa > Arthropoda > Insecta > Diptera > Tephritidae > Bactrocera > Bactrocera dorsalis. The sequence continues at coordinate 4,548,407 of NC_064303.1, forward strand.
CTACTGTCTAAAAATGCATAAAGTTCTTAAAAAAATTGAACACCAAAAATAATTATTTTTCGTAATTTTACAGAGATAGGGTTGCCATTTATTTATATAATAACATAATTTCAAATTTAAAACTGAATAATATATTTAAATTTCAAACTTTAAGAAAATTTGCCACAAAGCAAGAAAGATATTTTTTTCTAATGTTAATGTTAAAAACAATTATAGTTTTAAGGGTTGCCAACTTTTTGTTTTAAGTAATTTAAAAATTTAAATTGTATGGTCTTCTACGTGGTTAAATATATTTCCCTTAAGTGCTCTATTAGAATGCTTCATAAACAGAGTTGCCACCTGGTTTTGAAGAATAGTTAATTTGTAGATAGTTATTTGTAAATAAAAAAAATGTCTCTAAGTTTTTTTTTTCATTACTAACATTTAATATTGTTGTTGTTTTTATTGTCGTTTTTTTAACAAAAAATATTTAAAGAAAATTATGAAAAATCAGTTATCCTGAAGGCTCAAACTTTCACACTATAGCAGTTTAAAAAAAATGTGCATGCCTAAGCAAGCGGAAACATGACAGTGTGTGAAGACAACTCAAATATGTGAACAGACACTTACATAACGGCGCATACCAGTGCCACATGCCACATACCGCAGCATAATCGCCATGCGTGAAATTGCATCGGCTGATAGGCGCGCGGCAGGCCCGGCAGCTAATAGTATTAGCAGTAGTCGCTGCAATTATCTTCATAGCAGTCATGCTAATATTTGTGCTTCAATTAGGAACTTGCTATTTTTAGCATTTCATTAGTATTCCAGCACAGAAGAAGAAGGTGCATTGCATATCGAACGCACACACACGCTCAGATATGATAATTTAAACAAAGGATTATACGATTTGGCACATAAGCTACTCGCTTTGAATGTGTAATTGTAGTGCTTGTTGTAGTTGTTGGTTTTCTTGTAGTAGTTATTATTGTTGTAGTAGTTTTCATTGTTGTAGTATTAGTTGTAATAGTAGCTGTAGTTGTTGTTGCAGCCATATTTGCATTACGACACTGCCAGTAAAATATTTGCGAAAATAAATTTGTGCAGTAAAAGCAGTAAATAAATGTTTACCACCTCACCAATTATCCCAAAAATTTACTGTTATGCAAATTTGGGTGCATATATTCATATGTGTGCATGTATTCGCTTAAAATTAGCAGTGGCATGCCACATGTTGACTGTGTTGAAAGAAATCTCATTGTTTGAGTGGGTGGCGCTGAGACGTAAAAGCTCTCACATAACGGTAGTGTGTGTAAAAAATAAGAGGAGTGGATTTGGGTTCAAAAATGAATAATAAGAGACGGTATGCAGTGTTGGTGGAATAAAGTGATTTTTATTTTGAATTGCTTTTGGTGGAGATAAAGATATTTTTTTCGGAAAATTTGGAACTAAAATGCTACAATATTTTTTTTGAAAACTAGTATAGAATGTTTAGGACAAATAATTTAAGAAATTTTCAAAATTGTTTTAAAAATTTAGTCCTTTTTTTCAGAAAATGAGTACAGTGGGTAAAAGTAAAAAATATTTACTTAAAAAATTTAAAATTTTTTTAAACTTCTTTCGATGTTATTAACTGAGTTTGAGTTCTCAACCAATTCTCAAATAACTAATTACTTCAAAAATGGGATGGATCACAGATTTCGCATAAAAATAACTACAAAGAGTATAAAAAGGGTTGTTTTCCTTCTTAACCATACAAAATATCTCTCTGTGAGCTCAAAAAAAAATCTAACCTCAAAATCTTTAATATCACAAAATCAATAAGATTAACAAAATCATGCAACAAAAAAAGATTTCTTAAAAACGTCCCCACCACCAACCTTCCAAATCCGCTACTGTCACCGTTGGCCCCATTCAACAGCTGGGTGTAAAAGCACAGCTAAATGCATGTGTATTGCGAAAAAGTTGCCAAACATGTTGCACCAGCTTCATGTGCCGCTAAAAAAATATCGCAACTACTTTTTAATATGTGTGTGTTTGAGCGCATACTTGAAGTTTGAGCAGCAGTCAACGGTCAGTTGCTGCTTCAAGATGCGCAAAAGGCACACGGAAGCGCATAAAGGTAGGCACACATAGACACATACACACAGAGCTATCGGTATGTGAATATATGCCGAGGCACACTTCGAAAAGCTTCAAAATTAATAACAAACTTTCGTTGCATGCAACTTTTTCATGCCACGCGCATACATACACATACTAGTGTGTGTGTAGTGAGCGCACATATGAGTGTGCGAAAACAATTTTCAAGCATTGCAGCCGAAATTGCATGCCTAAACTTGCCTTACAGTCGACAAAAAAAAGGTGGTGCGCTCCCAAAAGCAGGTGAAAGGGCAGTGGCGGCGCGGTCTCGAGCGCTGTATCGGCGCAATAAAGTTGCCATTTTTTATTATTTTTTAAAGCTTTGTGCAACATGCTTAGCTTAATTTCCTTCAATCTCAGTCGGTCAAGAGTGTGCGCCAAATAATTTGCATTATTGATGATCGCGTTGTGAAAGATTGTGAAATTGTGAGATCCCTCGGTCTCATACACTTTCGCAGTGAAGTGCAATTTTCTCATAAAAATTATAACTTTTATTGCACTACGCGCCTACAAGTGGCCATATTTGTTTGTTGCTTCGTATACAATTTTTAGTTTCACAATTTCCGGTATATCATGCAACAGCGCGGCTCGCAGCAATGTAGGAAATTACACTTATGAATTTACAATATTTGCTTACACAAATCGAAATGGGCAGTCTAAAACGGTGGAAAAAATACTGATGATTCCAACTATTAATTATTGCGCCGTCACAAATCCAAAAATGTACAAACATGCAGTGTCGCATCGGGCCCTTAAATCATTCATCAACTGTCAGTCATTGGAAATTAGCGCGAGTCTTCACTTCCGTTGGTATGTAGTCGGTCAATTAATACATATTCGCCGACCAATTTGGGATGGCAAAGCAATGTGAGCGTCAATACACAATTCGATTCCCAGTGTTGATGGGAAAACATATGAAATGAAATCGAGAGTGTTGTAATGCCTTGCAAATTGTGAAGGCCAAAACACGTGTGGGAAGTCGCATAGATTTAAGAAATTAAACTGAAATTAATTTTCATTAAGATAATTGCAGTTTTCCTTACGATGAGAGCTCAAAAAATTGGTAGAAATTTTTAAAAATTTAAGGGGCCTGCAGAAAATATGCATTTCGAGACTTCTATTGATATAGACGGGTAATCAAGAAAATATTCGGAACATCTAAGAGCATATTAACTACACAATGAAGTCGCCTACTCTTGTAACGGCAGTATTGTAATCCATATTTTCATGTGGTATCTTCTATTGCACAGATAAGCGTCGAAACAGACAACGTTTCTATACTTCTCAAAACTATTGAGCGTCAGGTGCCTAACTAAATCAGCGTAGTAGGTCTTCGAAATATTCCAAGACCCAGCCACAAGAAATGTCATCTAGAAATTTCACTACGTTATCTAGGATTTCATTTTTTATTTTGACGTCTTAAGTCTTTGCCACTCCATAATTACTCCTTTATAATGAATTGCCTTTTCAACAAGGTCAGGTTAGGTTTAATGGCTGATCTCTCGGCATGGCGGGAGAATCACACTCAATATTTTCAGTCCTATATAGAGCCTAACGAAAAACTCCTATAGTTGGATATTAGCAAAAGCATCCTGAAGCTATTAAAAATCTGCTAGAGTATTTTATTTCTATTTTTGCTGTTTCTTCTAGATGCCTAAATGTATGAGATTTGAGGTACTTTTGCCTTGATCTGTGAAAAGCGGTATATTCAAGGAGAAAGTGTTTAGTTGATTCTATCTCATCTTCTTCCCTACAACTGATGCAGCTGGTGAGATATTCAATCTTACTGCATGAATTTTGCTGAGAACGTAGCTACCTTTGACAGCTTTCTCCACTTGAAAGACGCTGCAGTTTTTAGGAAGCCTAAGACTAAAGTTGAAGGAAAGCTCCCGACAGTGTACTTCTCCACCAATCCTCCCCGCAAGTTTATCTTCATCCGTAATAGACTCGCCGTTGTAATTCTTCTACAATAAAACTTTTTCTCTGCAATTAATGTTTCATTTTTTAATTGAACTAATTATGAAATGAAAACAAACCAAAACTCATCAAAGTCACATGTCGAAAACAAAATTTATCCAAGGTAGTTTATGTGCTGAATTTGGTGGTCATTGCTGCGGGAAGCTTAACTCAGTTCTGTTGCAATAACATCGAGCTGACCAACGACTTAAAACAAAAACCAAGCAACATTGAAATCAATGCAACAAAAATCAAATTGAATTTCGGCATTGAAATGAATAATTGATTTGATTATGCAGCAAGATTTTTTACTTGTATGTATGTGTGAGTATATATTAGGTATGCGATATAAATGCAAATTCGAACTTCGAAAATTAACTCATCTGATGTTTTGACGTAATTTAAGTGAATTTTGAAGAGTGGAGCTAGCCTGAAGGTATGTATAAAATAATTTTCCTTCAAATTTACTACACATTTATTTTTCTTCAGTTAATAAAAGAAATGAAATTTTCTTTTAAATTTCTTCCCTTTTATTGCAAATTTCTTCGCTGTTGCTCTTTTTGCGCTTGTCACTGAAGATGAAAGTTGCATTTTGTTTTTAAGCTAAATTAGTGACGAATGTCGGAACAACAAAGGCATGTTGCAGCTGCCGCACAAGGGCCAGTGACCATAGCAACGGTAAGCAAGCAGCAAGAAATGCATAAAATTATATAAAAAATGCCAGCTACTAAATTGTTTTTGTTATGGACAACTTGTTTTTACCAAATTATGCTGCTAACAGCACCAACAACGACCGCTTGTGGCAGGGGGATGACCCTAAAGAGTAAAAAATATGACTGGCGTTAAATTTAGTAACTCATTGAAATTGATAGCTCAATGAAAACCCTTGATTAATAAAGTAATGCTTGTGTAATAATAATTGCTGAAGTAATAAATGCAATAATAAATTGTGCACAGCTGTTACTCGCAGCAAATAAAAATATTTAACTAAACATTTGCCAGCAACAACACTTCCTACATTTTCACAAGCTTTTACATATATTTTTTGAAAATTTTCACACACAAATTTTCAACGAACCCACTATAGCTCGCTGATTATATGCACTTACATATAAAATTACATAAAAAAGTGTTTGTTAAACAATTATTTAATAGAAATAAGCGAGAAAAAAATTTATTCATGCAACAGAAAACGAAAACTCGTGCTGCGAACGCTTGACCTTAACCAGCTGCAATTGAATGCGGTGAAATGGCCAAAAACGACTCTGCAGTCATGCACTCACTCATCTCGTTGCATTTTGTTTATTATTCAAAAATCTAGTTGGGAAAACTTGTTCCTGTTGCCGCTGTTGTTGTTGTTGTTGCGTACTTGCATTGTTTGGCACATGCGCTACACTTTAATTTCCGTTAACAAATTTGATGACGCGACAAAGTCAGATTCGCCTTCTGCATACCAAGCGAAAAGCAGCGAAAATAAATTATGGACACATGTTGCAGCAACATTTTTTATGCGAGCTAAGCAAGTTGGTGGTTAAAAAAAAAAATGCCTTTCCTAAAATGTAGAGGGTGGTAAATTTATAGAAAAGTGGGAAAACAAATTCATTGGCTGGGAAGATGAAAAGTTTAGAGCTCAGAGACCGATAGTATAGCTACTCAAACTCAAGGTAATTTAGAGCTTATATAGGGTGATTTTTTAAGAGCTTGATAACTTTTTTTAAAAAAAAAACGCATAAAATTTGCAAAATCTCATCGGTTCTTTATTTGAAACGTTAGATTGGTTCATGACATTTACTTTTTGAAGATAATTTCATTTAAATGTTGACCGCGGCTGCGTCTTAGGTGGTCCATTCGGAAAGTCCAATTTTGGGCAACTTTTTCGAGCATTTCGGCCGGAATAGCCCGAATTTCTTCGGAAATGTTGTCTTCCAAAGCTGGAATAGTTGCTGGCTTATTTCTGTAGACTTTAGACTTGACGTAGCCCCACAAAAAATAGTCTAAAGGCGTTAAATCGCATGATCTTGGTGGCCAACTTACGGGTCCATTTCTTGAGATGAATTGTTGTCCGAAGTTTTCCCTCAAAATGGCCATAGAATCGCGAGCTGTGTGGCATGTAGCGCCATCTTGTTGAAACCACATGTCAACCAAGTTCAGTTCTTCCATTTTTGGCAACAAAAAGTTTGTTAGCATCGAACGATAGCGATCGCCATTCACCGTAACGTTGCGTCCAACAGCATCTTTGAAAAAATACGGTCCAATGATTCCACCAGCGTACAAACCACACCAAACAGTGCATTTTTCGGGATGCATGGGCAGTTCTTGAACGGCTTCTGGTTGCTCTTCACCCCAAATGCGGCAATTTTGCTTATTTACGTAGCCATTCAACCAGAAATGAGCCTCATCGCTGAACAAAATTTGTCGATAAAAAATTTTCGAACCGAACACTGATTTTGGTAATAAAATTCAATGATTTGCAAGCGTTGCTCGTTAGTAAGTCTATTCATGATGAAATGTCAAAGCATACTGAGCATCTTTCTCTTTGACACCATGTCTGAAATCCCACGTGATCTGTCAAATACTAATGCATGAAAATCCTAACCTCAAAAAAATCACCCGTTAAAAGCAACTAACCGCACAGAGAAAAAACGTATGTAGATAACGTTATATTCAAGCAATCAAAACTTTTTCGAAGCGACTTTGAATTTCCATGCAGAAAAAACCTTAGACTTTATTTGAAAAATGTTTGCAAACCTTGGGACCTACCATCAAACCTCGGGAAATTCGTCGACTCCATCTTTTGCATAGAATTTGTTTAAAAACTTAGGAAACAATTGGGAGTTCGTCTTTAGGAGATTGCGACTTCGTTCTATTCGAGTTCAAGAATCATGAATCTTAAGATCTAATATTTTATTCTCTCACATAACTCGTTATTTCAAGAGGAATATTTGAAAATCTTCGAAGTATCCATCAAATCTCGGGAAATTCGTAATCTCAATCTTTTGCATAACTGGATACACTAAGAGAATACACTAAACGAACGGAACGGATATCCAATAGCCTTCGGAAGATCCTCACACTTCATTTTTTTTGAGTTCGAGGTTCGTGGATATAGAGATATACTACTTTATTTTCCCATACTATTGCCTATTTTAAAAGAAATGTTTGTAAACCTAGAGACCGAATATCGGATGATCTCGGACCTCATAAGTTCCTCGTTCGTCAAAATATTAATAGATAGATGACTTGGAAGGCGCAGTTTTCAACTCCGGTATAAATAATTAACGAGGAATCGAGTGACTTTTCTTCGTTGAATATATTTTTCAGTTTTGAATGAAAAATAAAAAAAGTTGCAAAGAAACTGTAAAAAGTGTTTTGTTCCCAAAAATTTCACTCTCAAAAATTCTCAACCAGCTTATGACTTAATTTCCATAAAGCTGGTTACTTAACTAAGTGCTGATTTCAATGACTCGAACTACTTTTGTTTAGAAATTCGTCGAAATTCGTAACACCCACGTTGGTGAAGTAATGATTATATAAAAGAAAGCGCCAAAAGTAGAAAACTGACCAAATTGAGTCATACGATTACCAGTGAGAATATGAAAGACAAAATAACAAATAAAAGCCAATAACAGTAATGGCAGCGATGAAAGCAACAACATCGCAGCAAACAACGATTAGCAACAAAATTGAAAACTTCAACACCAATAACAACAGCAACATCAACAGCAAAACACCAAAAGCAGCTTGGGGCACAATGTCCTCAGCGTTATGAAGATTACAACGGTTGAGCAATAAGAAATAAAGACAACAAAATATGCGCCAAAGGCTGCCACAACCAGTAATGACAACAAAAACCGATTACAACAACAACAGCAAGCGTATTAGCAAAAGCAATAAGCAGAGCGCAGCGACATCTGGCAACAATTCGAAACGCCACATTGACGCTGAAGATGATCGTGTCGTGGTTATTATTTTTGTTGTTGTTGCTGCTGTTACTGTTGCATACTTTTCTTACGGTGTCAGTGCTTGAGTGTGTGTGTTCGTTTTCTTGTTTCTGGCGTTCGCTGCTGTTATGGTTGTTATGGTGGCTGCGGCGGCGGCTGTTGCCGCTGCTTATCGCGTCTCACAACTGCTCATTTGGGAATTTCTTCATTTGTTGTTGTTTTATTTAGTTATTTTATTTTATTTTATACCTTTTTTGCTTTTGTTGCGCATTTATCTCAATTTGCTTGTGTACTTTTGCGCTTCATATACATCGGCATTTGGCGATGCTTACTTTCACTTTTGTTGGTAGTGTCTTTCAGAAACCCCAAAATTAAAAATATTTTCGAATTCCAGTTACAGACATTGTATGAATTATAATTGGTGTTTAATGTAGAGTTCTGTTTAGCTAACTTTTTCCTTTTTACAATTTTAATAGAATTTTTTTTTGTGAAAATTTTTCGTATCCCTGTCCCTATCTCTTATACACCAGTCTCTCACTTTTCGACTTATCGACCTGAAATTCCTCGGACGCGCTTTTTTTCCTCAAAAAGCTGCTCATTTGCCAGAACCGCTGATATTGGACCACTATAACTCTTGGCTGCCATACAAACTAAACGATCGGAATCAAATCCTTGTATGGAAAACTTTTTTATTTGACGAGATGTCCTTACGAAATTTGGCAGGAATTATTATCATCAATGTAATCCCCGAAGGAATTGTTCAAATCGAGTCACTATAGCATACAGCTGCCATACAAACTGGTCGATCATATTCAAGTGCTTTTCTGGAAAACTATTTTACAAGACAATTTATCTTCTCGAAATTTGGTGTGGATTATTATCCAAGACAGCCCCATTATGCCCGATCATATTATTCGGATCGCTTCACTATAGCATATAGCTGCAGTACAAACTGATCGACAAAAATAATGAAAAAGATCTTTTTATACCCTTTTATGCTATAATAAATGCACCTGTGAAAGGTATTATAGCTTTGGTGAAGAAGTTAATATTTTTTTTCCTTTTTTTAAAATTTGGGTGCATTAAAATTTAAATTTGGTACGATTTACTGCCATGGAGGTTTGCCAGACTATGTGGAGGAAGCCGCGGAATGAGCTAAGAGCAGTAAACTTTTACATATTTTCAAAAGAAAAAAATTTTTTAAAAAATTTTGTATCATTCTTGGACGAAACCCCCCGAAAAATTTGAACAAAATCTGTTTGCCTTATATAAATAAATTGAATTAATTAAAACTTTCCTTTTTTTCTTTTTCTGTAAACATCATGGTGTTATTTTTTAACTATTCGCTATTTTTGAACGCTTCTATAAACCCTTGTGAAGCTTACATATATCACAAACATATGTACGTAAAACCTACGCACTGCGCAGCCGTAAAGTCATCAAGCCAATTTCGTTAATTTGACACACTTTCGGTAAACAAAACATTGACTGCATTAAATGCCAAGCAAGAAATAACGGATCAATTCAGCAAAAACAAACAATATGCGAAATTATACATACAAATATCCGATCAAAGTCAGTGCCAGCTTATATCAAGTGATTTAGTAAGCGGGTTTTGACATTTCTTTGCTCTTTCTACTCATACGCCTCACTAAATTACATACTTTTCACACATAATGAGATACGATCATTTTAGAAGTGTGAAATCGATTAGAAATTCTGTTGGTATGCTAATGAAAGCGTGTGTGAATACTTAACGTCACTTAAAGAATAAAATTGTACAACTCTCTGAAACTTAGCAGACAATTTAGAAGCAAATGAGTGTATACAATTTGTGTCAGAAAGAAATATATTGTGACTTTTGTCTTAAAATAGCTTAAATCATTAATGTTAAGACAAAGAAATTCTTATTTCTACCACATCATTTATCATTCTTTTTATAATACCACCAATAAGGGGCAAAGATCTTGGTCTGGGTTAAATTGCGGTAAAATTTAGTGTAATCTCTTAAATTATATTCCTAAACGATTTTTCGCTCAAATTTAGTTCGCGAATGTTTTGTGAATCGTTTCATATAATCGCGAGTTATAAACTACAAGCTATTGGTTGGCTAGCTTATGAATAAGAACAAGCTGTAAGTAGATATATTTTTCGTTCAGATTTAGTTCGCGAATAGTTCGTAAGGTTTTCAGATACTCGCGAGTTATATACTAGAAGCAATTACTCGGCTGAACCTGAAAACAAAATTTTTCGTTAAAATCTATATCACGAAGGTAATTCTGAAAGAACTGGTATAGGTATAGATACCTAATAATTTTTCGTTCAAATTTGATACGCGAACTACCTGTGAGTATTTGAATCGACTCGTCAGTTATAAATAGCAAGATAAATCAAAAAGAACTAAATATGGCAGCAATGGAAAATATAGATTGTAAAACCAGATATTCTTTACCTAAGTACTTGTTCTGTTGAATCTACTTTGCGAATGAATCCTGAGTAATTTCAGATACTATTAGTCAGATAGGATATTCTCATATCAAAGGCTATAAGGTCGTAGCAGAAAAAATGTATTACTCGGTAGCTCTTTTTGTGAACGGATTTGATCTTTCTCGATTGAATTCTTTGTTGCCTGCGTGCAAAGAAGCCGTACATAGTCTTATAAAAGTAATAGTTTTTGGTGGTCAAATCGATAGAGAGAAGGATCATAAATTATTTACTTTAATACAAAATATGTAATGTATTTGCCCAAAGTGTCGTCATTATAGTTACTAGAAATTAAATATCAATCAATTTAGTTATTTTATTATTTCAAAATTCAAGACTCGAATACCCAAATGGTCACCTTAGAGCAATCTTTCTTATCTTCTCCTATAAATCAGAAAAATTTACCAAATTGCCTTCACCTTGAATAGTAATTTGGTGTAAATCAATCAAGCAATCTGGTCTTGTCAATAGATTACCACAAAAACAACAGTGCAACCAGTCATTAAGACTTAATCACCCGCAGATTAAGCGATAAACAATCAACCGCCAGCAATGGAAGTGCAAACGGTGTCAAGTGTTTGCCTCCACCAATGATTGACAAACCACACTTTCAACTTAAATGCAGCTAAACATAATCAGAAGGGCCAGAGTTGCACTTGATGTGCTGCCGCCGGCGCAAATCGATAATTGTGGTGGGGCTTGTCAGTTATGTAATCGAAGTTAATTTATAATGAAGAGCAGTGAGGCGAAGTGCAGCTAAGAAAATAATAACTTTTAATGGAAAGTGCACTTTGGTTGTTAGTGTTGATTTTTTCTTAGTTTCTTCAGCTAAACGCAGCTGCAGCAGTTAAAATCACTGAAGATTTTTTGCTTTTAATTTGTGTGCATTTTTGATTTTTCACGGTACTAAATGTTAATCAAGGTAGGGTAATTGAAAAGTTCCGGCAATTTGATGCACAGCGCGAGATGAAGTTGCTCCACAGTTATTGATTTCGAGGTCAAATGAAGGCGATTTTTTTTACGAATCGTTGAGGTTGCCTTATGCCTGGACTTCAATTTATGGTCGTAGTTATCTTCTAAGTTCAACGATGCCTCCAGAAAATTGCAGAAAATCTTCAAGTGCCTCTCTTTGACTTCGAACTGTGCGAATGCGCAGTAAACATCTTCTTTTTCAGCTTGCAACTTTACACATGCGTATTGATACTTGCTCAGTAGTCGTCTGCTTTCTATGAACAATGACTAGGTCATCGATATTGACGCTCGCTTTTAATGTTTTTTGCCTTGAAAATGATTCTTTGCTTTTGTTGTTGTCGTTCTCATACAAACTTGTCACACAACTTTATCGTATCGATCGCTGCTATGTACACATTGATCGCTTCTTCAGTTTAAAAAGGGAAAGTTCACTGTAACGTGATACATTTTGTTTTTGTAGACATCTTCATGTTTTCTTTCGTTTATTGCAGTAAATTGGTTCTTCGTTTATATTTTTTTTTTTTGCCAACGAGTGTTTCGCACATTTCACCTGCTCTGACTAGTGATTACTAAGATCGCTTGAGTTGAATTCCGATCCACTTAAGATTTTCTCATAATTTTGATAGATATACTATATTTGTCAAGTAATGATCGAAGGAGTAAGATTTTTGATAACAATTTCGATCTTTCAATCCTCTCTGAAGTGTAATTTCTTTAAAAGAAGCGACTTTTTTTGGAAGACGTCATTTGGTTTTAAATCGATACTATTGTATGACTACTTTTTCGATTTATTACCTGTATTCCTGTGTTGAATAATAAATTTGTTTGGATTTTGGATTTGTGCTTCTGGAAACGAAATATTTGATGAGATTGCTTAAAATGCCATCCGCATGGCTACCGAATGAGTTCAGGAAATACGCAAGTAGCTAAAAACGAAGAATATGAAATTTCCTGAACAACAGACAGACGGATTAGGATGAGATGGAATGCCTTAGGAGCATGGAATATTACCACGATCATGGCAAAGAAGTAGAAGGAAATTCTAATTAATTAATTAATTGCTAATCACACGAACTCGAAAAGACTGCAGGACGGTTGCTACCCTAGTTCCAGGTGACAACTTACTAGCATCAGAAGCGAGCCGTATGGGCTGTATTAAGGATGAGACATGTAAAAAGCACTGGCAAATAGGCATGAGAGAGACGCTGGAATCGGTCTGATCTAGATCTCGGATTAGTTATCTAGGAACTTTGCAGTTCAAGGAACTATCAGAATTAGATATTATATCTCTATTAAACTTCTTAAAAGTAGTCGTCGTGCAGGAGATAAAATTCAATTCATGTTAAAATGCACCTCCATCTGGCATTACAAAGGACCTGTAGGTCTTGATATGACATGACAGCCAAACAATATAATCTAACCAATATAACCCATAGACCCAACGGACCTTTAGGTCTATGGCGTGACAGCTGGATTTCTGATAATTTTATGTAGCAAAATTATACCCACCACGAGATATCTTTTTTTGGAGATCCTCGAGATCGGCTACGGTTTCCTATATTTTACGAAATCAATCACCATTTCCAGGTTAATGTGTGTGAAATAAACTAGGCTTAGCTTATTTAGAATTCATAAATGTGGTAATCAGTTTTTTTATGTTATTTCGTAAATTCTTCTAAATTTGAATTATAAGTTTTTCCGCGCTCTGATTTTATATTAGTACCGGACTCAATTAATCGATGTATTAACTTTTACGTTCATTTTTTCTTATTACCGTACTATCATTCTTCGCTTTTTGACCGCAAAACCCTCGGAAGTCCACCACTCGTATTGACTACCTAGTCGATTCCGATTGACTATTTTCATTATAGCGTTATACCGGAAGTATGATCGAACAATTTTGAAGTATGTTGACTCTTTTGATAAAATTTTATTTTTTTTTTTTAATTTTGCTATCAACGTTAACATTTTTGTTTTTGAATAATAAATTCGCGTGTTTATTCTTCCATAATTCATCTCAAAGTCTTAAAACTTTTGCTATCTTTGTGATACCAAATCCTCTTATAACCATAAGCTGAGGACTTAAAGGAACATGGAATAAAAGTCGTCGCTCTAAACTCCTGAATGCATCACATTATAACCGCAATAATCATATGTGTTCACATTTGAAGAGTTCTAAGTAACAGGAAGCTGCACATGCGACTCTTCAGCAGGATATTCTTACATATTTTCATGTCTAACAACACTCCAATTGATTCTGCAGCGCACATCACAGGTGTGTGCGTCTGTATAACGGTATTCACATCGTGCAAAGATGAGGAATTTAAATTTGAATTTGGCGGCGCTGATAACGACTGATGTGCGACGTATCGGTGTGCAGCAGCAATGGCGACGCAGTCGTGGGGATGCGAGGCAGATTAACGGTTTTTGATGCTGTAATATAAAAAAGTGACGGTGTGGCGTGCGGATTGCGATTTAAAACCGGAAATTGCTAACACAAATTGAGAGCAAAACCGGAGGAGTAAAACATCAAATATTTGAATACACGTACTGACATATAGATGTATGTATGTAAGTATGTATAGTTGTGCATATGTGTGAATACATTTAGCGCAATGGCAGATGTGTCATGTCATGCCGCATATGCAAAGCGATTGGATTTTCTATTCACATATAGTGTCTATGTAAATTTATTCAGTTATGTATATACTATATATTTATATCATGTACACTGTAATACAGGGTATGTTAAGTTTAGCACGAAATTTGTGACACACAGAAGGAAACGTTGGAGGCCTTAAAATATTTTTCAGATATCCCGCTGGAATTTTACACACGTTATTTTCTTCCCAACATGCCGCTTATTTGTCGGAATCGTTGAGATTGGACCACTTTTTCATATAGCTGCCGTCAAACTGAGCGATTAAAATCACGTCATTGTATAAAAAACTTTTTTATTTGACGAGATGCCTTCACGAAATTTGGCTCGAATTACTTTTTTAAGCAGAGGTATAATATCTGAAGAAATTGTTCGGATTGGATAACTATAGCATATAGCTGCCATACAAACTGAACGTTCAAAATCATGCTTTTGTATGAAAAACTTTTTTATTTAATGAGATATCTTCACGAAATTTAGTTAAAATTATTATTTAAAGTTACGTTACAATATCCGAAAAAATTTCTCAGATCGGAGTATTATATCATATAGTTGCCATATAAAAAGTACGATCAAAAGCAAGTACTTATATAGAAAACTTTTTTATTGGACAAGATATTTTGACGAAATTTAGTAAACAAATTACTCAAAAGCAGCATCATAATGTCCAAAAAAATTATAGAGATCGGATCACTATATCGTATAGCTGCCATACAAACCCACGGATTGCCATATGATCAAAGTCTTGTATGGAAACTTTTCTATCTATGTAGGGTATTATAGCTTCGTGCAGCAGAAGTTCACTTCTTTTTTTGCTTTGTATGTCCAACACTAAGTTTGCACCTCAGTCGTTATAAAGCGCTTCATCAAATATATATGAATGCGAGTTATACGGTATATCGCTCAAGTCTAGCTATCCATATGCTGCATTGATGTAATAGTTACTCTGCCATCGCTGGCTTCACTAGTTGCTTCAATACAATTTCATTTCTGTTTTTTAATATTTTTTACGTTTAATTTCCATTTCTATTACTTTACATATGTTTTTTTTTTGCATATATATAAGTACAATAACACTATGAACTAGCTCTGCTGACAGTGGCCCCCATAACTGCTGCCGCTTTGTGCCGCTATTTGTGGCAATAACCGCTTGCCTATCTTTTTTATCTGGCTTTTATATGGTAGCGTCTTTCATTCATGGCGCGCTTTTGACATTTTCCCGTTTACTATTTTATACTTTTTAAATTGGTTTTTTTATTTTTATATATACATATTTTTGTTTGTCATTTGCTGTTTGTTGCTTGCTGCTGTGACACCTTTTAAAGGCGCCATTCAAAGTGCGACTACCTTTTGAATACTTTCAGATAGCGATGAAATAATAATAGTAAAACGTTTATAGCGTGACACATGCGGGACGTGACGGGTTTAGGGCCAGCAGTTTGGCGAACTTTTGGTATTCGTATGAAGTATGGCGTTGTTTGAAGCCTCTGCTAGAGTACTGGTGTTGCTAGTACTTATAAGCTGTGGTTTAAACAGAAATCTTCATTTTAGTAATTTGTAATTTGAAGATCGTTTATCTAACCTGTGAATTAGTTTCACAAAGACACTTCCATCGGATTTATGAACTTATGAAACGGCTTGCATTATAACAAATATTGATTGTTTTATTTTTTTATTCTATACCGCAAAAGATTGCCTCTTAAAAGCGATAGATGACATCGAATAAAATTAAAAAAAAAAAAATAAAAAAAAACTTATTACGATTTTAATGGCTTTGCCGTCTATGAAGGTTTTAGAGAGATTTTTGTGATCCGTTTAAGGCATTTACTCGTCGATAATAAAACTGTAAGAACGATATATCGTCTGTCATAATGAAGAGATTTTTGGTTCAAGAGGTATTCGGATATTTAGAGAAAGTGTGAAACTTTCTAGAGAGCTTCCATCAATCAATATGAGATTTATGAACTTATGAAACGGAACGAATGACGACCATAAACGATTATTTACTCATATACCGCAGAAATCTACTTTTTTTTAGAAAGAGTTGAAATCGACTTAAATTTTAAAAAGCTTTATCAGGAACTTGAGAGATTGGACGGTATTTGAAGATTTACAGAAGAGTTAAGCTATCGATTTTAGACTTTTTCAGAATTTTCTTCACTGGAAATGCAAGTTAGAGAGACATAATGTATGGTATAGACTAGGACTCCGCTTCAAGGGTAAAAATATCACTCATGAGGAATAGCGAAATAGTTGCTTTAAACTATATGGGGCGATCCATGGTAAAGAACTCAATCGTAAAAGTCTGGAGATGGTTGAATTCATGCAGTGAATGAATTTGAAACGAACCAACGACTTCGTTCCTAGAATCACCACACAACAATTCAAAATGTAATAATCTGTGATTCTAACACACTTTTGCCACACATTCCTTGTGGCTTTAAACGTTTCGTAAATAATTTCATGAGAGCATTTTCTGGTTCAACTTTCTTCTTTTCTATGATCTCCATATATGTTTTTGGGTGACTTTGCTGAGCAGAGCTTAATGCAGCATAGCTTAAGTGGCTACGGCGTTCGCGCTTTTAT
Source organism: Bactrocera dorsalis (assembly GCF_023373825.1). Lineage (NCBI taxonomy): Eukaryota > Metazoa > Arthropoda > Insecta > Diptera > Tephritidae > Bactrocera > Bactrocera dorsalis. Next base: position 4,565,126 of record NC_064303.1, read on the forward strand.
TACTTCATACAATGTTATGGAAAATGCAAACAAACCCAAATGCCTGCAGGGGATTCTCAAATGGTGTCTGCAGCGATATTTTTGTTGCTCTTTTTGCATAATTTGCATTTTTACATATTATCGTTATTATTTACACTGATTTATAGTAAATAACAACATAATTCATTGGCTCTGTGCGCTGCCACTAAGCGCTAAAAAATTCCCTCGCATACAGCCACAAAAAATTGTGTGTATGTGAGTGTATGTTAAGGAATTCCAGGCAACTAAAGAGTGCCAACGCATGCATGCTTTGGTCTTTAGAAAATGCCTTTATGGCTGCCAGGTGGCATGTGTGTGTGCCACATTACCGAGAGCCTGCCGGTATGCGGTGAATGCTTATGAGGAGACACACACACACACGCACACTTATACACACTCAGACACATACAAATGCACATATTGACCCTAAAAAGTGCGAGTCCTCCATCAATAAATACTTGCGCACACACTCGCTTACAAGCGTATGCAAGCACTCACCGTTAGATATGCTATTGAAAGTGCAGTAAAAGTGCACACATTCTTGACTCTGCCCCACACACACCTCACCGCCACCCAGCAGCCAGTACACACACATATACCGGCGTGTAGTCACCCTCTTGGAGCGCGTACGTGCGCTTGTAAGCTGCAGCAGCTTAACATAAAATTTATATAAAATACCATCAAACGAAAATGAAATGCAAAAAAACAGGCAAAAGCAAAAGAATTGGCAAAATAAAAAAGTGAACGGCAGTAAATGAGGAGCTCCCATTTCGAGTTGAAACAAATGGCTAAATGAATGCAGCCACTACGAGCACTCGTATTTGTAAGGAGGTTGCATTTGACTGCATTTGCTCCATTTATTTATTTTTACGGTTCTTGGAAGTGAGCTATATACAGCAAACGGCAAACTGCTGAAATAAGAAATAAGAAGTGAACGCGTCCGCGTAGAAACTTATAGGTGCTCTAAGTATATACAACACAAGGCAGAAAGCAGAGCTCCCTGCAAGGATGTCGATTGCTCGATTCTTTTCGATGTTCGATTCATATTTCATATATTTGAAGAAGTCAAAATTTTACAAATTTTCAAATTATTTTGCTCTCGAACGAGGTCCATTTCGGATATTTTAATTCTCATAAGTAATCATAACCTTACGTCTCACAACCTTACTAGAGATAGGCGACCTGATAAATATAATTTTCGAGATATTTTTGAGAATGTTAGTAATCTTTTAATTACAAAATTGACTCTATCTCATTAAGATTAATTTCTTTACAGGATTTTATATCCACTTGTGCATTTCAAAAAATCAATATTCCATATATCGAAAATCTGATTTTAATCCGGTAAATATTTTCAAGATATGAGCATATTAGTAAGAACTTTTCAGCTTAGTGTAATCGACTACCAAAAGTTTAGAAACATTCTTCTCGAAACCCTGAAAACACTCTTTTCTGAATCGGTGAGCAAATTTACTTCGAAACGGCTGAACTGAAATTTTTTCACAACTTTCTAAGATATTTTTTATGCGATAATGATGAAAACAATAAGATTTTTTATTCTTTCGAATTTTTGAGCCTTTCTGAAGTCTGAATTTTTTCTCAAGATACAAATAAAAACCGAAAAACTGGGTTATTCGAATTTTTCACATAAATTTTAAGGTTAAATGAAAAAAGTCGGTATGAAAAAGTTATAGACCTTTTCACTGGCTACAACATTGTCATATAACTTTTTTCTATAGCAGTCGTAAGTCTGATAGAAATCGAGATAAGCCAATCCTAACCCAATTTTAATTCAACCAACCCCCTTCTCTTCTTTTTACCAACCTCAGATCGCCCGTGAATTATTTTTCTCTAAATGTTTATTATTTTGTCTTTTTTCGATGGGTTTTTGTCTACCATGATTTTGCTTGTTTTCAATTATTATCTACCCTGCTCTAAAACATATGTTTTTTATTAATTTATTTATAAAATAAAATACTTCTTCTCAAAAGCATTCATAAGAAACGAATTATTTCTGACTAGCATGTGGATATAACCTCTTAAGTTTTAATTTGGAGAAATATGATTTAAGTTTATGGTATATGGAAAGCTCAATATACTTAAGGTCGCGGTGCAATCCTCATCTATGTATATTATGGTATATTCCACATATCTTACTTTGTTCTATGACCTAAACTGGGTCACTCATAAATATCGAACCCATTTAATGATCAGTCATTAGAAAAGCCAGTATCAGCTCTTCTGTTCCACAAGTTCATATTTTATCACAGAACGGTAGATCATGAATACATTTTCAAAGCTTTTAAGATATTTTTGCTATAGAATTTAACTAAGGTCGAGTCATAAATGTTAGTCAAAAAAAAATTTAAAACGAAAGAAACGTCATAATAATAAATTTAAATTATTACTTTACTATAACAACCAATTTAAACAAAAAAATTAAAGCTCTGATTTATAGGAGAAAGGAATTTCAGTAAAAGTGATTTCAGATGGTATAATTAAATGCTGTTCGTCTTAGTTTTAACTAACAGGAACAATAAGCAGCAAATAGTTTGACTCTGTGACCAACTTTAACTAACTAACGCTCATATTTGAAAGATAGAAAATCTTCATGTAGGAAAAGTACCGTCTCGTTTAAATATAATGATAACTGATATTTTGATGGTACTCTTAATATTTATATAATTTTTTATATCCTGAGTAAAATATGTATATTTAGTTTACCATGCAGTTTGTAACATACCAAAGAGAAACATCGAAGATCCTCACTGTGGATATGTCCAACATTCTTTTTTATTTGACAAAATATCTTAACTGTCTATGCTGTCAACGTTGTAATATCCAGTGAAAATTTTCAGATAAAGGCACAATAGCATATATGTAGCTGCCATACAAACTTAACATTGAAAATCCAGTGCTTGTATTAAAAACTTTTTGATGTCACAAAATATCCTCATGAAATTTGGCACATATTAACATAAAAAATTAGTCTACAATCACCGAATATATAGTTTTCAGATCGCATCACTTTAGTTATAGCTGACAAATAAACTAACCGATCAAAATCAGAATCATTATCTTTTTATTCCAGATATAGAGATTTTTTCGTGTTTTAAGTTTGTATGACATGAAAACAAAGTAATCGTGCTTGGTTTTAAATTTTGGCTTTATCAACCTTTTAATTCCAGTTTCTTCTCTTTCCTTTACTATTTACTCTTCATCCCTTATTATTATTATTGTTGATCTTTATCTGAACATTAGGTTGTGTAGGTGTAATAGCCCTAAGGCAACCACATGTATTTACTAAGGCAAGGATATTTTCTTTTATTTTTTTCCTTTATCTATTCACTGGTCTACTTTGAATTTCTTTTCTACAAAAAAAAAAAAAAAAAAAAATATAATAATATTGAATTTATTTTTATTAAGAATGATTTTTCTAAAAAACAATAAAAAATGTTAACAGTATACATATGTTTGCAAAAAACTATTTTATTTTATTTCTATTACAAAATTAACATATTTCGAAAATATTCTTTCAATAAAATATATTGTTATGTGAGAGTAAGTTTCGATATTTTTAAGCAATACTAAAACAAAGTAAATTCATAAAAAAAATATTTTAATATTGTATAAGACTCTGATAGAAGACTAATTAAGATTTTAAAAATTTAAATGTAAATAAATGAGATATATTAGTATGTCAAATTTTTAAGCCATGTTTAAGAATAATAAATTCATCAAAAAAAAAATATTAATTAATGTTTTTATAGTATAAAATCGAATTTCAAGTCTTTTCAAGGAGTAATTCAGATTAAAAATATATAATAATAAAAAACTTTCAAAATTTCACAAATTTTCATCCTTTAACTAAATTTATTTTTGAACTTATTTTGGTTTAATTTTAAATTTTGTCACATCATTATGGAAGTATTCTACACAATTTTAAAAACATTTTTTTTCTACATAATTTATATTTAATTTTCAATTTTCTCTCCTCTCCTTAGGGAAATTTTTATTCACAATTTAGCCTTTTTAATAGAAGAAACATTTTTTTGAATATTCCAATTAGAATTTTTACAAAGCAAATGCATTAAAGTGAAAAGCTCCTGGCGATTTGTGTACTTCTAAAAATGAAGCTTCTGCTATGCGCTGACAAATATGCGAACATTCTTATAAATTTAACACTCTACACTGGCAGGTGTAGGTTTATGGGTATAGGTGTGGGTGTGCTGTTATACAATTTCTATTTTCATTTAAGACGAATTCATTTCGTTTGATTGCATTTCACTTACCACTTCATTTACAGCACGACTGGGATTAAATCCTTGGGCGGCGATTCCTGTGAGCAGCAGGCAGCATGCGCCCAATAGCAAAAACAACAAATTGCACAATAACAATCTCATGTTGCACGAAAGAAGCACATACAAAAACACACAAAACTAGGAGTTGAGAGGGTAATCGGAAGCAGCGGAAACGGAGCAAATAATGCGCTGAACAATTCCAATTGGAATTTTAGTTTGTTGTTGCAATTAAACGAATGAGTTGTGAGTGACGGCTGGCGTTTTATTTTTCAACTATTTTTGTTAAGAATATAATTATTTGCTTTTGTTTTTGTTTTTTGTTAAATTTTATTGCAAGCACGCGCACAGTAAGCTAACGGTACTTGCTTGCATGCAATTTTCAGTTGCAACGCAAATGTTTTCGGCAATTTATGAAAATTTGTCGTCAACAAATTTTGTTTATTTTTCAAAAATAAATTTTTTAAATATTTTTTATTGCTTTTTAAATTTTTGTTTTTGTTGAAAATTTATATTCAGTTTGCGTACGCAGCGAATTTACTGCTTCGAAAATGTCGTTGGCTTGCACAAATCGTAAATTTTTATAGTTGCTGTTGTTGTTATTGTACGAAAGACGTAAATATCACTGCGAAACCGCTTGGTACGCACGCTCACGCTCGACTGTTACGAAGACACTGACTGCCAGCACTGCGCGTACACTCGTTGGTATTTACGGAATATGCACTGCTGCTGCTTGCGACTAACCACTAGCCACCTTAGTCTCATAGACGCAGACGAAGTATGCTATAGTCAACTGGACTGGTAAAAGTTCGACGCTCAACTGAAATTCACATTCACAATTGGTAACAATTTTAAGTCAAAGACGCTTGTTGCGCTGCGCTGTCGCTGCTGTTGCTAATAACTCTTCTTGTTGTTGCTGTTGCTAGCGCCGACAATGGGTTCGTTGCTTGTTGGCTGTTGGCTCGCACGCTCGTTCGTTGTTTGCTCCGTGCGGCTGCTGTTGCTCAGACGAAGACTTGTTGGAGTTGTTGGTGCTGCCGAGTGCTGTGTTGCTTGCAAGCAGCAGATATCAGCTTCTTTTGGTTGGTTGTTTAACGTATCGGTATCGAAGGCGTGAGTGATGGAAGCGTGCGCGCACACGTCTGTAGTTTGAAAGCGACTGAATTGCAAGCGTGCGCCCGCTAAGCACACAGGTGTTGGTGGCGCCACTGGTGGCACGGCAAAGGCGCTGCGTCGCGCTGTGTTGATTCATGTGTTATTGGTGTTGCTGCTCGCAACTGAGGCTGCTCATCAGTAGCCACGGCAGCCAAAGATACAAGCGCCGCAACAGCTGGATGCAAAAGTGCTGAGCTGCAAGCATAAACCACAAGCAACGGCCGAGCACGCGGTCAAGCATGGCTCTTGTGGCTTCAAGCGGCTTGAATGGACGCGGCTCAAGCCGCAGCTGCAGCACGCTAATGATGATGATGATGAGCAGCAAAGCACTTCACTGCAACAGCTTCAAAAACAACTATAAAAACAACAACAAAAATTAAAACAAATACAAAAACAGCACCAACAACAACTATAAAAGTAACAACAACAACAACTCAACTGGGTAGTACTACTGCCACCACCGCCAGCTGTTGCGTTGTTGCCGCATCATCGCTTGCCATACGCTTTCTGGTTTCTACTCGTATTGCTGTTGTTTTTGCGACCGCCTGCAGTCAGCCGCCTGTACGGCCAGTGCGCGTGGGAAAAAACCTCAAAAAAGCCTGTAGAATTGCGAATAAGCTGTCGGAAGCGTTGTGCGTGCGTATGTGTGTGTGTGCTTGGCAGAATTTAAAAACGATTTTTGCCATTTCGCTTTTGCTTTTGCCGCCGGCATTGGCCAGAAGAGAGAGAAAGTGGCATGCGCGCGTGGGCCTTTTTTCGTTTCGTTTCTTTTATTTTCTTCTTTCTACTTTTTGTACTTTCGTTTTTGTTTGCTGCCATTACTTGTTGCTGAGAATGTGCTGTTGCGTTGCTTCTGTTTGGAGTTTGCAGGAAATGCATTCGGCGCTAGTGTGTTGCTAGTGTTAATGCATGTTGCGGCAACATGTTGCGTGGCTTTGTACTCATAGATGAGAGCCGGATGTAGTTTGAGGTACTACAAGATGATATAATTGCGACTTAAACCCACAAATTGTAGACGAAGAGAGTTTTAGTCTCCCGAATGAGCTAGATGCGGTGTAAATATTAGTCAATATATACATTAAACCTATTAGGGGCGAAGCCACGCCCACTTTTTAAAGATTTTCAATCCACAGATGTTAATCTCTAATACTGACAGCCCCCGGTAGGTACTCTCAGATTTTCTTAGATTTCGAAGTTTCGACATAGATCACACGGTTTACCCTTCGACAGTTAAAAACAGTGATCAATGACCGTTACAACCGCATACCTACATAAATCTCTCAAACAGGAATCATATGGCGCTAGGTGCAATAGCTACAGTATACCTTGAGATAGAATACAGAATACTGATACAGAAAACTTGCTAATATAAATACATGAGAACTGTGGCAAGTACTTAAACTTGTAGCTCTATATGCAGCAGCTTTGATTCAGCTCCACTTTTGGAAGCCGAATATTATATATAAGCTTCTTAACAACTTAAAAAATTTGTCATCTCCTATTACTGGAAATGGAGGTCAATGGAAGGTTTGAGACCTCTGATCCGAACTAACGGTGTAGGTGTTAAGCTTATTACTTTAGATCTCATCAGCAAATAAAAACCTTGGCGCTTGCTAAAATAATTCCAATAATCATTAAAATAAATAAAATTGTATTGATTTAGAGACTATAAAAAGATAACACAACCGGCCGAAATAACAGCACCTCTTAATACTAAAATTATTCGATCTCGATGCACATAATTACACCATTTGAGAAAAGTAATTAAATCAACACCATCACATGACCAAAGTGTTTGAAATTTTTTTTCCTGCAACCGCAGCATGGCATTTTTTCTTTCGCGTTTTATGCGCTGTTAACTGTTTCAAGGTCAAACCAATAGTCATCTGCCGTCAGTTGGACGTAAGCAATTATTCACCCGGCAATTACAACGTCTGCATTTGAACAAACACGCTTAAGGAGGCGTTAAAATATAATAAATTAAATCAAACACGCACAAATAAAGACAAAACAACAAAACAAAGGGGACAAAAAGTGGAGTGCTGTGGAAAATGTGCTAATCTGAGGCAATTAGGTGAGCTCACCTGCCGAGCGCCACAAACATTTTTCATAAAAAAAAACAAAAAAATACAAAAAAAATGAAATTGAAAAACTGAAAAAATTAATTGAAACTCTTTCAACTATTGTCAACGGTGTATTTTGAGAAAATTTTCGGAGCATGCTGTTTTCAATGCCAACCGTTGGCACGCCGGTATGTGCGCTTAAGCAGCCGGAGGCACGCTCATAAGCGTCTCGCTGCATACAATGTGTCTCAAGTTAACTAACAGTGCAATAGTTGTTGTTGTTTACTGTTGTTTATGAGAAAATCAACATTTACACACTTGCCGCGTGACCTTTATTACAGCGCGACCGCAAAAAGCTGGAAATGCTCGTGCACTTCTCTTTTCCGTTTGGCTTTGGATTTCGACCTCTTGTGTCTTTCCTGCATTTATTTTTATTTAAACAGTATTTATTTTACTATTTCATCACATTGCTTTTCGCAGCTTAAGATTGCTTCATTTTCGCGGCGTTAATCTTGATTTTAATTAATTTCTGGTGTAAACATTACAATGCAACGTGCTGCAATGTGAAAACACTTTGGTGTGGCTTACATTACACACGCTGCATAAATCACGTGTCTGTTGGTGGTGATGATGTTTTTGGGTATTTATTTGTTATTGAAATCTTCATCACGGTATTTTTGTTGATTTTTTTTTTAATATTTTATTTTTGAATTTTTAACATATTTTGAAAATTATTTATTTTTATTAATAAAAAATGTTTAGAAATATTTATTTTTAATTATTTCACTTTCAATTCTCCTTTAATTATTTTTACTTATTTTTTTATTTAACTATTTTAATATTTTTTATTAATTTTTTTACATTTTATTTAGTTGTTTGCATTAATTTTTCACTTCAACTGTTTTTAATTTTATTTTTAATTTTTCGAAATTTTAATTTTTGTTTTTTAATTTCACTGTATTATTTTTAGGTATTTAAAATTTATTTTTTTTAATTTTTTTAAATTTATCAAAATTTTTTTCTTTTAATTTTTTTAGTTAAAGTCGTTACTCATAATATTACTTCACATTTATTTAGATATACAATTTTTTTTTAATTTTCGAAATTCATACTGCTTTTATTTCTTTTTGTTTTACCTCCATTTCAATCTTTATTTATCATTGTTCCCACTTGTGGCATTGTAATATCAAATCTTTTTGTGCCACACCGTCTCACCGAGGTGTGGTCCGACAGTTGATAAATACCTGGGTATTGTGGAACCTACTCATCGGTGCAACACTGCACACTTATAGATTTGTTTTTTGTCTACATTTTCACTTGACGAATACCTCTTGTGGCATAAAACTCACAGTTATTAATTGCCGCCCTACAGCCAGCTATTAATCTGGAGCTATTCAGCTAGTGCAGTGATGTAATGAAGTGTGTCAGTGCACGTCCCAAAAATAAGTGTGGAAGTGTGTTAAACCGTATATCTGAGCTTAATATCCCTCGATTTTGGTATAACAATAAACTGAGGCGCATAGTATAAGACAATTTTCTCACCCGCTGGACACTTATATCACGCAGGGAAAAGCTTTTTCTAAGGTCAAGTATATTCAAGTAATTAGTTCTTTTTAAAAGCACTGTTATTTCTGCAATTGAAACCTAAGGTTATGTTATTTACCTCAGTTCTGGAAAATACACTGTATGCTTTCCTAACTAATGTATGCTACGCGCCTATATGATAATACGTCTTCAGTTCCATTTAACTTCATAATTCATTAGTCATTCTCTACTAAATACTTTTATAAAAAACTCGCAAGAGTTCTTTTTTTATTATCATTAGAAACGGTCCTTATCAAGGATCCTGTATATGCCATCTACAAATTACAAAGAATTTGTTTTACAACTCCTCTTTCAGCTTTCAGCGACTCAAATTTTCATAGATTAATTCTTTGTTAAATGGATCTGTTAACGACTTATTCCTCATGGAAGTCAAAATACTATAAACCTACATCCCTTTCTTCTTCTTCCCTGGCAAAGCAGTCCTAGGTGGATCATTCCATCTGCAACAATCTTCCTCCAGATTTTCCGATCCGATTGTTGGCATCCCAGGATATTATTTTGGTTTTGTAACAAATAGCTATCTGAAGTAAACGACTGACGGTCTTGAGACCCTCCGTTCTCAGAGTGTGTATGGTACACCTTGCTTTATTTTATTGTTGCTGCCCAAGGATCCAAGAATGTACATACATATAAGGTAAGAGGCGAAATCGCTACTTCGGACTGAGTAGGCAGCGGCTACGCTGGCAAGGTCATGTCGTCAGAATGGACGAACACACTTGCAAAAAGCTCACAGAGAGTCAAATCTTCCTCATATCATTTTTGCTGGCTCTACTCCACCAATAAAGGTGTTGAGAGAATCTGACTGCTCGCTAAATCCAAAGCGACAATTCACGCGTATAAAATTTTGGAAACTAAAGTAAACTTCCCGAAACTTGAAGTGCACAATGTTTTTCGTAACGTCTCTTACTTCGGTTAAATTTTTTGTCGTTCGTCGAAGAATGTTGTCAAACCTAAGAGAAATCATAAACATGCAATTTAGCTGGTAGTTTACGCTTCGAATTATCCATTTATTAACCTTAGATAAGAAATGTATATTTTGTATGTATGTATACGTACTATATATCACTATTTTGGAGGTTAGATTTCGTCAGAGTAGGCATACATATGTCTATGTCACAGTAATTTTTCTCAAATATTACAACCATTCTTATGAGGCGAGCCGAATTCGAAAATAAACTGCTTTAATTATTTTTAGTGAGGTCAAAGTATTTAAGATTTTAGTGTCATACTAAATATACAATTTGATTACAATCAGCATTCCTTTCACTAGCACACATTTGACATTAATATGGCAAGCTTTTAGAATCGCTATAAAGAAGTTAGGAGTTTTGCATGAGATAGATTAAAAGATTCCCACGTTTAATGAGCCACTAAATAAATGTCCAAATATACATACATACATATATCACTAGGTGTTATTTTAACTACTTAACACAACAAAAACAACAGAAAAAGCACTACAATGCGTTTAATTAAAAATCCTCCCACGAGTGTAAAATTTTATGTAGTAAATATTTAAATAAAATCCAAATCAAAAAATAAAAATAGCGCTGAAGACACTTAGCAATTGAAATTGGGTGTAAGAAGACAATTATGTGTACATACATACGCTCATAGAGGCTAGTAGTACTTAGCTGAAGAGGCAGTCAATTCAGCGGCCAGCATTATGCGCGAATAGTTTCAAGGTCGTCACAATTTATTTGCGGCTTTCAATGACACAGTGCCACCCGGTAAAAGCAGATGAGTTCGAAAAGAAAAGCAGCCGAAAAGAAATGCGAAAAAATATTTATTATATTGAATAATGAGCTTATTCAAATAAAAGCGAGAAAAAAATGCTTTGATTTACTCGTATTTCAACATAAGCTTGTTTATATAGTACAGTTATATACGTATGTATATATATACATATATGTATACATGTGTATATATTTTTGTGTCGGACTATATTTAAAACTAATTTTTGCAATTTCTTTAATTTTTTGCTGCATCAGCAAATTTATTGCATGCATTTTTTGGCATCTTTCTTCGACTTCGTTTATGAAGTGTCTATTTCAAAACACTTATTATCAGCTTTCAATGAGAAATGAGCTTAAAATTACTGATAGATAACTGTCTGATTATTTTTCAGACACAAATTTACTTGGTAGATATGTACCGTTATAATTGCATATACTCTAGTATAAGTGCATTTCGTCATTGCTGGCCTCTGTTCAAAACTACATGTCTTTGGCTACAATATTGAGCATTATTTGAAAGAAAATTCTTTTTGCTTTTTGTTGTCTTCATAACTGTTCCGTTATAAGTTAAGCATAACTTTATCTTTGTACGTGCTGCTATGCCGAAAACTGCACCTCTGAACACATGTAGACATTATGACTGCTGCTGAGTGTGAATCTTTTATATAAATTTTCACGAAATTGCTGCGTAACATCTGCAGTTGTCATCAGTCTGGTTCTTTTGATTTCATTCCAATTCGATATTTACCGCGTAATATTATCTAAGACGTGTGTTTAATAATTTCTCGACTTGGTACAACCGATGTTTTTAACAAAAGTGACTAATTTTATACCCAGAACAGTTAATCACGAAGTTTAAACATCCATAAGGAAAGGTCTGAGACCGAATAAAGCATATACATATGTACATATCGTCACCTAAAATACAAACCAACATGTCATCAAAAAACCGAAATTGAGTTATTTATTGCTTACGATTTACTACATCATATTAAATATATATAGCATAAAATTTTCAACTTCCGCTGACAGATATAACCAATATATAACCATTTTATAATCAAAACTAATATTTTTTTTCAATATTGATGGTTTCTATTATATCGTCTCCCTTCGTCTGTAAATTTAAGAAAGGTAATGTTACATTATTTTGCTTTTAAGGTGTCGATATGTATATTGATGATCAGCGTGAGGAGCTGAGTCGATTTAACCATGTCCGTCTGATGGTATAAATGCGAAATAGTTCCTAATTTTTTGAGATATCGGTCTGATATCGGACCATTTTAGCTTATAACTGCCATACAAACTCTCCCGTCAAAACCGAAGTAGAGATCTTTTTATACCTGCAAAGCTATAACCTCGGTTTCTTTATCGTCACTTATATGAATTAAGTAACTATTAGTTGTATAAATCATAAGTCAAAAACTAAAAATTTATAAAGAAGAATTCTTAGCTCATTCAGCCCCGTTTTGCATAAGATCAACTTCTTCCAATTGCGGCCATAAGAAATTAGTTACCATCGGTCTATACTGCTCTGCATTGACAGTAACGGTCTCAGCAGCTTCATTTCGAAAGAAGGACGAACCGATGATTCCACCAGACCAAAAACCCTACTAAACTATCAATTTAGGTGATTGTAATGGTTGGTCATGAATAATTTGTAGATTTTCTTCACATCAGAATCAGTTTTGCTTATTACCGGAACCCTCAGATGAAAGTAAGCCTCATCGGAGAAGATTATTTTATTATATTATTAGATATGGAAGAACGATTACTTTCATAATAAATTTAAATAATTTGTAAACGTTTAACTAACATATATTTGCCCATAACGAAATGGTAGATATTACTGAATACAATGAAAAAAGTTACAGACCATGACATATTAAAAATTGCCAAAATGACATTTGGAAATTATAACAATTCTATTGAAAAACCTAGTAATTATTAATTTGGTAAACGAGCTTATTACACTACATATCGAACGGATAAAAATATTCCCTAAATCCTTTAATGATGTCAGCACCATAGATTTCGACCTGAAATATAAATAAAGTGATATGAACCTCACAACAGGAATATGATATTTATATTCCACAAACTGACAGGTTCGTTACTGACCTTAAGTTTGTTTAGCAACAAATTTGTTGTATAGCTTGGGTTATTTCGACTAAAAGTTTCCATTGACATTCAAAATAATCTCAAAAAAGTCTGCGCAACATCCAAAAAGCTTAGAAACACAGAACAGAAACACACTTATCTGAAGCTTAGTTATTTATGGAAGATTTAAAGAGGCACTCCAAATTAATTATTTAGAAAATTTTTTTATTCAAAGTTAAAGCCAAATGTCAAGGAATCTTACTTGGACAGCTGTGAATGTGTGAATGTTGATTCTTCATCCAAAAACTCCTAAATGTAGCAACAGATCTTCATTGATCGACACAAGTTTTCTAAAGCAGTTGATATCAATCCTAGCCACTTCAATAAGTTCACCGATGATGTGTTTACTAAGATATTTCAGTCACAGTAAGGCAAAAACTGAGCAGTAGGGGAGAAATTGCATAAATGATTTCATCTCACCTTCTTTCATACAGCTTTAGCAAAAGCGTTGCCGTGATATAGACTTTACTAAGAGTAAACAGTTCAGAGGACCTTTTATGTTTCACTCTGAGTCAGAAATATTTCACAGCAGCACAAGTTCTGGTTGTTGACCAGACCTCTCATACCTACAATTATGTGTAATCTCTTCGGCTTTGGAGATTCCGCTGTAACCGGGCACCCATACAAGTCCATATTAGACGAATAAGACTCATGGTCCCAACATTGCAAAAGGTAAAAAAGCTTTAGAGTAAATTTTCCTTCGGATTTCAAGACATTTCTAAAGTTAGTAGATAAATGAGTTGACGATCGAAACTTTTTCAACCAATTTTAGAAAGATATTACTATCATTGAAAGCAAAATATGGGTCTTATATACAGTTCGATTGTATATTGAAAAGCCACAGTGTCAATTAGCTGCCTAATTCGGGGTTTATTTATGTATAGTCCGAAAATAGATCGTAATGGGTTACTTATTGTAACACCTTCACCTTGGGAGACCTATACTGGTAGGTCGTACGAATTATCTTCCCCAAAAGTAACTTGAAGTTTAAAGAAAATCTTTTGGGTCTATGTCTTCAATAAAAAAACGAAGTAGATGAGTAAAAAATATACATACGAATTATACAATTTTTTGCAGAATCTCAAAGAGAAGGTCAAATGTCATATGGTCATAACAGAAGTAGCTTTTAGGAAGTAAAACCTTAATAAAACAGCACATATTAAGAGAGTATCGTAACTAAATATATCGTTATACATACATATAATTACACTTAATTGCCTATGGTCAGCAAAAATTGTACGAAAACAGACAAAAAATACCACAGACCACCAAGAACCACAAAGAAAGCAGCGAAAGAGATCACCAATGGAACGCTGACGTTTATGAAAATAAAATATGGAAAGAAGTAAAACACAAAAATGCGCATAAACGATGCTTAAAGGCAGCAGAAAATATGGAAGTCAAAATATGCATAGGCATCGACGCACACAATAACAATAATAAAAAAGCAAAAACAACACTGAGAAAAAAGCAAATTCCGAAGCGTTAAATAGCCACCATGAGCGGCGGGGAAGACTTTCACCTGTCCGACACCAGTCACAACAACAATAACGACAGTGATAATAACAATAATAATAGCAATAACAACAAAAGTAGCCGTTAAAGTCACGGGCAACCGCGAAGTAAACTGTTATGTTGACCGCTTTGACGCGGGCGCTCAACTGCAGATGTCACAGTGTCGCCGCACACACATACACCCATAAAATTATGTGAAATTGCATGTGGCAATATGTGTGAGTTGTGTGAATGAAACCGGAAAGCAAAATAGCAGATTGACTGACCGTGGTGCACAGCATCTCTGCTTTTGAGCGCTGAAATAACTTGCTTTTGCTTAAATGTTATTGTTGTTGTCGCTTCGACTACTGATAATCAGTGCTTGATGAGTTTTCAACACTCGATAATTACATAAATTCTTAGAATGCTTCAGGTGCAAGAGATTTAATTGAAAAATTCATGTAAATTCATTTGGATTTCCACTTACATCATTCCAGATTTTCTCTGAACTCAAAAGGCAGAGAGAGGGATAGTGATGAAAGTGGTGTAATTTCCCGGTAACTCAAAAGTAAATACTTTTAGGTGACATGCAGGCGTTTCTTTTTAATTAGGTTTCGCAGAAATCTTTACAGACTTTGATTTTTCTTTATCCTTTATTTAACAGGAATAGCTCTTCGGCAAGCTCATTCATACTAAGCTTTTAGCAAATCGCCCTGAACCCATCACAAATCTGCTATATTTCACTTCGAGGTCTAAATGTATGAAATCCAACGGGTTTTTGACTTGATCTGGCAAAATCGGGGCATTCGAGGAGGAAGTGTTGATATCTTTCTAACTCATCTTCTACTAAACAGCTGATGCAGCTGGCATTCAGTAAGATGTTTAAGCTTAATACATGAATCCTGATCGGACAGTGTTCAGTTTGAACTCCTGCAACCATTGGAAGGAAAACCTTGCTGAAAACGGAGAGATTCCCAAACCTCTTCCCCGGCCCATAAGAACCTTCCCTGCTGCATAACTGCTGGTAGTTGGCCAATATTTGCTGAGCTTATCTGATGCCTAAAAGTACAATAGAAAACTACAAGAAGTCAGCTGAGCTCCTACTCGTTCCCACTTCATAGTTATCAAAGATGAATGAACTGACCTAACAAATTCATCAGTCTTGCAGTTTCCTGCAATACCGCTGCACGAGATATGGTGTTTAGATGCACTCAGCGGACTCACGGCTAATAACGCGAGCTTACTTTTGGATTGATAGTTACAGCTCTGAAGTAAGCTGCGCTCTAGGGTAGTAGATATACCGCTACCTTTATGCAGACACTTCCGCTTGGAAGACACTGCAGTGGTCAGGGCATCGTTCCAGCGTTTCTTTCGTCTCTTACCTCCCACGTAGTAGGTATGTGAGCAGAGCTCAGCTAGACTCAACCTTCTAAAAAGTGCTATATGCCAAGTTTTTGCGAGTGCAGTCTTTTTCACCGCCCTCCACGATACAAGAAATCCGTAGAACATTATGTGCTTAACTATTCTTTCATAGAGCCAAAGAGATATCTTAAGTGAGGATCTTCACCTTTTGCCAATTGCTTCCTTGCAGGCTGCGGTTCCTTCCTTGATTCTTTAGTTATTCTGGGTTTCCACAAGAGCTTGCTGTTTAGGATGAACCTTAGGTACTTAACTCTGTCAGTAGAAGCGCCTCCGGGATTTTGTACTTTCTAGTAAAAAAACCCGTTCGGTCTACAAGTAGCTACGATTTATGGAGAGCGAGTTTTAATCGGAGTCCCAGTCTAAGGTACCCATGAAAATGAAATAGCGCATACACGGTTTACTGATGAACATTGTAAGTGCAAGTAACTTTTCTAATTTTCGTACTTGAGCAATAGTTTCCAGACGAATAGCATCTGGTCGAATGTGACCCATTTTCACATATTCTAAAATAGGCCTAAGCCTATTTCTTCCTTGAGTGTTGAGGGAGGACTTTATTTTTCAATTGTCCACTCAGTCCAAAGAGCCAACAGGTGGACAAGAATGCTTCTGCATTGGATTTCAATACTGATATTATTGTTGGTGTTAGTGCTGGTTCCAAGATAGTCAAAATTATCAACGACCTCAAAGTTACGACTGTCAGTAGTGACGTTCGAGCCAAGATTACCAACTTTTAATACAATTTTCCATTCAGGCCACGGCTGGGATGACATTCGGTTTCGAAATCAGCAGAAGAGATGTGATCTAAATCATTTTCGGATCACCATTTGCTAAATTTTTGGTCAGTTTCCACATCATATTCAAAAGCCCATATCTCGTCTCCAGTAATGATGGGTTTTATGAAGTCTACTCGAAGTAAGTTTTAGAAAAGGTTCAACGCTTTTGGCACGAGACTAGAACTGACACACTTCATAATCAAAACATTTAGTAGAAGTGGATAGACGACTCACAGCAGGCAATTAGTAAATTAAAGTTTGCACAACTTTTGTTTGAAAAATTACAGAGTTTGAAGATAAGTATTGAAAGTCTTAGGCACTATATAAATACTAATACCTTAACGACCTCAAATCTTCCAGAATAAGAACACGCACAATATTGACATATACAATTTTCAGTTTATTATTGTAATTTCAAACATTTTGCTTGTTCGCATCTTACTTCGATTACTACGCACTATAATTATTTACTTTACAAATTTGCATTACTAAAATTAGTGGTATCTTATGTGTATATGGTATAACTACTGGTTGTTGGTTATTAATGACACCGTATTTTACTACTTACAAAACGTTGTCGAATTATTTTTGTGTAATTTGCAAAATTTTCTAATAATTACTTAATTGTGTGCCAATTAATTAAACGCTCTATGAGTGTTAACTCATTTGTATAAATGTTTGCTAATCATAAACTTGAAATGGACATTGGCCTTGCAGATTGCCGTCTACTAGTTAATGCATTCACAAAAGTTTATACTAAAAGCAAATAAATCAATAATTTGGGTTGACAATTTGATGAATCTGCTTTTGCTTAGGTGTTTTATTATAATTTTTCGCTGACTTGAGCTGGTCAGCTAAACTTTGATTGCTCCAGCTGCACAAAGATTATGTAAATTAATAAATTATGTTTTGAAAACTTTTGTGACTTTTATTAATGTTTTGGCACGTGTAATTGTTTCATGTGCTTAATTGAGTCAAAATTAAGCGCTAACTGCAATTCAATTTAATAGATTATTGTTTGGAAAAAGCAAAATATCGTATTGATTAGATTACATTGGATTCATAGATCAGCGCTTATACATACTGAAGACACTGTTGCTTCATTTTGATCATCGTGACCAGCTAATTGCATAGTCAGCGTCTTAACTGAGTGCTACTCTTTTCATTAAGACCAGTATAAGCTTTTCATAATTTTTAAAATCGATTACGCAGCTTTGGCGCTTAAACAAATTCGCAGCTGTCATTGAGTTTTTAATTGAATAAGCAATCAAATTAGTTTCAAAACTTTCACAGCTTCAAAAAAGCATTTTAATCTAGTAAAAGCAATGTTAGGTCCATATGCCATACTCTGAAAGTACACAACTTATTGCTGTTGTAATTATTTAGCTTTGATTACATTAGTTAATTGAGTACCTGTTGTTATTGTTTCTTATATTTTCAAAAAGTTGAAAATTCTTTATATTGTGAGAATTGAAAAACTTGCATATTGAGTACGGTTTATTAAATATTGAGTATACAGTTTAACTATTAAATTTGAAAAGTTTTCTATAATTAATTATATGTACTTAAGTATTTATTGTATTCATTCCGTATGTTGTAATGACTATTTTATACATTACATTACTATTTCACGTAAATATTTTCATGCCTAGTAAATTCTACATATGTTTGTATTTCGCTGCTAACACAGATTCAGCTGTATCACTCAGCTACTTACAACTACAAATACCTACACATTTATTACATAATAATTACATAAGTACAAATTTAAAATAATATTAATGAAGTTTAGATTATACATATGCTCTATTAGCTGTCTTTAAGTCCATATATCGATCACATTATTTAGATAGTTTGTAAAAAAGATGTATATATAGTGCTAAGGCTAATCTACTAACACACATAAAAGTATATTTACATAATGTATATTGTTTACAGAGAGACAAATTTAATTGTTTTTACATTGTTAAAGATAAATGTTTGTCAGAGAGTAAAGTGTCTCCAAGTGTATTTGCCCACTTAAACCTGTAAACCTTGAGAGAACCAAACATCATCCATTCAACATTTTTTCTCCAAAAACTACCAATTTCACCTCTCAAATCATATGTTTTTACCATATGCAAATAATAGCTGATAAAAATAACGGTAGCTGCTAGATAACTGCATTTTAAGCGCCGCCAACATAGGTGTAGAAGTTTGTTTTTGGTCGCTGCAAGGTGAGTTGCTTTAATTTTTTGCAATGATGAACAACAAAGTTTATTTAGCATTACAATTTTTATAAAAAAAACGATAAGTATGTAATATTCGTCTGTTGTTACTCTTAGTTGTAGCTCAAAAAACTGAAATACTATAACTTAAAAGAAAAGTCGCTTCAAAGTCCAAACATCTCTCTGTACAGACTTTTTTTTTGGGTTGTACCATACAATATATAGACATATGTAGGCTTTATATGGTCTCCGACATTTGCTTCTGGGTATCAAAAATGCGTTTTGAACTTAATACCGGGTGTATATGAGGTTTATAATCGCGTAAGCTTTGTCTATACCAATAAAGAATATATATGTATGAGGCTTAAAAATAGACTTAATTCTCACAGTTCTGCAAAGTGAACAGGCATTGTTATAAATCTGTTATTTGCCTCTTTTAAATCAAATTCAATTCATTCTCTCTGTATGTTGTTGTAATAAGTATTACTATACTAATTACTATTTGTATTTATACATTTTATAATAATAATTTACAGGTTGTGTTAAAAGTGCTACTTATTGTAATTTGAAATATATATTCAAACAAATTCATATATGTGTATTAAATTAAAATTTCTTAATTTAAATAAATATTTTTTAGTATTTTTTATATTATTTGTATTTTTATACTAAATTAAATATTTTTTAATTTATTATATTATTGTAGGTATTACTTATTCTATTCTATAATATTCTATTTTATTTTATTTTTTATTTTTATTTGTATTTTTGGTTTGCCTTGACGCAATATTTTTGCTACGATGATATACTTCTCGTTTACGTCATTAAATTGGTTATATTATCATATCTTAGTTTATTATTTTAGCAACTTTCATACAATTTTTTCATTACTTATATCAACTCTTTTTTTTTCTAGTATGGATTTTTGTAATACTTAGCATTTTTTCCATTTTTATATAATATTTTGTCCTCCTATTTCATTCTCCTTCGCATATCTATTAACTATATATCTATCTGGTGGTTAAGTTCACATATTTATTATGTTTTCCTAAGTTATTGTAAGAAACTCTCTGATTGTTTAAAAAAATCTAGACGCCGTACGGTAACTTTATATCCATTACCTGAGAACATACGGCATGACATACATTCTCTGCTATTACAATCATACTTGCATATATAGTACATATGTGTATTGAACTTTATTTCGTACAAAAGTCGATATATTTGTATATAATTGTTTACTCAAATACATTTTTTACATTTCATAATAATTTCTGTGTTTGAAAAATATGTTTGCAGTGATGTAAAAAATGTCTTTAAACTTTATAAAGTTGTTGTGAAGAAACTGAAAGAGTGTACATTAAAAGACAAATATTTTTTAAGCTCCAAACTATGGAATATGCTTTGAAAAATATTCCAATGATAACACTTACTAATTGGATACCACCCTTTAGGTCAATTTGATGCCTAAAAGTATTGAGTTTTAAATAAAAAATCATTCAATTTTTCTGTACTAAAATTCTTGAAACTGTGAAGAAAATCGTCAATATTTTCTAATGTGCGAATGATATACGTCCTGAGAAATGATCTTTATTTCATCAAACACTAATTTAATTACAAAATATTTGTATGCCTAAATCAACTGAGTTTCAACCAAAAAATGCTTCATTAATTTTGAAGTTTTCCCAATTTTTGCGATTTTTATATGCCTTCAAAAATGCCCAAAAATTGCGTTTCTACCAAAAAGTGTTTCAATTACTTCATTTTTAATACATTTTGAAATTTGTTAGTATACGAAATAAATTTCTGACTTCCGCATGCAATTTGATTTTTTGTATGCCTAAAGGTAGCCAACAATTTTAAACTCGTTATGACATATGATGCCTATTTAACGAATGGTTATATTCAGTAGCCTGAAAGTATGCTATGGAAATTGAAAGCTTATCAGTATTAACCCTATAATCGCCGAGTATTAAAAAATCTTTGAATGAAAAATTCATTCTTGCAAACAAAGATACTAAAAGAATTTTTCAACAAAATTTTTATTAAAAGATTTTGTTTCCAACAAAAAATAATTCATAAAAAAAATTAACTTATAAATAAAAACAATAAAAAATATTTAGAAAAATATTAAAAAAAAAATCGTAAAAATATATTAAAAAAATTATTTAAAATAATTAAAAAAAAACAATTATGAAAAGTTAAAAAAAATAATAATTACAAAAATAAATATAAATATTTTTAACAATAAAAATTAGTGTCATAAAAAATTTTTTATAATTTTTATTATATTGTGATTATTTTATTTATAACTATTTATAATTTTTATTTATTATTATAAATAATTGTTGTCAATTTTTTTGAAATTCTTTTTAAATAATTTTTATTTGATAATAATTAATGTTGTTATAAATAACATTTGTTGCAAAGAAAAACTCCTGCCACAGTAAAAAAGATATTTTGGCTTATTTTTTATTTAAGCGATTGAGCTTAGAAAATTGCGAAATTTATGAAAAATGCCAAATAGAGGCTTCACCACTCAACTTGCATACATATGCATATCGTATTTAAACTATTGACAAAAAGTAGTTGAATCAAGAACGAAACAACCTCTACTCCAAAATAATTAAATTATTAACCAAAACCTAACCAAATGAAAACGCAATCGTGTATATTTATTTATTATTATTATTATTTTTTTTTAATATTTTAATAAATTCATTCGATAATGTTTATCGTGTAAATTGAATAATTAATTTGTTCGCTTACATAAACACACGCACATATACAATGCACGTGTATGCAGTAGTAGTTATATTCACATGTATGTATGTGTGTATCTACATATATAATTCATATATATTACATTACACTGACGCAAGTCTGAATATATGCTTAAAACTAATTTACATATTTTTTGTTGTAAACATAATTCACAAAATCATTCTTCATATATGTATGTATATTTGCTTAACACTATTTGATGCAGTTGTATTTATGTTTATTTTCCATTAGCTAAAGTTGATAAATTCGAACACGTCGTGACATATTTAAAATTACATAAATATTGTTGGCGAAAATGCGCTAAATATTTTTTAACTAACGGTATATAGAGTGAAAATGAAACAAATGTTTGCAAAATAGAGAGAAAAGCATGCAGTTTAATGGCGCTGCTGCATATGTACACGTCACAGATGTGTGAAAAATATTGGTATGGTTGAGCAAAATGTGGCGTATTGGAGCAATATACAGGGTGATCAAATAAATTTCGGTCAAATAAACTTAAAAATATCCATATTTTGTTAAATTAAAATATTTATAGAAGCAAAATTTAGGAACTAAAAAATTTCAAACATGATTTTACTAACCAAATTAAATATGA
Source organism: Bactrocera dorsalis (assembly GCF_023373825.1). NCBI lineage: Eukaryota > Metazoa > Arthropoda > Insecta > Diptera > Tephritidae > Bactrocera > Bactrocera dorsalis. The sequence goes on from NC_064303.1 coordinate 4,587,439, forward strand.
ATATTCATTAATTAAAATTGCTACAAAAAATTTATTCAAAAAATATTTTCAGTTAGAGCCGAAAAATGAGAAAAAGTATGAAAAAAGAATTAATTTAATTAAAACATTTAAATATAAAAAAAATATTTAGTTTAATTAAATTTTGACTTAAAAATTAATTTAATTAAAGGAGTTATAACTTTTGGCCAAAATAATTAAATTAATTAAAAAAAAAACTTATTAAAAAAATAATAATTTTAGTTAGAGAAAAACCAAGCTAAAGTATCAATTAAAAAAATTAAATATAGTTGTCTGAAGAATTAAATTTAATTAACGCAAAAACAAAATAAATTATATAATTTTAAATTTTTTATAGAGAAATTAATTAATTAATAAAGTTTATAAAAAATTACTTAATTAAAGTTATTTAAATTTATAAAAAAAAATAAATAATTAAATTTATAAAAAATTAAAATTTAAAATTAGAAATTAATAAAAAAAATTAATTAATTTAATTTAAACAAATTATTTAAGCGACAACTGTATTAGGAACAAAAACTGTTATTTTTACGAGCACTAAAAAAATAAAAAAAAAGTTATTAAAAAAAAAATTTGAAAATATTTTTAGTTAGAGTAGAGCTAAAGGCTAGCAAATATTAATTTAAGAAGTAATAGTATGGTGAAAAATTAAATTTAAATAAAAAAAAATTTATACAATTAAAAAAAAAATATTTAATTAAAAAATAATAATTTAATTAAAAAAATTAATTTAATTAAACTATTTTTTTTGCGAAACTAATTAATTTCACTAAAAAAATTATTGTTTCGAGAAAATAAAAAAATAACTTTTAAGCGAAAATATTTTTTTTCAACCAAAATTTATTTTTCAAGTCATTAATGTTTTATTACACTACAATTTAGCATTATTTTCTAAGCCAAAAAAATTTATTTATGTCTAAAAGTATTTTTCTAAACAGGAAATGTATTTTTTCAGCAGTGTTTGTTGTTGTTTCTTACAAAATATGCCAACGCTTTATTGGATATGCTTCTAGAATAGTTTGTGATGCATGCTAAGTTATTTATTTAAGTTTACATTCGCTTTATTACTAGTTTTATTGTATGCTTGACGCATTTATGTGACAGCATATGTGTATTTAGTGGCATGTCATTGCATTTATTTACATATAATCAAAGGCAGTTTATGTAAAAATTTACTAAAAGCAGTGAAACTAAAAATATGGAAGATTTTCGTTTTATGCCGAGACTTTTATTCATTTTTTTTTCTATGTGATTCTTAATTTCTTAGTTAAATATTCACCCAAAGTACTTTGTGAACATTTGCATCATGTTGTTGCATTAAAATTATTACTAAAAACCCTTTGACTTATATACAATTAATTTGCGGCAACATGGCGTTGCATGTGGCAAACGCAAATCTCTACTCTCATACAATTATATTTTGTTTTTCTTCTGGTTTGTTAGCATTTATTTTTGTTTGAATGCTTCTTTACTTATTTTATGTACTTTTAGTAAAATATTTTTATTTCATTGGTTTTACTAATTCACAAAAAAATCTTATATGTTGTTGTAATTTTTTTGTTAACAATATTTTTACGTACTAAAATTTGTTGTCACAATTTTATAGACTTAAAATTATTCTTTAATTTTTTTTTTTTTGTTAAAATTTCTTAATTCCACATTTTTTAAATAATTTTTTAATAATTTTTTCTTATCAATAATTAAAGTTATATTTTTTTTTAATTTTATACTGAGATATTTTTTATTTTGTTTTACTTCATTTTTCGTTTATATTTCATTGTAACTCACTTGCTAACTACTATGGTTTACGATATTCGCAACTTACAACAACTACATACACTAATAATAAGTATTATACATACAAAGATGTAATTAAGATTCCTTCCAATACACTCATACAAATACAAACATACATAACTTCGAATTATATAGCTAAAGTGTGCACGTAAAATTTTTTATTGTAAAAACGTTCGTCAAATAAATGAGGACAGGGAGCAAGGAAAGTTGTTCGAAAATTTAATTTTTTCGAATTTTAATTTTTTTTTTCATTTTTTAATAATCTGATTTTGTTCGAATATTAATAATTTTTTTAATTTTTTCGTATATAATTTGATTTTTTTCAACATAATTTTTTTTTTAATTTTTTTTTCATACATCAGTTTTTAATTGGAAAAAAAATTTAATAATTTTGACAATTTTTTTCAAAATCTTTTTTAATCCAAAATTCATTTTTTATAATTTTTGTAAATTACTATAAAAACAATTAAACAAAGCAATGAAAAAAAATTTAATTTGATTTAATATTTATTTTTTTTTAATTATAACTGTTGGAAAAAATTAATGCTCAGAAATAAAATTTTATTATTTTTATACCACCAATTTTCTCAATTGTATTGTTTTGATAAATAAAACTCTAATTTACTGAAATTTTTTTTGGCTTCGAACTCCTTTCCTAGCGCCCCCCACGCCTATCTAACAGTCAACGTATACTTAAGTCTGGCAATATGCACACAAGTCATAATTATTTTACGCAAAATTCATTTTAAAAATTACATTATATATTTGTGTGTGTTCATAATGATGCATATGCAGCGCTGAGCCTGGCAAAAACCATTTACCCGGGCGTATGAGCAACCTACGAAGGCAGACAAATGACAGCGCGCACACAAACACTCACACACACAAACAAAACTACTAGTCATAATTATTGTATTTCTTAACTCCTTTTCGAGCACTGCACGTCCACCGCATACGCGCCACCCGCCAAGCACTTGCCGCCGCTGGCGCCGCTTACTTCCACTTCTAGCTCCAAAAATCCACCATATTGACTAGTTTGCATTTTTTGAGCTCAAGTTTTGTGGGTCGCGCGCGAAGTCAAGCACGTCCGAAGATCGCCGACACGTCGCCCGTCGACTGTGAGTGTGACATGTTGCTGTTGGCGCCACCACCGCTGCCGCCGCCAACGGCGTTGTGAGCATTACCATGACCGTTGCCATGATGCGACGACACATTGCCCAGCGTTGTGCTCTGATGCATGAGATGGCTATGACTGCCGCCGCCGCTGCCGCTGCCTGCGCCTAAACCCAAGCCATACTTGCTGGAGCTGGTGGCTATGGTGCCGCTTGTGATAAGATGCTTGCGCGCTGCTGTGCCGCTATGCGTCAGTCCACCGGCGCCGTAGATGCTGCGATGCAAGGCATATTGCGGCACTGAGTCCAAATCGGACACCGATGAGGTGATCTTCGAGCGTACGGCCACCTTTTGCATGTTGCTGTACTTGTCGCTGGCGCTAAGCTTGATGTCAGGCAGATGACCGGAGGAGCTGGCGTGATGCGCATGCTGTGTGAGTGCGCTGCTGCGCGATTGTGTCGTCGTAGTCGCCTTGCTCGTTGTCGTGGTGATGGCCGCATTGCTGACCGCTGTGGTGCTGGTGATGGATGCCACCACGGCGCCGCCGTTGCCACTACCACTGCCGCCGCCACCACCACCACTGTTGGCAGTAGTCGTGTTGCTGGCTGTGGCATTTGAGGGTGGCGAGACTTCGGTGAAACTGTAGCAGGATGATTTTTGTGATGAGCTATTGTTGAGACCGCCTGTGGATGAAGAGTTTGTCATGCGACAGCTGCGATGACGACTGGAGGCGGTTGGCTGCAGGAATTCGTGGTGTGCTGCCTCTTCGGGCGTCATGCGCTCCGCGGGGTCCCATTCGAGACAACGTTGCAGGAAATTGATGAAATTACGATCTTGGCAGTAGAGCATCTGTGAGATTGATTTGCCGCCGGGCAAACGTTTGCGTCCCTTGGAGTTGGTGGTGCAACGTGGTGCGCCGCGCGAATCGAAGAACAAACGGCGTCGGGTGGCGTTGGCGATGAGTTCTTTCGGCGGCAGACCGAGCACTTCCATGATGCAGGCCAACTGCTCGACTTCGTTCTCGCCGGGGAAGAGCGGGAAGCCGGTGTAGAGCTCGGCAAGGATGCAGCCTGCAAGGAAATTAGTATAAAGAAAAGTGTTTAGTGACGAATGTATTGAAAATTATTGTTTATTTTTTTTAACTTGACCATTTAGAGAGAAAAATTTCGAATATTTCTTAAAATTAAAAATAAATAGTATCTTCGGATAAAAAAAAAATGATGACATTTTTTAACGAAAATTTTATAAAAACTTCATTTTTGAAAAACAGAAAAAAAAATTAAAAAAATATAAAAAAATCGTTAAAAATTTTCGTAAATTTTGTTTTTTTTTGCTTTTCTGGAAAAAAATGTTTAACTAAGATAACAAAATTTATAAAAATAAAAAAATTAATAACAAAAAAATTTTAAATTTAAGAAAATAGCTAAATTTTTAAATGGTTTATTTATGCATAATTTTTTTAAGAAAATTCTTTAAACTAAAAAATAAAAAAAAAAAAAATGTATTTATAAAATTTTTTTAATTTTTAAAATTTCAACACATGTATTTTTATTAAATTTTGTTTTTAACTCTTTTAATTTTTTTTTTTTAATATAATTTTCTTTTTATTAAATAATTTAAAAAATAAAAAAAAAATTGTTTTTATTTTTTTTTCAATGTTTGCATTTTTTTCACTGTAATTATTTCTTAAATTAAGGCAAAAGTCCAAGTTTCAATTTTTTTATTTAATTTCTTTTTCAATTTTCCATTTGTTTTCACCAAAATGGCTGTCGCTACAGCTTTTTCTGCATTTAAATGTTCTATAGCTGCACTTGACCACTGAATCTACAACTACACCGTTCCTCGCTTTCCATTCTAAAACTTACACTTATGCCATTTGACCTTTGCCTTGCCATACAACGCTACGCTGCATTGGCTTGGTAAATAACAAGGCAAACTTCTGCAGCTCTGTCTCAGCAGCCAACGAGTGGCCGAAATGGCCCTTACTCACAAATGGACGAGCAATGAAGCTGCATATTGCAGCTGCAATTATGCAAGCATGCCTTCATATATCAATATTTATTAGCTATTGCTGCTCTAGTTGTATACGGACTAAATCAATGCCGTAAAATACAGAAAGTGTGCTTAGCTGACCTTGACTTTGAATGTTTTGTTGATGCCACAAACTGGTCAATGCTGCCACAGCATTTGGTGCATTGTGAGATGTAATCAATCTTTTTGTCGGTATGCGGCAGTGGGAAGGTAGTAAACATATTTTGCGGTATATGGTATAAGGTTGTATGAAGAAAAGTTGCCGGGGCGTATGAGCAATTTTATTTGCAGCTTAGCTACACATGGAGTAACTTTGTAGGCTACTTCGTGTAGGCGAATAGCTGTTTATTTGTATGATTTCGATCAGAAGTAAACTTCTGGATTCAATTTAAATTCGAATTTCATTTTTGCTTTAAAAAAAAGTACTCCAACATCACTATTTTCAAATACACCTCCACTCAACCAGACTTATTGAGCCAATTTCGACGCATCTCAAATTCCAAATCCCTGCCAAATTATTGTCAGTTGCACCAACAATAGCAATAATCGGGTTTTACGTAAGTATTTGCGAGTTTCATAGCTTGTGTGCGCATCTCAAATGATAACTGCAAGTCACACACACCTCACCACATGCACACAATGGCGTCTCACATGCTTTTGTGTCTGCTTAAGTAAGCGAGATGCCGTTACCGCTTGCTCTCCATCAAAATTTTGGCATGAAAAGTTTTGTATAGATATCCATTTTCGATTTTTTCTGTAGAATTTACATTGTGTGCAGCAACAAAAAAACTTTTTGGCAACACCAGCAGCTGTCTGCTGCTGATTTCGGTTGGCATTGCCAATACCAAAAATCATTTTCGTAGACACATACATATGCATATTATATAAGTAGCAATATTTATATTCAGCAGCGCTTAAAAGCTTTTAGTTTCTAATTTCAATTGTTCATTTCGGGTATGAAAAAAGGTTTGTGCATGCTTAAAGCTGGTCGCTTGAAGATTCCTTTCAATTTGGCTAATGCAAAAGATTTGTACTGAAACTTTGAAGGACGTTCGGCAGCTATTTTTAGTAAAATTCGATGGCGACCTTATGATTTGAATTGAAAAATTAACAAATGGGTCGAAATAATAAATGCATTATTTAAGTAATTAAATTAAAGTCAAGAGTTTAGATTTGTTAGCGCTTTTTCGTATAACAAATTTTCAGTTCTGGGGAATCCAAAAAAAAAAATAATTGTTGATAAAGAACTTATACAAGAAGAATTACAAAACTAAAAAATTGTTGTTAAAGAACTTATACTTTTTCTTGTTGTATGGCAAGTGGTCTAATATGAACTAGTTGGTAACTAGTTTGTGAATATTTGTAAAATGCCTAGATTAATCTAAATATTTCAATTATTTGTATACAGCTTTTTTTTATTAGTAAATCGTCAATTAGTTACTGGTTCTAATGTAACTAGTCGAAGTTGTTACTAGTAATACTTAACTTTTTGTAAATGTTTGGTTACTTTTCGGGCAAAACTTTTCGCAATAAGGGTAAATTATACATACTAACAGATTACTCTAAAGGGCTATATCATTTTAGTAATCTTTTTATTACATTTGAAATAATGTCAGAAGTTTACATTAGTTTGTGTTCCGTCGAAACTTTTTTAACAAATTTTAATACCAAAGGACAAAAAATTCAAAAAATTTGGTAAAGAACTTATACCTACTTATATTTTCTCATTTTATGACAAGTGGTCCAAATTTAGCTAGTTGGTAACTAGTTTGTAAATATTTTATATGATGTCTAGATTACTCTAAATTTTGCATTATTAAATTTTTATCTTATTTTTGGCATATTGATCACCCATTTTTATACTAATTGGTTCTAATCTAACTAGTCTAAAGTGTAAACTAATTTTAATTAGTTGGTAACTAGTTTGTAAAATTCTTGTAGTATAAGTAATTACTCTAAGCATTTGAATGAGTGGATGTTATAAGCATATTTTGAATATCGTTGATCACTACTTATTAGACTTTTGTAATATGACTAGTCCAGGGTATAAGCCACTTTTCGTAATATTTTAGTTTTTTATCTGCAAAACACATCTCAGCGGAGCTACGTACATTGCATACTTCAACAACTGATTGAGCTACTTTTTAGGCTACATATAGTGTCATATTCCCCTAAAAGAACTTTTCCAACAAAATGAGAGAAAGTAGTGGCTTCAGTTGAAATAATTTAGCCTCAGTAAAGAGAAACCACATAAATTTAAGAAGAATTCCTACACATTATACCATCGTAACCAACTCCAAACTGCGAAACTTTCTAAGCAAATATTTTAATCAACGCCACTAACTTGATTTTGCTATTTCCGTTTTGCACCGTTTGCCCTCAAGTTGCGTGAGAAACCATAAAATCAGTGTTTACTTTCATTGATTTCACTTCAAACATAGTTTTCGCTTCCCACAAGCGCTTCAAAGCAACTTTTCACACACATTGAAGAAAGTAAGCATAAAAAAATCAGCGCGGCACCTTGCGGTGCACACACGCACATACACAGAAGCAATCACTTATCTATAAGATCGCTTGCGAGGTGAGCTTTGCAAGTGCTATATGAAAATTGCACGGATACGCTTTGAGAAACGCCTTCAATTGCGCTTTGAGCGCATTCACGCCGCATTGTTTCACATACACAGACACACCGATACACACATACATCTACATGCCTATAGTCTTTCAACCGAATGGGTATTAATGGCAAACGGAAAGCACGCGGAAGGCATGTGTCTATGGTAGGAAGCCGCGGAAGGAAATAATGAAGGCTAGCTAGGAAGGGTTGCAGGAAATTGTGTTTGCATTACCGTTATCAGAGTTATTTAAATGCCTTGACTTTAAAGGCACGCTTTAAGTGCGGCCATAAATGTTTGCTTTGATTATTGAAAGTGTTTGTGCTTTATTTATTTCTTCCACTTGTTGCGCATGATTTTTATCAGCTCTCAAACAGCTCCTCCTTATTTTTTAACACAATACAATATTCTTGATTTGCAACGTGCTGGCCAGGAATTTCTAATTGTTAAAGTGCGTGTTGGCATCAATTGAAAGGAAAATGAATTGAAAAAGCTATGCCAGGTGGAGATGTGGTTGTAAGTGTGTGAGAAAGTAGAAATGATGATATGCCTGTAGCTTTGAGTGGCTTACTCCTTTATTCCAGTAGTGTTTTTTGTATTTACATATATACATATATGTGAAAAACTTTATATGGATGTCTTAAGACATTTGAAGGCTTTTTTCTGGATGGAAGTGATTCCATGGCTTTTGTCTGATTTGTTGCTCTTGAAGTGGCCACAAAATCGACACCCACATTGACTGAAATAATTTCATCGAAATATTTTAAATTAAATTTAAGTTCCGAGAAAAAAAAATCAAAATTTATATTTTGTATATAGTCTTATCTCGTTTCATCCCAAGTAGCCCTATTGTAACTAGTTGGTTACTAGTTTGTAA